>NC_054468.1:92819027-93180518 GCF_017639515.1 Carcharodon carcharias
ACAGTTTGAAGGACATGTCTACTGGAACAATGTGAGGGATATATAGTGTGTTGTTGTCTTGGAACAGAGTGTGCCATGAAAGACAGGATGGTGCTGAGGAGGAGCCTGGTCAAATGGGGAAATGCCTGGCAACAACATTTTAATTGGCTCCTGACCAGGCGGCCAGGGTTTGTGTGAGAGCAGTGCAGCAGAATAGCTCCTAGCCTGAAAGGACATAGACATAAACCTCTCTCTCCTGTGTGTGTAAGATTCCAGTAATTCTACAATAATAGCTAGCTGGCTTTTTCTCCTCATATCTCTATAACCAGCTCTCTCTCTGAAAACGCCTCTCAAGAAGCAGTGGGGAAAATCACTGTTAGAGACATTGAAAGGCAAATGCTCAGTCAGTGAACTAAATACTGCAAGTGCTGGAAGACATCGATAAAAATCAATCCATCGAATCCTGTACTCTGGAATTGGTGCTATTTGACTGTTTCATCCCACCCTTAAAATCCATGTTTTTCTGTGTCTTGTATGTATATGTATAGGGATTTAAGGAGGGGTAGAGTTTAGGTTATAGAGTTAGATGTTAGCAGTTCATATTTCTTTCTTTTGCCACTGGTTAAGGACAATTTGTTCAAGAAACAGTTATTTACTTATTAAATTTACAAACATGGTGCCTGTATTCTGTTAACCTAAATTAAATAATTAAGTGGGTTGCTCAAACTTTTTTCACGTTTGTTGTGGCTCAGGGAGCAGTGGAGCTCACTGTCTCCAGTGAGTCATGACAATCAGCATTGCAACAACAGCCTGGATTCCTGATGCACTGCTCAAACTGTGCAGCCGGCACCTTTAGATGTAATGATCACTTGGAGCCTGTCCAAATTGTAGTGCATCTATCCAATGAAGTGCTGTACCCATGTTATTTTGTTCCTGTGCAGAGTTGAAATCCATGCAGATGGGGAGCCATTTCTCGCTCTTTCCTGCTGATGGCATTGACTCCTTACTGAGATACAGTTTCATAAGTGATCACTCACCTAAATAGCCATTTCTGTGTGAACCTGTGTAAAGACACTAATCTATTAATCAACACATTATTTCACTCTGCTCTATTATTTTCTGTATTTTACTTCGGAAAATGATTGGTTGTAGAGCTTACCTTAATTTCTCCCTTGGCCATGACAGAAATTGATTTTAAATAAAAAAACATTGATGAAAGGTAAACCTACAGAATGGGCACTACTAGTATTCAACTACTTGTAACAATGGACAAAGTCATCCTAACCCCAAAAGTGTGCTCCTTGCAAGCATCACTGGAAAATGATTAAGAGCAGCAATTCTCTCCAATTTTTTTTAACTCCTTTACTATTGGTGTGACGGTTCAGCTAAACACAGATTGGGAACTGAATCTAAGATCTTCCTAATCTGTATAGCTCAACTACATGGAGCTTTAATCAGCTAAATCAATGGAAGTTGATTTTGCTGACATGATGAGGTTTGCCAGCTATTTGTTAGCATACACGTTCTGAATGGTGTTTCCAGCATCCATGCCTTTTGACTGCAGAAAATCAACAGAAATGTTTTATTTCTCTATCATGTGATTAGCCAATATGTTAAGTTGACACTACACAATTGTGGTGCAAATGCAACAAAAATTTTGCCTGTGAAATCGTTCCTATGAGATTTGGCAACAGCACAGTAGTATGCCTTTAGTTGACATTGATCTCCTCTCGAAGAAAGATAGCTACATTCCATTGAGATGCCTCTATACCAGGTAACCAAGGCTGGGGAAAATAAAAGAGCCTGCTCATTTGTCTAACAGTACTTTGAGAATGCAACCCACCAGCCTTTCCCAAGACCAGGCTTTAAAGAAAGGCACGTTGTCCTGCACCCAATATGAAATCTAGCATAGGATTTTTCACAAACTGTCTAATATTCGCAGACAGGGCATGGTTTCTTTAAATCTGCACCCATAAAAACGAGGTTGAACCAGTAGCAAGCTTTATGAATAGGCCTATTGGTAATTCAATGAACAGGGAAATCAGACCTAAAGCCATCCCACTATCAAGCAACATGGTAGAAAAACATGAGGATGTACAGCCAACAACATACTTGTGGAGAGGAAACATGGCTTAGCAATGGGAATCCCATTCATCTCAAGTCTATGGGGCCAGTCAGTTACGTGAGCCCACTAACTAAGATGGTGTAGATCAGGGTATTTTTTTTATTATTCAGCAGGTCTGGCAGCATCGGCGGAGAAGAAAAGAGTTGACGTTTCGAGTCCTCATGACCCTTCGACAGAACTAGGTGAATCCAAGGAAGGGGTGAAATATAAGCTGGTTTAGGGTTTTGGGGGGAGAGGGGGTGTGTGTGTTGGGTGGGGGGAGAGAAGTGGAGGGGGGTGGTGTGGTTGTAGGGACAGACAAGCAGTGATAGAAGCAGATCATCAAAAGATGTCACAGACAACAGAACAAAAGAACACATAGGTGTCGAAGTTGGTGATATTATCTAAACGAATGTGCTAATTAAGAATGGATGGTAGGGCACTCAAGGTATAGCTCTAGTGGGGGTGGGGGGAGCAGAAAAGATTTAAAAATATTTAAAAATAATGAAAATAGGTGGGAAAAAGAAAAATCTATATAATTTATTGGAAAAAAACAAAAGGAAGGGGGAAGAAACAGAAAGGGGTTGGGGATGGAGGAGGGAGGTCAAGACCTAAAGTTGTTGAATCCAATATTCAGTCCGAAAGGCTGTAAAGTGCCTAGTCGGAAGATGAGGTGTTGTTCCTCCAGTTTGCGTTGGGCTTCACTGGAACAATGCAGCAAGCCAAGGACAGACATATGGGCAAGAGAGCAGGGTGGAGTGTTGAAATGGCAAGCGACAGGGAGGTTTGGGTCATTATTGCAGACAGACCGCAGGTGTTCTGCAAAGCAGTCGCCCAGTTTACGTTTGGTCTCTCCAATGTAGAGGAGACCACATTGGGAGCAACGAATGCAGTAGACTAAGTTGGGGGAAATGCAAATGAAATGTTGCTTCACTTGAAAGGAGTGTTTGGGCCCTTGGACAGTGAGGAGAGAGGAAGTGAAGGGGCAGGCGTTACATCTTTTGCATGGGCATGGGGTGGTGCCATAGGTGGGGGTTGAGGAGTGGGGGGTGATGGAGGAGTGGACCAGGGTGTCCTGGAGGGAACGATCCCTACGGAATGCCGACAGGGGGGTGAAGGGAAGATGTGTTTGGTAGTGGCATCATGCTGGAGTTGGCGGAAATGGCGGAGGATGATCCTTTGAATGGGGAGGCTGGTGGGGTGATAAGTGAGGACAAGAGGGACCCTATCATGTTTCTGGGAGGGAGGAGAAGGCGTGCGGGCGGATGCGCGGGAGATGGGCCGGACACGGTTGAGGGCCCTGTCAACGACCGTGGGTGGAAAACCTCGGTTAAGGAAGGAGGAGGACATGTCAAAGGAACTGTTTTTGAAGGTAGCATCATCGGAACAGATGCGACGGAGGCGAAGGAACTGAGAGAACGGGATGGAGTCCTTACAGGAAGCGGGGTGTGAGGAGCTGTAGGAGTCGGTAGGCTTGTAATGGATAATGGTGGACAGTCTATCACCAGAGATTGAGACAGAGAGGTCAAGAAAGGGAAGGGAAGTGTCAGAGATGGACCACGTGAAAATGATGGAGGGGTGGAGATTGGAAGCAAAATTAATACATTTTTCCAAGTCCCGATAAGAGCACGAAGCAGCACCGAAGTAATCATCGATGTACCGGAGAAAGAGTTGTGGAAGGGGGCCGGAGTAGGACTGGAACAAGGAATGTTCCACATACCCCATAAAGAGACAGGCATAGCTGGGGCCCATGCGGGTACCCATAGCCACACCTTTTATTTGGAGGAAGTGAGAGGAGTTGAAGGAGGAATTGTTCAGTGTGAGAACAAGTTCAGCCAGACGGAGGAGAGTAGTGGTGGATGGGGATTATTCGGGCCTCTGTTCGAGGAAGAAGCTAAGGGCCCTCAGACCATCCTGGTGGAGGATGGAGGTGTAGAGGGATTGGACGTCCATGGTGAAGAGGAAGCGGTTGGGGCCAGGGAACTGGAGATTTCCATGGTGAAGATGAAGCAGTTGGGGCCAGGGAACTGGAAATTTCCATGGTGAAGAGGAAGCAGTTGGGGCCAGGGAACTGGAAATTTCCATGGTGAAGAGGAAGCGGTTCCTGGCCCCAACTGCTTCCTCTTCACCATGGACGTCCAATCCCTCTACACCTCCATCCCCCAACAGGATGGTCTGAGGGCCCTTAGCTTCTTCCTCGAACAGAGGCCCGAACAATCCCCATCCACCACTACTCTCCTCCGTCTGGCTGAACTTGTTCTCACACTGAACAATTTCTCCTTCAACTCCTCTCACTTCCGCCAAATAAAAGGTGTGGCTATGGGTACCCGCATGGGCCCCAGCTATGCCTGTCTCTTTATGGGGTTTGTGGAACATTCCTTGTTCCAGTCCTACTCCGGCCCCCTTTCACAACTCTTTCTCCGATACATCGATGATTACTTCGGGGCTGCTTCATGCTCTCGTAGGGACTTGGAAAAATTTATTAATTTTGCTTCCAATCTCCACCCCTCCATCATTTTCACGTGGTCCATCTCTGACACTTCCCTTCCCTTCCTTGACCTCACTGTCTCAATCTCTGGTGATAGACTGTCCACCAATATCCATTACAAGCCTACCGACTCCCACAGCTACCTTGACTATAGCTCCTCACACCCCGCTTCCTGTAAGGACTCCAACCCATTCTCTCAGTTCCTTCGCCTCCGTCGCATTTGTTCCGATGATGCTACCTTCAAAAACAGTTCCTCTGACATGCCCTCCTCCTTCCTTAACCGAGGATTTCCACCCACGGTCGTTGACAGGGCTCTCAACCGTGTCCGGCCCATCCCCCGCGCATCCGCCCTCACGCCTTCTCCTCCCTCCCAGAAACATGATAGGGTCCCCCTCGTTCTCACTTATCACCCCACCAGCCTCCCCATTCAAAGGATCATCCTCCGCCATTTCCGCCAACTCCAGCATGATGCCACCACCAAACACATCTTTCCTTCACCTCCCCTGTCGGCATTCCGTAGAGATCGTTCCCTCCGGGACACCCTGGTCCACTCCTCCATCACCCCCCACTCCTCAACCCCCACCTATGGCACCACCCCATGCCCACGCAAAAGATGTAACACCTGCCCCTTCACTTCCTCTCTCCTCACTGTCCAAGGGTCCAAACACTCCTTTCAAGTGAAGCAACATTTCACTTGCATTTCCCCCAACTTAGTCTACTGCATTCGTTGCTCCCAATGTGGTCTCCTCTACATTGGAGAGACCAAACGTAAACTGGGCGACTGCTTTGCAGAACACCTGCGGTCTGTCCGCAAGAATGACCCAAACCTCCCTGTTGCTTGCCATTTCAACAATCCACCCTGATCTCTTGCCAACATGTCTGTCCTTGGCTTGCTGCATTGTTCCAGTGAAGCCCAACACAAACTGGAGGAACAACACCTCATCTTCCGACTAGGCACTTTACAGCCTTCCGGACTGAATATTGGATTCAACAACTTTAGGTCTTGACCTCCCTCCTCCATCCCTACCCCTTTTCTGTTTCTTCCCCCTTCCTTTTTTTTTTCTAATAAATTATATAGATTTTTCTTTTCCCACTTATTTCCATTATTTTTAAATATTTTTAAATCTTTTATGCTCCCCCACCCCAACTAGAGCTATACCTTGAGCGCCCTACCATCCATTCTTAATTAGCACATTCGTTTAGATAATATCACCAACTTCGACACCTAAATGTTCTTTTGTTCTGTTGTCTGTGACATCTTTTGATGATCTGCTTCTATCACTGCTTGTTTGTCCCTACAACCACACCACCCCCCTCCACTTCTCTCTCCCGCCCCCACCTTAAACTAGCTTATATTTCACCCCTTCCTTGGATTCACCTACTTCTGTTGAAGGGTCATGAGGACTCGAAACATCAATTCTTTTCTTCTCCGCTGATGCTGCCAGACCTGCTATGTTTTTCCAGGTAATTCTGATTTTGTTTTGGATTTCCAGCATCCGCAGTTTTTTTGTTTTTATTTTTTTTATTATATATTTCCCTAAAGGAGTTGAAAAACAACTTATGAAACTTCAAATTTTTTCCTGAATATAGAATATAGGATACTATGGATGCTTTGTTCATTTGACACTACAATTGACATTATTCAATGCTGGCTAATTACACTTGTGAGATAATACTTCCACAATCAAAATAGGATTGTACCCAAAGAAAAGAGAGCATGTCCATCTATATCAAGATCTATCAGTCAACTCCCCTGTATACACAAGTGGTTCATAGAGTCCATGCAAGGAAGAATATAATGAAGTGTGTGCAAATAACGGTTTGCCTTCCCAGCATTTCTCAAATTCCTGGACTCAGGATACAATGTTAACACAGCTTTCTGCTGAACCCAGGATGCATTGTGTAAATGGGCCTAGGCAAGGATTTCTTCTTCAGAATAAAGAACTGGTGAAATGTATGAAAGTCACCCATATCTTTTGGAAGAGATTAAGGACCTAAATGAATCTTGCTGCATCCATGTTGTTAATCTAATGTCACTTTTATGTATCCATGCATTGATTTAGTGGTAGTATGTATGGGATGAAAGGTCAAGCAACAAGTTTGATTATGCTGGATTGTGAAACGCAATGAACCAGTACTCATGCTGGATGTAGAATGTGGTGCAGCTAAACACAATGTATCGTTAATGTGAGCTCAGTAAAGATCCATATACGTACACTGGAAGTGTGATGTATCTGTAGTATAATGTCTCATTAAAGACCAGGTTCTGTATTGTTACACTGATGTCTGTGTACTCTGGTATTTAAATTAACAAAATTAATTAGATGAAGACGACCTAAAAATATACAAATCTTACATCAACTGCACAAGCACAGAACCATATCTCTATAGTTAAATCTCTTCTGCATAGAATAAAAATCTACATAATCTACTTCTCACCTTACTGATCTGCTCTTCATACTCCTGTCGAACCTCACCAGGTTTGGATAATTGAGGTCGTGAGTGCAATCTGTCAACTTATAAAATAATGGATAGGTCAGTTTTCTAGTGCATTACTCATTTCCAAACATTTCCACCAATCCCTGGGACTCCTGTTCCTTATTACAGAAGTGACCCTGCTACCACCAATGGCTAACTCGTTTGTTATATGTCTGACAAGGAGCAAAAAGAGTGAAGAACTGTTATACTATTCACAAGTCATTAATTCTCAACAACCATACTACACATCTAAATTCTACACATTAAACTTTAAACTAACTTTGGCCCAATTTATGATTTAGGTTTGGTGTAATATGCAACTGAGAGTTACATCATTTGATAGATTAGCAGATATAGAGTCCCCTTCACTTATGCATATCTGCTCTTTGCCTGCTGTACACAATTGGCAGCTGGTATTCAATTCTGAAGAAAGGTCCTTGACCTGAAAGATTATTTCTCTCTCCACAGATTCTGCCAGATCTGCTGAGTATTCCCAGTATTTTCTGTTTTCATTTCAGATTTCCAGCATCTGCAGTTTTTTGCTTTTCTGCTGGACAGTTATTATGTTTGTCAAGGCAAAGTGAGCACAATTTCTAATACGTTATTTTACCTGAAGGCCGTTTAAAGTCTTGAACCAGATGTTGTCACAGTTGGCATAGCTTTCTAGTTTGACTTAAAAGCTGTTAAGTGCTTGCAGCAGACAACAATTAAAAGGAACAGCACACTTAGCATTGTGTTAATCATGCAGAAAATGACAGTTACAATACGAAGAGCACAATTATAAATTTAAAAAAGGCTGAACTTAATTGGTGAAAGATTTACTTTTCTCGAGGTGGGGGAGAATATCTCAGATTGAATAAATAAACTACATTCAGACAAGCATAAAGCAAACAGCCAGTATTGTTTTTCTTGAAAAGCCCAGCCTATCTTACTGATGATTTCCTCTATGCAAAATATAAGGATTTTATATTAGCTTATACTAAGCGTACCTATATTGCTATTGGGTACAGATGTTACAAACATACGAAATAGGAAAACAGAAGTAGGCCATTAGTCCCCTTGAGCCTGCTCCACCATTCAATAAGATTATGGCTGATCTGTGTTTTGAATTCCAAATTCCCATCTACCTCTGACAACGTTTGATTCCCTTGCCTAGCAAGAATCTACCTCCGCCTTAAAAATATTCAGTGACCCCACTTCCACTACCTTCTGAGACAGAGTTCCAAAGTCACACAACACAAGTGAAAAAAATTTCTCATCTCTCTCCTAAAAGGGCAACTGCTAATTTTAAAACATTCCCCCATCGTTCTGGACTCAGCCACAAGAGGAAATATCCTTTCTATGCCCACCTTGTCAAGACTGTTCAGGATCTTATCTACTTCAATCAAGTCACCCACTCACTCTTCTGAACTTCAAAGGAAACAAGCCCAGTTTGTCCAACCTTTCCTCATAAGACAACCCACTCATTCCAGGTATCAATCTGGTAAACCTCCTCTGAACAGCCTCCAACGCATTTACATCCTTCCCTAAATAAGGAGGCCAAAACTGCACACAATATTCAAGATGTGGTCTCACCAATGCCCTGTATAACTGAAGGATAACATCCTTATATTTGTGTTCAATTCCTTTCATAATAAGTTATAGCATTCCATTAGCCTTCTCAATTACTTGTTCTACCTGCATACTAACTTTTTGTGACTCATGCATGAGAACACCTAGATCCCTCTGCACCTCAGAATTCTGCAGTCATTCTCCGTCTAAGTAATACTCTGCCTTTTTATTCTACCTGCCAAAATGAACTTCACATTTTCCCACATTATACTCCATCTGCCAGATTTTTGCCCACTCACTCAACCCATCCATATCCATCTGCAACTTCCTTAAAGTCCTCTTCACAACATACTTCCCTACCTACCTGTGTCATCTGCAAATTTAGCTACCATGCCTTCACTCCCCTCATCTAAGTCATTGATATAGATTGCAAAAAGTTGAGGCCCCAGCACAGACCCCCTACGAGACTCCACTCGCCACTTCCTGCCAATCAGAATATGCATACTCTCTGCTTTCTGCTAGCTAGCCAATCTTCTATCCATGCTAATATGTTACCCCTTACATCGATGACCTTTTATTTTCCACAATAACCTTGGATGCTGCACCTTATCAAACACCTTCTGGAATCAAAGAACAGCACGTCTACAGGCTCCCCTTTATCCACAGCACATGTTACTCCTTCAAAGAACTCCAACAAATTGGTTAAACATGATTTCCCTTTAAAAAAACTATGCTGACTTTCCCGATTACCTTGAGTTTCTCTAAGTGCCCAGCTATAACCTCCTTAACGATCGATTCTAACACCATCCTCACAACAGATGTCAAGTTAACTGGCCTATGGTTTCTTGTTTTCTGCCTCCCTCCCTTCTTGAATAGAGATGTTATATTTGCTACCTTCCAGTCTGATGGAAGCTTTCCAGAATCTAGCGAATTTTTGAAATTGAACACCAGCACATACACTACTTCATTAGCCACCTCTTTTAAGACCCTAGGATGAAGTCCATCAGGACCTGGAGACTGGTCAGCCGCAGCTCCATCAGTTTGCTCAGTACCGCTTCCCTATGATTGTAACTTCATCAATTACCCCTGTTCCTTCCACCTCCTAATTTTCAGTGATGACTGGAATGTTTTTTATATCCTTGAAAGTGAAGAGGGAAGCAAACTATTTGTTCATGTTATTTGTCATTTCCTTATTATCTATTATTAACACCCCACCCAAACCGATTCTACATTTTTTTTTCTTTATTCATTCACAAGATGTGGGCTTCGTCGGCTGGGCCAGCATTTATAGCCCATCCCTAGTTGCCTTTGAGAAAGGGATGGTGAGCTGCCTTCTTAAACCACTGCATTCCATGTGGTGTAGGTACACCAACAGTGCCACTAGGAAGGGGCTTCTAGGATTTTGAAGGAACGGCGATATAGTTCCAAGTCAGGGTGTTGAGTGACTTGGAAGGGAATTTTCAGGTGGCGGTGTTCCCATCCATCTTCTGCCCTTGTCGTTCTAGATGGTAATGGTTGTGGGTTTGGAAGGTGTTGCCGAAGGAGCCTTGGTGAACTCCTGCAGTGCTTCTTGTAGATGGTACACACTGCTGATATGCGTCAGTGGTGGAGGGAGTGAATGTTTGTGGATCTGGTGCCAATCAAGTGGGCTGCTTTGTCCTGGACGGTGTCAAGCTTCTTGAGTGTTGTGGGAGCTGCACACATACAGCAGGCAAAGGGGAGTATTCCATCGCACTCTTGACTTGTGCCTTGTAGATGGTGGACAGGCTTTGGGGAGTCAGGGGACAAGTTACTCATCACAGGATTCCCAGCCTCTGACCTGCTCTTGTAGGCACAGTGTTTATATGGCTAATCCAGTTCATTTTCCAGTCAATGGCAACCCACAGGATGTTGATAGTGGGGGATTCAGTGATTGTAATGCCATTCAATCTCAAGGGACAATGGTTAGATTCTCTCTTGCTGGAGATGGTTATTGCCTGGCACTTGTGTGGCGCGAATGATACTTGCCACTTGTCAGCACAAGCCTAGATATTGTCCAGGTCTTGCTGCATTTGGAGTATCTAAGGAGTCGTCAAATGGTGCTGAACATGGTGCAATCATCAGCAAACATCCCCACTTCTGACTTTATGATGAAGGAGGGTCATTGATGAAGTAGTTGAAGATGGTTGGGCTGAAGACACTACCCTGAGAAACTCCTGTAGCCCTGGATCTCAGGTGATCGATCTCCTGATTGACCTCCAACAACCATAACCATCTTCCTTTGTGCTAGGTATGACCCCAACCAGTGGAGAGTTTTCCCCGATTCCCTTTGATTCCAATTTTGTTAGGGCTCCTTGATGCTACACTCGGTCAAAGGAGACTTTGATGTCAAGGGCAGTCACTCTCACCCTCACCTCAGGAGTTCAGCTCTTTTGTCCATGTTTGAACCAAGGCTGTCATGAGGTCAGGAGCTGAGTGGCCCTGGCGGAAACCAAACTGGGCGTCAGTGAGCAGTTATTCCTCAGCAAGTGCCGCTTGATAGCACTGTTGATGATCCCTTCCATTACTTTACTAATGATGGAGAGTAGACTAATGGGGTGGGAACTGGCTGGGTTGCATTTGTCCTGCTTTTTATGTACAGGTCATACATGAGCAATTTTCCACATAGCTGGGTAGATGTCAAAGTTATAGCTGTACTGGAACAGCTTGGCTAGGGGCGCAGCAAGTTCCGGAGCACAAGTCTTCAGTACTATTGGCAGAATATTGTCAGAGCACATAGCCTTTGCACTATCCAGTGCCTTCAGCCATTTCCGGCTATCACATGGAGTGAATCGAATTCTTTGAAGACTGTCATCTGTGATACTGGGGACCTCTGGAGGAGGGTGAGATAGATCATCCAATTGGCACTTCTGGCTAAGATTGTAGCAAATGCTTCAGCCTTGTCTTTTGCACTGATGTGCTGGGCTCCCCCATCATTGAGGACGGGAATATCTGAGTTATTTAATTGTCCACCACCATATCACAACTGGATGTGATAGGACTGCAGAGCTTAGCTCTGATCCGTTGGTTGTGGAATCGCTTAGCTCTGTCCATCACTTGCAGTTTATGCTGTTTGGCACGCAAACTTCACCAGGTTGACATCTCATTTTTAGGTATGCCTGATGCTGCTCCTGGCATGCCCTCCTGCACTCTTTATTGAACCAGGGTTGATTCCCTGGCTTGATGGTAATGGCAGAGTGGGGGATATGCTGGGCCATGAGGATACAGATTGTGTTTGAGTACAATTCTGCTGCTGCTACTGATGGCCCACAGTGCCTCATGGCTGCCCAGTCTTGAGCTAGATCCATAGAACACTACAGCACAGAAAACAGGCCATTCGGCCCTTCTAGTTTGTGCCGAAATATTATTCCACTAGTCCCATTGACCTGCACCTAGTCCGTTACCTTCCAGACCTCTCCCATCCAAGTATCTATCTAATTTATTCTTAAAACTTAAGAGTAAGCCCGCATTTACCCCGTCAGATGGTAGCTCGTTCCACACTCTCACCACTCTCTGAGTGAAGAAGTTCCCCCTAATGTTCCCCCTAAACCTTTCCCCTTTCACCCTAAAGCCATGTCCTCTCTTGTTTATTTCTCCTAATCTTAGTGGAAAGAGCCTACTCTCATTTACTCTGTCTATACCCCTCATAATTTTGTAAACTTCTATCATTTCTCCCCTCATTCTTCTACGCTCCAAGGAATAAAGTCCTAACCTGTTTAATCTTTCCCTGGAACTCAACTCCTTAAGACCTGGCAACATCCTAGTAAATCTTCTCTGCACTCTCTCAATCTTACTGATATCCTTCCTGTAGTTAGGTAACCAGAACTGCACATAATACACCAAAGTTGACCTCACCAATGTCTTATACAACCTCACCATAACATCCCAACTCCTATACTCAATACTTTGATTTACGAAAGCCAGTATGCCAAAAGCTTTCTTTACAACCTTGTCTACCTGTGACGCCACTTTCAGGGAACTATGTATCTGAACTCCCAGATCCCTTTGTTCCTCTGCACTCCTCATTTACTGTGTATGTCTTACCTTGGTTTGACCTTCGAAAATGTAACACCTCACACTTTTCCGCATTAAATTCCATCTGCCATTTTCTGGCCCATTTTTCCAGTTGGTCCAGATCTCTCTGCAAGCTTTGAAAGCTTGAGGAATCACTGTCCACAATGCCTCCAATCTTAGTGTCATCAGCAAACTTGCTGATCCAATTCACCACATTATCATCCAAATCATTGATATAGATAACAAACAACAATGGTCCCAGCACAGATCCCTTAGGCACACCACTAGTCACAGACCTCCAGTCTGAGAAGCAATCATCCACTACCACTCTCTGCCTTCTCCCACACAGCCAATTTTGAATCCAGTTTACAACCTCTCCATGGATACCAAGTGTCTGAACCTTCTGAACTAACCTCCCATGTGAGATCTTGTCAAAGGCCTTACTAAAGTCCATGTAGTCAACATCCACAGCCTTTCCTTCATCTACTAGATCTATTTGAAATCTATCCCATTTAGCAAGGTGGTAGTGCCACACAACATGGTGGAGGGTACCCTCAATGTGAAAGCTGCACCTGCATGTTTGCCTTAAGTGACTTATGGATGAGGACATCCAGGACCTTTTGTTCACCTACACTTTCTAATCTCTCAACATTTAAGAAATACTCTGCACATCTGCTCCTCCTATCAAAGTGGATAACCTCAAATTTTTCCACATTATATTCCATCTGCCATGTTCTTCATGCCCACCTCACTAAGTCTGTCCAAACCCCCTTGAAGCCGCTTTGCAACTTCCTCACAACACACATTTTCACCTAGCTTTGTGTAACCTGTGAACTTGGAAATATTACATTTGGTCCCCACATCCAAATCATTGATCTATAATGTGAATAGATTGGCCCCAAAGTACTAATCCCTGTGGTACACCACTAGTCACAGCCTGCCAACGCGAGAATGACCCATCTATTCCTACTGTTTTCTATTTTTAATCAATCCTTAGTCCATGCCAGTATATTACCTCCTAACCTTAAATTAAAGTGCACTTTAATAGGCAAAGTACCTAAATATCTTATTTTCCTTTTAGATACCCATAGGTTTAAATCTTGCCCCAAGCTTTAGATTTTCCCTCTCTATCCTTCCTTTGAAGGAGCTCTTCCAAATTTATCACTTTTCTATATTTTATTTCAAGACCTATTGCAAGCTCAGGAAGTCCAGTATCTTAATAGTTAAGACCATTGTCAACTTTAAGTTAATAACAACAGAAAATACTGGAACTACTCAGCAGGTCAGGCAGCATCTGTGGAAAGAAAAAGAGTTATGTTTCAGGCTGATGACACTTCACCAGGCCTGAAATTTGAACTATTTCTCTCTCCACAGATGCTGCCAGACCAGTTGAATACTTCCAGGATCTTCGGTTTTTATTTCAGGTTTCCAGCATTTGCAATCTGCAATAACTTATTAGAATCCACTTTCCCCTTACTTTGACTTGGTTTATTAATTGCTCTTTAGCTGGATGCAAATTCAATGCTATCTTTCCCCTCGGGTGTCCTGCACCTACTTTTTAAGGTAGGTTTTGTGAAGTAAGCTCCCTCGACAATACCAATTGTCCTCAGTATATACCAAGAAGAATATATTAGAAAATGGCGGGGGCATGGGGCAGAGAGAGAGAGAGACACCAGGTGAGGGCGGGAAGGAAGGGAGAGAGGCCGGGGGCGGGTGGTGGGGGGGAAGGAAGGAGAGAGACCGGGGGCGGCAGGGCAACTGAAAGTGTTGGAGTTAAAAAACAGATGCCAGGAGGTGAGGAAGGACTTATCTCCAGAGTAGAACCCAGTGGGGAGATGTTTCAATTTGTACAAGCTCTTCCAAAGTTTGAGGAAAAAGATATTGAAGCCTTCTTTATTTCATTTGAGAAGCTAGCTAAACAGATGAAATGGCTATAGGAAAACTAGACTTTATTATTACAGTCTAAGTTGTTAGGTAGGGTGCATGAGGTATATGCTTCGCTATCAGAAGAAATATCAGTGAATTATGATGTGGTGAAAAAGGTTATCTTGAGCACATACGAGTTAGTTTCTGAAGCATACAGGCAGAAATTTAGGAATATGAGAAAACTTAATACTGAGTTTGAAAGAGTAAAACAAGGTAATTTTGACCAGTGGATACGGGTGTTAAAATAGAAACAACATATGCAACTCTTAGGAAAGTAATTCTTTTGGAACAATTTAAAGATTCAATCCCTTTGGTAGTGAGAACTCATGTGGAGGAACAGAGGGTTGATTCTGTAAGACAAACAGCAGAGATAGCTGATGACAATGAGTTAGTTCATACAGCTAAACCTTTTTTCATCATCCTTTCAAATTGGAAAAGGATATAAAGTGGGAAAGTGAAAGGAAGGTTAGTCAGGGAAGAGGAGTAGCTGAAAGTTCCCAGGAAGTTTTTTCTCAGAATAAAAAGGAAGGTGCTGAAGGTAGAAGTGACATTCGAAAATTGGGGTGTTTTCATTGTAATAAAGTGGGGCACACAAAATCAGTGTTGGAGATTGCAGGAAAAATCTGTTAGAGTTGTTGGGGTACAGAAAAGCTCTGGAAGTAAAAGTACTGTGAATTCTGAGCAGCAGGTTGCAGAAATGTTTAAAGATTGTGCATGTGTAGGGAAAGTTTTTCCATGTGTACAGGGTGGAGTAGGTAAAAGCTGTTAAAGTTTTAAGAGACACAGGGGCTAGTCAATCCTTAATGTTGTAGGATAGTGATATTTGTTGTTCAAAGGGAGTATTGCAGGAGCAGGTAATAATAATTGGGGTTCATGGAGATGCTAAATCTATTCCACTGTGGAAGGTAAATTTAAAGAGAAAATGGAAGACGGGTGAAGTTATAGTTGGGGTGGTGGAAAAATTGCCCATTGCAAGGGATTCAATTTATCCTGGGTGATGCCAACGGTGGTTGAGCAGCCTGTAGAAGTGTTTTCAACAGAGGTGTTGCAGAATAAACATCCTGGATTGTTTCCTGTTTGTCTTGTAACAGGACCAAAGGCTAATAGGGAAGAAGAAAAGCAGGCAGTTCAAAGGCAAGAAGGTGGTGTTGAAATCCAATTAGCTGGCACTGTGTTTAATATCATTGTTCAGGAGGAAGGCATACAGGACAGTTCAGCTGAAATGTTTAACTCAAAGAGATTGATAGAGTTACAGAAAAAGGATTTGCAATTAAAACAGTTATATCAGAAAGCTTATTCAGAAACAGGACCAAAATGCATTCCGGTATGTTATGATCTTTGAGGAGATATTTTAATGAGAAAGTGGTGGTCAGATCACGTCTCAACAAATGAAAGTTGGAGGGAGGTGAATAGGAAAGAGATTCTGAGGATTGCTCATGAAATTCCAATGGGGAGACATTTAGGTATTAGGGAAACACAGGAAAGGATTCAAAAGTTTTTTTGGCCAGGATTTCATAAGGATGTAGTTAAATTCTGTGCAACCTGTTAGACATGTCAAATAGCAGAAAAACCACAAGCAGTGATTAAGCTGGTGCCTTTAGTCCCAATACCAGCATTTGAAGAACCTTTTACCAGGGTCATGATTGATTCTGTAGGATCCCTCCCTAAGACAAAGTGGAAATCAGTATTTACCGACAATAATGGATGTGTCTCCCAGGTTTCCTGAAGCAATATCTTTAAGAAATATTACAACTAAGAAGATTGTGAAGGAGTTAATTACAAATTTTTAAGAGATATGGCTTACCTAAAGAAATACAATCAGATCAGGAATCAAATTTCATGTCACAGCTGTTTAAGGAAATAATGAACAGTTTGGGGTAAAACAGTTTAAGTCATCCAGAGTTACAAGGAGCTTTGGAAAGATGGCATCAAACTTTGAAAACTATGATGAGAGCATACTGTCAGGATTATCCACAGGATTGGGATACAGAAATTTCATTTCTGTTATTTGCTATTAGAGACGCTCTGAATGCATCTACTGGTTTTGCCCTTTTGAACTAGTTTTTGGTCTTGAGGTAAGGGAACCACTGAAAATGATTCATGAGAAATTGGTGGGTCAAAGTCCAGAAGCTATTCTCCTGGATTACATATCAAATTTCAGGGAAAGATTGAACAGAGCATGTGAGTTGGCCAAGGAACATTTAAAGACATCTCAGCAAGTGATGAAAGTGAAAGCAGATAAGAAAGCTAAAACTCAGTTTAGTTTCTAAAGAGAAAGTACTAATTTTGTTACCAGTACTGGGTGATTCATTAAATGCAAGATTTAGTGGGCCTTGTAGGATTGAAAAGAAATTGAGTGAAGTAAATGATTTACTAAATGCTCCAGATAGAAGAAAGCAGTCATGTAAATATGCTATAAAAAGTACTTTGACAGGGAAGAGGAACAAAAGAGGTAATAGTGATAGAGGGTAATAAGAAAGAGGTAGAAGGGTAGGACTCTGAAATTGATTTTTCTCTAATCAAATTGGATAACGAGGGGTTGCTTGAAAATTTAAATGAAATATTGAGTTACCTTCCAAGCAAGTGATCTGGAAAAGCTATTGCAGTCACACAACCCCATTTGTGGAAATAAGTTAGGAAAGACACATTTAGCTATACATGATATAAGTATCGAAAGTTAATCTTCAATAAGGCAACATCCTTTTAGATTCAATCCAGGAAAGATATCACAAGTACAAAAAGAAATTGATTTCATGCTTCAAAATGATTTCATTGAGTCTAGTTGCAGTAATGGGAGTTCGCCTATTGTACTGTTACCGAAACCAGATGGAACACAAAGACTATGTGTGGACTATCAAAAAGTGAATGCGGTGACAAAAATGGATTAATATCCCATACCACTGTTGGAAGATTGCATTGAGAAAGTGGGACAATCGAAATTTACAAGATTGACTTGCTAAAAGGATATTGGTAGGTACTATTGTCGGAGAGAGCAAAGGAGATATCAGTTTTTGTAATGCCAAGTGGACTATATCAGTTTAAAGTCATGCCATTTGGTATGAAGAATGCACCTATGACATTTCAAAGACTGACAAAGTAATTGCAGGTCCAAGCAATTGTGCTGTTTATATTGATGATCTAATTGTTTTCAGTCAGATATGGGAGGAGAATTTACAGCATCTGGAAGAATTATTTACTCGACTACAAGAAACTAATTTGGTGATGAACTTGGCTGAAAGTGAATTTGCAAAAGCGCAAGTTACATATCGAAGCCATACCATTGGACTTGGTAAGGTGGCTCCGAAAGGAGCGAAAGTCAAGGCTATATTGGATTTCCCAGTGCCTACAACAAAACAAGAAGTTTCGAGATTTCTGGGCACGAGTGGGATTTACCAGAAATTTTATCAAATTTTAGCTGAGTGGATGCTCTACTGACTGAACTATTAAAAAAGAACAAGAAGTTTCAATGGACACTGGAGTGTCAGAAGTCATTCGATAGTTTGAAAACTGTATTAACTACAACATCAGTTTTGGAGGTACCCAATTATGCCAAGCAATTCAAGTTGGCTACTGGCGCAAGCGACATAGGCATTGGGGCTGTACTGTTACAGGAAGATGATACAGGAATTGAAAAGCCGATAGGGTATTTTTCACAGAAGCTGAATGTATAACAGAGAATATATTCAACGATTAAAAAAGAGACTGTGTTTGGTGTTGCCATTGCAGCATTTTGGAAATTTATGCTGCAAACAATTATTTATACAGACCATAATCCTTTGAAGTTTTTGGACAAATTTTGAGACAAAAGTGCAAGGCTTTTCAGATGGAGTTTATTATTACAACCATTTAATCTATCAGTTGTACATATTACTGGAAGGGAAAATCTGTTCGCAGATGTATGATCAAGAGCTTGAAGCTTAAAGGAAAATGGGACATTTAAAGAAAAAGCTAGACACTGAGCTGGAGTGTTTTCTGTTGATACCAAGGACTTGTGTATATATGTATTGCGTTAATGTATGCATCTGGTAATGTAATATTGCAATAAGTATAGGAGATGGTGTGAGATGGGTTATTAAAATGAAGGCATCTTTTAGAATTATGAAGATTCATTTTTTGATAGGGAGGGGGATGTCATGAAACTATTAATGTATATTATTGGAAATTAATTTTCTTTTAAAATAGAGGTTTAGTATGTGGGTGTGTTTTAATTGGATTAAAGCCAGCTAGTCTGTGTGCTTTGACATATACTAGTTTTGAGATGTAGGAGAGGTAGAGTGCGTTTGCATTTTGTTGCATACAGCATTCACGAAGGGGAGTGAAATCTGGCACTTTGCTAGCAGAGATCAAGCAATGTTTATATTGCTTATAAAATTGGTACAATGAAAGGGGTTTTATTGTTAGAAGAGGTGGAGTTCAAAGGGGCTGTGATACAATGTGAATTGACATTCAATGAGTTGTGCTAGGTATAACAGATAGCAGTTCCGTGTGTGCAGAGCAAAGGCAATATAAGGTCTAAGCCTACCACTGTGTCTGTCACCAAAGTGAAAGGAACCTCATTTTGAATTTGTAAGGTGAAAATGCTTTGTCTGGTGTTTGCTTAAAGTCTATGGGCTGCTGTTCCCTTAATGGAGATTAGTTTGGGAATTTGTTAAAAGTTATGATAGTAGTAATTTTTAGTTATGTATATATATTTAACTTCTCTAAATTAATAAATGTCTCATGCATTTTGATATAAAACCTCTCGAGAACTGGTCTGATTCCTGAATTTAGAGCTGCAACTTAAACATACCACTTAAAAATATAGGTTATGACAATTGTTTAAAGTTTCTCTCTGGGATTTTTGAATAACTCAGCTTTACCAACTGCTGTGTCATAACAACAATCAAGAATGGTTTCATGGTTACCATTTGACTTTTAATTCCAGATATTTTATTGAATTCAAATTCCACCATCTGCCATGGTGGGATTTGAATCCAGGTCCCCAGAGCATTACTCTGGGTCTCTGGATTACCAGTTCAATGACAATACCACTACCCCACCGTCTCCCCATTCTGGAGACAACAGCTATCCCCTTCACTATCAACTGCACAGCCAACTTTTGTATCATCTGCAAATTTCCCACACCTCCCCCATTTATGTCCAAATCATTATTATATGCAACAAAGAGTTAGGGCCCCAACACTGAGCCCTGTGGAACACCACTGGAAACCGTTTTCAATTCACAAAAACAGCCATCGACCATTACCCTTTGTTTCCTGTCGTGAGCCAATTTTGGATCCAATTTGCCGCCTTTCCTTGTATCCCATGGGATTTCACTTTTCTGACCAGTCTGCCATGTGGGACCTTGTCAAATACCTTACTAAAATTCATATAGACAACATCCACTGCACTACTCTCATCAATCCTCCGTGTTACTTCCTCCAAAAATTCTATTAAATTAGTAAGACACGATCTTCCCCTAAGAAAGCCATGCTGACTGTCCCTGATCAACCCATGCCTTTCTAAGTGAGTTTATCCTCTGTCTCAGACTTGATTCCAATAATTTGCCCACCACTGAAGTCAGACTGACCGGTCTATAATTTTTTGACCCATCCCTTGCATCCTTTTTAAATAATGGTACAACATTTGCAGACCGCCAATCCTCTGGTACCGCAACTGTATTTAGGGCGGATTAGAAAATGATCTTCAAAGCACCCTCTTTTCCCTCCCTGGCTTCTTTTAACAGACTGGTGACTTATCCACCTTCAAGGATGTCAGTCGCTCCAGTACTTCCTCTCTCACTATACTTATTGTATCTACTGTTTCACACTCCTCCTCATTAACTAGAATGTTTGCATCATCCCTCTCCTTAGTGAAGACGGAGGCAAAGCTCTCTGCTTTATTTGCTATACTACTTGCATTTACATACCTTTTAACACGGCCAAATTCCTGCGCTGTACGCTCTTTAACCTGTGCATCTGTCTTTCAGAGTCACTCATTAATTCTCCATCTCCTGTTCCCTGCTGAATTTGCCCTCAGGTTCCCATTCCCCCGTCAATCTAGTTTAAATCCCCACCACCACCAACAGAACTAGCAAATCTCCCTGTGAGGATATTTGTCCCAATCCTGTTCAGGTGCATACTGTCCAACATGTACCAGTCCCATCTTCCCAGAACCGGTCCCAAAGCCCCAGAAATCTGATGCCCTCTCTCCTACGTGTTTAATCGCTCAATTCTCCTATTTCTATACTCATTTGCATGTGGGACTGGGAGTAATCTTTAGATCACTGCTTTAGAAGTCCTGCTTTTCAATCTCCTTCCTAGCTCCATATAATCTGCTTTCAGGACGTCATCCCCTTTCCTACCTAAATCATTGGTACCAAAATGGGTCACGATCTCTGGCTGATTACCCTCACCCTAAAGAATGTCTTGCAGCCAGTGACATCCTTGACCCTGGCACCAGGGAGGCAACATACCACCCTGGAGTCATGTCCATAGCCACCGAAACACCTGTCTGTTCCCCTAACAAACAAACTCCCTATCACTATAGCTGTTCTTTCCTTCTTCCTCCCCTCCAGTACAGCTGAGCCGCTCGTGGTGTCACAAACTTGGCTCTGACCGCACTCCTCTGAGGAATCGGTGCCCTCACCGGCTTACAAAATGGAAAATCGATTTGTGAGCCCCAGGGCACTCTTGCATTACCTGCCTAGTTTTCTTGGACTATCTGGCAGTCACCCATTCCCTTTCTACCTCCATGTTCCTAAGCTGTGGTGACCACCTCTCTGAACGTGCTATCCACATAGCTATCAGCCTCATGGACACGCCAGAAACTCTAGCTGCTGTTCGAGCTCTGAAAGCTGGAGCTCAAGCTTCTGCAGCTGGTGACACCTCCTGCACATACAGTCGTGCAGGCCATCAGGAGCATCCACCACTTCCCACATATTACACGACACGCATTCCACACAACCATGCAGTCCTCTCATGGCTTCAATTTACTTCTTTTACGTTTACTTCTATTGACTTTATATTACTTGGCCCTACTTAATAACCCTTACCATAAGTACAGTTCCTGTTTATTTTAAGCCTTGGGAATAGAAGCTTAGGGTTCTGACTCACCTTCTCCGTCGCTGGGTTCCTCGCTCCGGAGCTGAGGAAACTGCTGCCGGATCTGCTCCTGCAGCTCCTTGTTAACCAAGCTGCCGAGACGGGCCTTGGTCCGCGCCCAGTTGGAAAGGCGGCGGCGACACAGCGGGCAGTTCAGGTTACTGATCTCCACCGTCTGCTGAAAACAGCCCAGGCACAGCGAGTGTCCGCATGGCGGCGTCACCGGCTCCGCCAGCAGCTCCTGGCAAACCGGGCATAAGCATTCGGCCAGGCCGAGGGCCGGAGGCGGAGGTGGGGCCCGGAGCGGGGCCTCAGGCTCGGCGAGATCGCTCCGTCTCTTTCGCCTCATTATGGCCGCTGCAGCTCTGGTTCAGTCCAGCTTGGGAGCGGTTTCACCTTCTCTCGTCCTCCCGGAGTTATTCTGGGGGCGGGCCAGACACTGTCAGGCCCTCGGCCCAGGTGAGGGACAAACAACCGCCACCCACGGCCTTTCTTCAAATCGCCGTCATTCTCCCGCTCTCCAGCGCAACCTCCGCACTGCGGCTGCGCGCGTGCTCCCCAGCAACCTCCGCATTGCGGCTGTGCGCGTGCTCCCCAGCAACCTCCGCACTGCGGCTGCGCGCGTGCTCCCCAGCAACCTCCGCACTGCGGCTGCGCGCATTCTCCCCTAGCAAATTCCTCATCCCATTGAGGCTATGCGCGATCTCACTGGCAACTGAAGCAGTTGGTGTCCAAATGCAAGGAGAGCTGGACAATATTTGGACTTGGGCTGATAAGTAGCAAGTTACATTCACACAAGACCATCTCTTACAAGAGAGAATCTAACCATCATGCTCTGATATTCAATGGTTTTTTTATATTCATTCATAGGATGAGGGATTCCCAGCTGTGCCAGCAATTATCGTCCATCCCTAGTTGACCTTGAGAAGATGGTGGTGAGCTGCCTTCTTGAACCACTGCAGTTCATGTGTCCCCCACTATCAACAACCTTGGGGTTACCATTGACCAGAAACTGAACTGGACCGGCCATATAAACACTGTGGCTACAACAGCAGGTCGGAGGCTAGGAATCATGTGATGAGTAACTTGGCCCCTGACTCCCCAAAGCCTGTCCACAAGTCAGGAGTGTGATGAAGTACTCCCTACCTGCCTGGATGAGTGCAGCTTCCACAACACTCAAGAAGCTTGACACCATCCAGGACAAAGCAGCTTGATTGGCATCCCCTTCATAAATATTCACTCCCTCCACCATCGATGTGCAGTAGCAGCAGTGTGTACCATCTACAAGATGCACTGCAGAAACTCACCAAGATTACTTTGACAGCAACTCCCAAACCTGCAATCTCAACCACCTAGAAGGACAAGGGCTGCAGATACATTGGATCACAACCATCTACAAGTTCCCCTCCAAGCCACACACCACCCTGACTTGGAACTATATCGCCGTTCCTTCACTGTTGCTGGGACAAAATGCTGGAACTCCATTGCTAACAGCAGCATAGGTGTTCCTACACCACATGGACTGCAGTGGTTCAAGAAGGCAGCTCACCTCCAAAGACAATTAGGGATAGGCAATAAGAATGCTGGCGTAGCCAGCGATGCCCACATTGCATGTAAATATAAAAAAAACACCCCATCCCCACTGCAGCTGTGTGCTCTGTGCTGGGAGCTGTTTCCATGTTTAACCATCTCTGGGCAAAGTTCCTGGAAATTTCTAATAGAAAGGCAGTGGATACTGAAGACCTGAAATATAAACTTCAAATGCTGGAACGCACTCAGCAGATCTGGCAGCTGCAGAGAGATGAATAAAGTTGACATGTCAGGTGGATGACCTTTCATCAGAAATCTACTGGAACATTCCAGCTGTCTAGATTTACGTCAATTAGCAAACTGCCTGCCCTTTCAGCAGATGTCAGATCACTTGTTTATGCTGTTATCCTCAAATAATTGTCCTGAAAAGATTTGCCCTATAAAATATAGTGATTGACTTCTTCCTTCTGGAGATTTGGGTGTCTCAGCATTTATTGCCTAGCATTTATTTATTGAAGGTGGTAGTGAGCCACCTTGATGAACTGCTGTAATCCTAGTGGTGAAGATGACTCTCAATGTTGATAGGGAGAGAATTCCAGAATTTTAACCCAGCAATGATGAACAATTGGTGATATATGTCCAAATCAGGATGGTATGTGACCAGGAGGTGAGGGTGTTCCCAAGTACCAATTACCTTTATTCTCCGAGGTGCCAGAGGTCACAGGATTGGAGCATGCTGGTGACTGACTGCAGTGCACTTGTAGATAGCACACACCGTGGAGACTGTGCGCCGGTGGTGGAAGGAGTTGATGTTTAAGCTAGTTCTTATGGATATATGCAGGAGGTGAGTAACTATGTTTTGGAGAAGAGTTCAGCCAGAAACCAGGAAAGCTATTTTTGGAGCTATCCACAAACATGGTATGACAGGCCTGTGAGTTTATAGCACGTTGTGCACAGAGACAAATTGATTCTGCAATTTAATCTCTGCTGTCCAGTGTAATAAGGACATATATCAAGGCTGCAGACAGACCATGGCACTGAGGCAAATTGGCAGTTTACTTGTTTCGATCTTTTGACATGAAATTCACAGGAGCAATTTATTGCGTAATGAATTTGCACTTGACTAATCTACTGAGAATATTACAATGTTGTGAGATTTTTAAAAATGACTTTTTTTTACTGCCGAGCTGTTCATGGCTTGCAAGGCAAAAGAGACAAGATTTAACGTGGATAGTTGAGACACATTGTAGCAAAATGTATTCTTTCCACCACTCTTGTTAGCAGTCAAACCAACATCTTGTATTCCAACACAGATTGTGTTGCTTCTGAATCACATTGGTCCTAGTTTCTGGAAGAACACTTGAGGATTTTGTCGTTCACAAGGAAGTATTTATTTGAGTTCATCCAACTGTAATAATGAACTTTAATATTTCTAGTCCAGGGAGCCTTCAATCGCATGGCCCAGCACAACTTGTTAACTCTTCCCCTTCCCTGACTCAGGGTGCCTGGGTAATTAAGGCAAAAGTTGCAAAAGTTACAAGAAATGCAAGTATTTCACTGGGTCGTAACATGCCGGGGACCTCTCAGAAACGTGTGCCTTGGGCACTTTGAGCAATTTGCTAATTGCATCCGCTTAATCAGTTAGTTAGGCCCATTTTCATGTGGGTGCACTGAACAGGGAAGAGGTTGACACAAGAGGTGATGTCCATGTTTGCAGGCGTTTTAGAGACACACTAACTCCCTTCTATATCATTCCAAAAATACTCTACTGTGGCTCTTACATAATATTCACTCTCCACTTGTGTCAGCAGTGGCTCAGTGACAGCACTCTTGTGCCTGAGTGAGAAGGTTGTTGGTTTGAATCCCAGCCCAAAGACTTGAGCACAAAATTCAGGCTGACACTCTAGTGGTGCACTGAAGGAGTGCTGCACTCTCAGATGTGCAATCTTTTAGATTAGACGTTAAACCAAGGCCCCTTCTGCTCTTTCAGGTGGATGTAATGGCACTATTTCGCAATCCTCAACCAGCACCTAAAACATGAGCTGGTCATTTACATCATTGCTGTTTGTGAAAGCTTGCTGCGCACAAATTGGCTGCTGCATTTCCCACAACAGTGACGACACTTCAGAAGTACTTCACTGGCTGTAAAGTGCTTCTGGGTGTCCTGAGGTCATGAAAAACGTAAAATGAATTTAAATTCTTCATTAAATCAGTTTAGTGCCTTATGGAGACATCTGCAGCCTAGAACATGGAGTACATAAGAAATAGGAACAGGAGTAGATGATTAGCCCCTCAAGCCTGCTTCACCATTCAATAAGATCATGTCTGATCTGATCCTGGCCTCAACTCTGCTCTCATGCTAGCAGCCCCCGAACCCTTGACTCCCTTGTAGAACAAAAATTTGTCCAGTTCTGAAGCAGAGTCATATTGGACTCAAAATTCTAACACTGTTTCTCTTCTATAGATGCTGCCACATCTGCTGCGTTTTTCTAGCACTTTCTGTTTTCAGATCTCCAGCATCCATAGTATTTTGCTTTTATAAAATTCTGTCTAACTCAGCCTTGAATATAGTCATTTACCTAGCTTCCATTACTCTCAGGGTAGAGAATTCCAAAGATTGACAACCTACCGCCTTAAATAGGAGACTCCAGCTCAAGATTCCCCAGTGAGGGGAAACATCCTGTCAGCATCTACCCTGTCAAGCCCCCACAGAATCTTATATGTTTCAATAAGATCACCTCTCATTCTTCTAAACTCCAATGAGTATAGGCTCAATCTGCTTAACCCTTCCTCATAAAATATCCCCTTCATCCAGAAATCAGACTAGTGAATCTTCTCTGAACTGCTTCCAATGCAAGTATCTCCTTCCTTAAAGACCAAAACTGTATGCAGTTCTCCAGTTGTGGTCTCATCGATGCTCTGTCTAGCTGTAGCAAGACTTCCCATAATCCATCCCCTTACAATATAGGACAACATTCCACTTGCCTTCCTAATTACTTTTTGTGATTCATGTACAAGAACACACAGATCCCTCTGTTCTGCAGGATTCTGCAGTCTCTCTCCATTTAAATAATATTCTGCTTTTCTATTCTTCCAGTCCAACTGGACAATCTCACATTTTCCTACATTATATTCCATCTGGCAAATGTTTGCCCGCTCACTTACTATCTATATCCCTTTGCAGGCTCTCTGTCCTCCTCAAAACTTGCTTTCCTATCTTTATTTGTATAGTCAGCAAATTTAGCTACAGATTCAGTCAGTCCCTTCATCCAAGTCAATAAGATTGTAAATAGTTGAGGCCCCAGCACTGATCCATGTGGCACTCCACTTAATAGTTATAGTTTGCCAACCTGAAAATGACCCATTTATCCCAACTCTCTGTTTCCTGTTAATAAGCCAATCTTCCATCCTGTGCCTTGTGACAGATTCTTGATGCTTCATAGGTCTGGGACACCTGCACTTGTAACAAATCTTTCCAAATTCTTGGGCTTGAACTTACTGCTTTCCAATGCAGCAGGTGACATTCCATCACATTTGGGAGCATGTTAGCAAGGAAAGGAAGTAAATAAGGGGAGAAGGACATGAGTCCAAGTATCCCACGAGAATGCTGAAGTAACAAAAATACCTGTGAAAAGACAACAACTTTGGGGAGGTAAGCAATAAGTAAAACCAATGCAGAGTAAGCATGACTTACCAAAAAAGAGTGAAGTGCAGAAGCACTGTAGTAATAGAGGATTACATTGTCAGGAAACAGATATGTTATTTTATAAAAATCTAAAATGCAAACAGAAAGTGGCAGAAATGCTCAACAGACTAGGCAGTAACAGTGGAGAGAGAAACAGAGTTCATGTTTCAGGTCGATGACCTTTCATCAGAACAACTTGTTAATTTTGTCTGATTTGTACCGTGGGTTAATTTAATTTAGTGCTAAGGAGTTGTTGCTCATCAGACTAATGAATCCAGATTTGGTTTCAAATGAGGCTGTAAAACTCAAATTTAATCTCTCACAGGTCAGGTCTTCCCACTCTTGTGCTGGAAAAATCTTCCCTCTGATTTTAACTTCTAATTTCATACAGGCCTCAATTGTAACACAAATGAAACCGCCCACTGAAAGGATAAAGTGAGCTGATTGATCATAGGTATCGAGAAGCAAGTCACAGGCTGTGTTGAAACACATGCAGATAAACCACACCTGGAATAGTTTTAAACACTGCACATTCTCAGGGTGGGTCTCCGATGATGAACTTTATTACAGAAGTAAGAACACAGCAGCTGCCAGAGTCCAAAGCAAAATAAAAAAAATCGCTATAAACATTCAACAGGTCAGATAGCATCTATTGCTAGAATACACAATATTTCAGCTATGGGACCCTTCCTCAGAACTGGATGGTATCACAGATGGATATTTGAGACTTATGTTGGGAATGCCAAAGTGCCTATCTATTCTCCTGACTGTGGAATCTTTTATCACTACGATGTTTCTGAACTTCACTCCCCACTTTTTGGCAACCCCTTGCTCTGCAGTGTTGTGGTTTTACTGAAGGTTTCCTTCCTGGAAGCTGTTGTCATGCCACATGTATTGGGTACTGAATGCCTGTTTGTCAATTCAGCACTCTTGGCAGATCCTGGTTATGAGATTCCAGAGGGAATTTCACTGCCCAATATCTTACACAGTCCTAACTTGCTTATTTTGCAAAGAACCAGTGACTTGATTTTATTAACTCAAGGCAAAGGATATTACAATGTGGAACAATGAAGTCAATCCCCAGACATAGAGGTTTGAGTTGTGCATGTACCCTGCTCTTCAATTTGGCCTTGGTCTCCTTCGTGTGCTTGCTCTAGTGACTTGTTGTTGCTCTGTTGCCACCTTTTCACTTTCTTTCTCTGCCAACTGCACAAGATGGAGGAGACAGTGATGTAGAATGCGACTGGGCACGGCTTTGTCTAACACCTCTTGGATATTCTGACTGTACCTCTGTCTTTCCTTCAGTGAGTAATAGTCAGCCTCATTGCAGTGAGTCACAAAGAACGCACACAGAGCTTTTATGTCGGATTCATTCAGACCAAACTCAGGGAGAACACTTGTCCATATGGCCTCAAGCTCCATATCCCAAGTTTTTCTTCTCAGGATAGAAGACAGAGTGGGCAGAATGCTGGTAAAGCCTGGCTGTTTCTCCAACACACGAAGATGCAAAGACTGAAGCATGTCAACGACATAACTGAAGAATAAGTTGACTTCCACACGTGTGAGCCTATTAGGCACAGAACAAAGCACAGAGTAAGTTGTGGTACTGATGCATACAAAGGAGTATAGATAATCAACATTATGAAATAAACTTTAAAAATTGGGTTTAAATCTAGCTCATGGTAAATTTTAGACACATGGGTTCAGAAATTTGATCACACAGCATCTGTGGCTTTTATGGCACTAATTGGCCTCCTAAGCCTTCAACATGGTGGGTGGGAATTGCACATTCGTCACAAGCTGAAAGTGTGCCATCCACCAGATTGTAGGCATCACCGTTGGAGTCAGGAAATCCTGTTGAAATTGTGTTAACAGGTCAGTACATTGTTTAAATTATGGTTCTGACATTGCAGGACACAACTGTGATTTTGGTGTGTGCCTGCACATGACTTGACACCTCTCTAGAGCTTTTTAAAGGAATCAGGCAGACTTACAGTATAGTTACTAGTTTATCATTCTAGGCTGCTGGTTAACTTCTGACTGTTTCTTGGTGTGTTTTGTCACTCTGGAAAGATCACTTTGTCTAAGGATAGCAAGGATTCGCTGGTGTTGTACTGTTGCTGCTCTTTGCCTCACTGATTGTTTGACTGCAGTCGTGGGCGGTTTCAAAGGGCTGCCAATGGGGCTGGTGGGCAAGGGAGAGAACAGCATTGGACATGAATAGCTGCTACAAGAGAGGAGGGGGAGGGAACTGTACAGAGGCCATAGCCACAGCAACTCTTCAGAGAGCATTTCTCCTGCCTGAGCTTCACTAAAAAGCAATGTCTGATGAGCCTTTACTGTACAAAGGAGGCTATCACCAAGCTGTGTCACTTAATGCAGCTAAAGCTCAAGCCTCACATGGAAGGCTTGTGACTATCAAGATCACTGTGACTCTTAACTCTTCTGCCATAAGATTCTTTCAGGCTCTGATCTCAGAGTTGGTAGTACACTACCGTATCAAGAAGATTATCAAGGCTCTCTACACCTAAAGGAATGCCTACATCATTTCCCCTGTGGGAAGACAGAAGCATGACAAGACAGCACCAGGCTTCACCAGTGTGGCAGGCTTCCCCAAGGTTCAAGGCGCCATTGCCTGTACACACATTGCTTGACATCTTTATCAATTGAAAGGGATTTCATGACCTCAATGCAACCATCATGCAGCTTTGTGCCAGTAAATTGGCAACATTCATGACTTTTTCATCCTGTGCCAGTCTTTTGTTCTAATCAGACCATCAAGTTATAGGTCAGCTATTGGGCAGAATGTATTCCCCTCTGTCAGAATGCCATGTATTCCAGAATAAGAGCCATGCCACCACATGAAACATAATTAAACAAACAATTAGCATATTCAAGCAATGCTTCAACTGCCTGGGCCATTCCAGAGGAGTTTGTCATACACCCCTGAGCACGTGTCTAGATTTGTGGTTGTCTGGTGCATGTTCCACACATCATGACTCTACCAACATCTGGGCCGTAGGGAGAGAACGAGGAGGAGGTGGTGGAGTGCATGAAGAGGAGAGGGACTGGCATCAACCAGCAGTGCTCCTTGCTGATAGTACCCTGAGAGAGCAGCTTATCGAAGAACACTTTATCCAAATCATCCCTGTCATCAGTCCTGCAAACCTTATCAATGATTCCAGTTGCTTTCCTTCAGCCCAACATTATGGGTCTTCCATTATTTCACTACAAAGTACTATCAACACCAAATGCAGCACAAAAATATAAATTTACCAAACATGTACTGTCACAGTGTATGTCACCGTTAACAACAAAAATTATCAATTCATTCTTATGCAAATCCTTAGTGCCTGTCTTGTCTACTCATTTACCTATCCTAGTGTGCTGATAAAACATTTCTCAGTGGCTACAGGTCAGGATGCAGAGGCTGCTGAGCTTCCATTGCGGTGGCCAACCTCAAGCTTCTCTGGGCCTAATGTGTCTTCCTTTAACCTAGCATCTGAGTTGGTACTTGCGAGGATGAGATGGACGATGTGCCATCAGTAAGGCTACACTGGCATGGGGCTTCACCATCTTCAGCACCTGAAATGAAAAAGAGAGTCTGAAGGATAGCTTTTGGTGTGAAGGGCTAGCAGAGAGAGAGAAGTGGCTGGTGAAAGCATCTGCAGATTGTCATACAATGTGCAGGACACAATAAAAGTCAGAAGGGGCAAGGAGGATAAGGTGCGAACAAACCCTGTATGATGTTACCTCCAGTGCTGGCACTCATCACGGCTGTGATTCTTCCCACTCTGTGATAGTCAGGCGATTGTCTTCGAGGGTTGTTGAGGGTGCATAGACAAGGTCTGCCTTCTACGCAGCTTTCTGATACTGCAAGGCTCTAGATGCTGTGAAGAAGGATTCTGCATGTGCAGCTGGTGGACTCCTCCAAATATCCCACCACGTCAGAAATGACTGCATCAAAAATTCATGCTCTGAAAGCAGGCGGTATTTAATCATTGGCCCCCAAAATTCTGGACCACTGTTGCCAATAGTACACAGCCTTTGGAGGGTGCAGAGGAGATTTACTAGAATTGTACCAGGGATGAGGGACTTCAGTTATGTGCAAGGGACTAGAGAGGTCAGGGTTGTTTGCCTTAGAGCAGCAAAGGTTTAGGGGTGATTTGATAAAGATGTTCAAAATTATGAAGGTCTTGATAGAGCAAATAAGGAGAAACTGTTTCCACGGTAGAAGATTTGGTAAACTAGAGGACACACTTCAAGTAATTGTAAAAAGAACCAGAGACAAGATGAGAAATTTTTTTTAAGTTGTTGTGATCTGGAATGCACTGCTTAAAACTATGGTGGAAGCAGACTCAACAGTAACACTCAAAAGGGAATTGGAGAAATGCTTGAACAGGAAAGTTTGTAGGGCTTTGGAGGAAGGGAAGGGGAATGGGACTAATTGGATATCTCCCTAAAAGACCTGACACATGCACAATGAGCCAAACAGCTGACTCCTATATTCAGAGGACATGCTCCTTGAATGTGGTGATCCTACAAACTGTTCATGTACCCTCTCCGCACGCCACCCACCCACCTGCCCACTATGTTGCTGAGCTATCAATGTCATGGCATGAGGCTCCCACCCTTCCTGGCCTCAGATTTTAAGGGGTTTGCTTTCAAAAGGGTGAATGGTGAAGCATTCAAATGATGGTTGTAGGAAGTGTTTACAATGGGTTATGTGTAAAAAAAAAAAAGCCTCACTGCTGTGTTAGCAGGAGGCTGTGATGAACAGCCATGTAGGACAATGATGATTAACACTGAGTGGATAATGCCACTTTCTGCAGTGCCACAGCAGCACTGCTAGATTTATGTACCGGCTATACTCATCCTCTCCTGGTAACGTCATTGAATTTCTCCTGTCACTGCAGTCAAGTCCTCTGCGCACAACTGACTGCTGCCACTTCCTGCTGACTGTTTATTCCCTCCACTGCTCCACTTCTGCAGTGTTCAATACTTTTCTTGTCAAATGAGAGGGGTGTGAATTTGCAGTCCACCCCGAGCAGACATCAGTATTTTTCTGGCCTGTATTCCTCAGGGTTAATCAAACCTTACAGTCACAAATGAACCAGTGTGGTGGAAGCCAAAGCCACAACACTCACCAACACTTTTTACTCACTTCTCCCCATAGCATGCTGCACCACTTGAAAGTCTGGAGCTCCCCAGCAATTTATTCTAACCCTAATCTTAACTAGGGTTGACAACCCAGGTTGGCCATATTCCTGTACCTGTCATCCCACAACCTCCCACTTCAACCTCGGCACCCCCTGTCGTTGGTTAACTAGCACTTCCATCCTCCCAATGCATCACCTTCCCAGCCAATTTGAAGATGAATAGACTCTTCAAACCCAATTGGATGATTATTCACTGTAAGTCAAACAACATTTTATCTCTAGGTCCAAAATCTTATGAACATACAAATTAGAAGCAGGAGTAGGCTACTCGGCCCCTTGAGCCTGCTCCACCATTCAGTAAGATCATGGCTGATCTGAATATAACCTCAACTCCACATTCCCGCCTACCCCTGACATTAACAACCTTAACAATGTAATTGACATTAACAAACTTTAACAATGTAATTGATAAGACATTGACATGTGATGTACTGCAGGACTGGACAGATTGGGTTTAAATCTGATTAAGACAATTGAGCACATTCCAAAAGTAGGTTTATTATTGTAAAAGCAAAAATGTGTTTACAATGTATCTTTGGGGGGCACTTGTGACCAAGATTTGAGCTGGATTGGTAACACTTGATCCAATGGGTATCCTACTTGAGAGTATAATGAGTCTATTTGCTTGCTTGTAATCATGTGTATGTTCATAAATCTTGAAACTTATCATGCCTAGAGTCTGAGACTTATAGGACTGGAATTTCTATGTGGTATCAATCAAACAGTGGCAATAATTCTGAAGAATTGGGAATAAAGTAAGATGCTTTTTAAAACTCTTATAGAATCTTACAACCAATGAAAAGGCTTTTACAATCATGTAAGTTGATCAAAAATTTTTGTACTGTATTTGTACACAGATTCAGAAACTCTCAGGGGCCTGTTCTACCATTGGTGTAAGAATGGATCCCTTGATTCCCCTACCAGAAGTCAGAGTCCCTATTGCAGAACCTTCGAGTTGGGATCACCAGCATAGACTGGCCAGCAATATCTGTTCTGACCTGACCTATACATCCTTCTGAGATGCAGCGGTATCTTGCTGCTCTGCCTGAAGTCACCTTAAGGCCCAAATTATTTCCTTCATATATCTCTTTGGCCCTTACTGCAGCCAGTCCAACTCTAGGGATAAGAGAATTCCCATGGGATCAACTACCTCAGCTCAGCAAAGGTTTAGGGTCTTCAGAAGACCTGAAGTTGATTTGTGAACTAGCGCGAGTTCCGCTAAGACTTTTCAAAAGTATAAGGGGGGAATTTCCAAGGGAGATCCACAAATGCCCTCAAAGTCACCCATGAGGGATGATGGGCAGAAGATCCACAAATGGCTCTCTGCTCCTGGCTAGGATTTAAAGATTCGGTCCAAAAGGAACCTGGCCCAATCTACATTTAGTTGGAAATGGGAGTTGTACTTTCTCCTAAGTCAGGAATTGAAACCTTAGTTACCTGAGCTGTAATGTATGCTGTAAGTTGATAGGTGAGATCCTGATAATGTATATACTATAAATACCTCGCTAATGACCTTGCATTGTCATCCACAGAACTTATTGAGAAAGAAAACTCTTAGGCCAAGATCTTCCTGGGCCTGTTCAGCCTGCAGACGTGCAGAGGAGTGGAACCCCAATTAAGCCCCAAGGCCAGAGGCTCCAGTGCAGATTCTGGGTAGAGGGTCATGTTTTTTTTTATTCATTTACAGGCTGTGGGCATTACTGGCTAGGCTAGCATTTATTGCCCATCCCTAATTACCCTTGAGAAGGTGGTGGTGAGCTGCCTTCTTGAACAGCTGCAGTCCATGTGGCGGAGATACACCCACAGTGAGGTTAGTGAGGGAGTTCCAGGATTTTAACCCAGCGACAGTGAAGGAACGGTGATATATTCCCAAATCAGTATGGTGAGTGGCTTGGAGAGGAAGTTCCAGGTGGTGGTGTTCCAATGTATCTGCTGCCCATGTCCTTCTTGATGGTAGTGGTCGTGGGTTTGGAAGCTGTTGCCTAAGGCATCTTGGTGAGTTTCCCCAGTGCATCTTGTAGATGGTACACACTGCTGCCACTGTGCGTTGGTGGTGAGGGGAGCGAGTGTTTGTGGAAGGATTGCCAATCAGGTGGACTGCTTTGTCCTGGATGCTGTTGAGCTTCTTGAGTGTTGTGGGAGCTGCACTAATCCAGGCAAGTGGGGAGTATTCCATCACATTGCTGACTTGTGTCTTGTAGACGATGGACAGGCTTTGGTGAGCCAGGAGGTGAGTTACTCATCCCAGGATTCCTAGCCACTGACAACTACTTAGTCAGAGTTGGCCCCTGATGCCTAAAAGGGTACATTCATGGTAACCACCGCATGCCAAGCTGATCCATCCTCCCTTGGTAAAATGGAGTCCTCCACCTGTCGACATGGGCCAAAGAAAAAATGTTCTTTTTAAAAAAAAGTCTTTGTGTCCGCAGTATTGACGCCTTTCAAGGATACAAAGGGAAGAATTTTCCAGGAAGCTTGAAAATTTTGCCCCAACAAAGCCCCTTGCCATAGTGGATGGGTAGAACTTCCACCCAGAGGAGCCCCCTGCAACCCCCCCCAAACACTCCACACCACCACCCTCCCCCCCCAACCTGAATTTAAAGTTCAGTCCAAATGGGGCAAAATTTTGGTGTGCTTTCTAACAGTCACACAGTCCTTGCACAGCTATTTCTACCTACACATTACCTGTCTTCCAGGAGCGATGACCACAGTTCATCTTCTCCAGCTTCCTTTGCAATGCTTTCACATTGCGGTTCGAAGGAATGAATGAGTTCCTTTGCATTCTGATCCAGTTCCTGGTATTCAGCCTTCAATTCTTCTATTCTCTTCTCCAATCTGAAAGTTGAATCAAAAAAACTGCAGATTTGAAAGTGCGCAAAATCCTCTGTCATGCATTATCAATGAAAATCTATAGTTAAGAATAGATGTTAATCCTTCCAGAGTGGCAAAGTGCTGACAACATGCAGATTTCAAGGGCTTGCCCATTTCCTTGATTATTGTAGATTTGGGTGGGTGTAGGGGACGCACTAGTGGTGATAGCAAAAAACAATTATAAGAAATTTTAATGTGATTAGGACAATTTAAGGGATAGAGCCATAGAGTACAGAAGGGAGCCATTCACAGAATCATTATGGTGTATAAGGAGGCCATTCAGCCCATCGTGTCTGCACCAGCACTCTGAGCATTTTAACTTAGTGCTGATCTCCTGCATTTTCCCCGTAACCCTGTACATTGTTTCTATTTAAATAATCATCCAGTGTCCTCTTGAATGCCTCAGTTGAAGCTGCCTCCACCACACTTCCAGGCAGTGCATTCCAAACCCTAATTACTCGCTACGTGGAAAAGATTTTTCTCACCTCGCATTTGCTTCTTTTGCAAAGTACTTTAAAACTGTGCCCTCTGGTTCTCGATCCATTTACAAGCGGGAACAGTTTCTCCCTATCTACTCTGTCCAGACCCCTCATAATTTTGAAAACTTCTATCAAGTCTCCTCTTAGCCTTCTCCTCCCCGAAGAAACAGTCCCAACTTCTCCAATCTTTCCTCATAACTGAAGTGTCTCATCCCTGGAACCATTCTTGTAAACCTCTTCTGCATTCTCTCAAATGCATTCACATCCTTCCTATAGTGTGGTGCCCAGAACTGTACACAATACTCCAGCTGAGGTCTAACCGGTTCTAAAAAAGTTCATCATAACCTCCCTGCTCTTGTACTCTATGTCCCATTTAATGAAGCCTAGAATACTATATGCTTTAGAAACAGCTCTCTCTACCTGTCCTGCTACCATTAATTACTTATGTACATATACACCCAGGTCTCTCTGCTCCTGCACACCCTTTAGAATAGTATCCTTTATTTTATACTGTCTCTCCATCTTCTTTGTACCGAAGTATATCACCTCACACTTCTCCGCATTGAACTTTATCTGCCGCCTATCTGCCCACTCCACCAATGTGTCAATGTCCTTTTGAAGTTCTACACTGTCCTCCTCACAGTTTACAATTCTCCCAAGTTTTGTGTCATCCTCAAACTTTGAGACTGTCCCCTGCACACCAAGATCTAGATCATTTATATATATCAGGAAAAGCAAGGGTCCCAATATTGACCCCTGGGGAACTCCACTACAAATCTTCTTCCAGCCTGAAAAATACCCATTAACCATTACTCCCTGTTACCTATGCCTCAATCAATTTTGTATCCATATTGCTATTATCCCTTTTATTCCATGACATATAACTTTCCTCACAAGTTTGTTGTGTGGCACTGTATCGAATGCCTTTTGGAAGTTCATATACACCACATCAACAGCTTTGCCCTCATCAACCATCTCTGTTACCTCTTCAAAAAACTCCAGCAAGTTAGTTAGACAAGATTTTCCTTTAACAAATCCATGCTGACTCTTCCAAATCAATCCACGTTTTTCCATGTAACTATTAATTCTATCCTGAATAATTGTTTCTAGAAGTTTCCCCACCACTGAAGTTAAACTGACTGGTCTGTAATTGCAGGGCAGACCTTTACGCCCTTGTTCAAAAAACGTTGTAATGTTTGCAATTCTTCAGTCCGCAGGCACATCCCCTGAATCCAGGGAACATTGAAAGATTATTACCTGTCTCTGCAATTTCCACTCTCATTTCCTTCAATATCCTTGGATGCATCTCATCCGGTCCCAGTGCCTTATCAACTTTAAGTACTGACAGCTTATCCAATATCTCCTCCATTCAGCCCATCAGGTCGATACAGGCTGTCTGTGGAGCAATCCAGTCAGTCCAATTCCCCCACCCTATCTCTGCAGCTTTCCAAGTTTATTTTCCTCAAGTGCCCATCTGAATCATTAATCAGCTCCATTTCCACCACCCTTGTAGATAGCAAGTTCCAGGTCATTATAACTCACTGTGTGAAAAAGTTCTTCCTCACATACCTCCAGCATCTCTTGCCCAAAACCTTAAATCTGTGTCCTTCAGTCCTTGTACCATCAGGTAATGAGAAACACTTTTCTTTCTTTACCTTATCTAAAACTGTCATGATCTTGTACACCATAATCAAATTTCCCCTCAATCTTCTTTGCTGTAAGGAGAACAATCCCAGCTTAATTCTCCAACCTAAAGTTTTAGCTGAAATCCCTCAATCCTTTGAACCATTCTGGTAAATCTCCTCTGCACCATCTAATGGACTCTCACATGTTTCATAAAGTGGGGTGCCCAGAACTGGATGCAGTACTTTGGTTATGGCCTAACCAGTGCTTTATAAAGATTGAGCATAACTTCCCTACTTTCGTTCGATATGTATATTTATGAAGCCCAAAGTCCCATGTGCTTTGCTAACTACTCTCTCAATATATCTGGCCATTTTCAAGAAATGCACATGGACCTCAAGGTCCTTCTTTCCCTGCACACTCTTTAGGGCTGTGCCATTAAGTCTGTATTGCCTCTCCCTAGCTCTTCCACCGAAATGCATCACCTCACACTTCTCTGTATTAAATTCCATCTGCCACTTGTCTGTCCATTCTACTAGCTATCTATGTCCTGTTGCAGCCAATTTTGTATCATCCTACACTACTGCACCCCACTTTTAACAATAATCCAGTAGATTCAGCTGATTACCTCAGTGATCTATCAAATAGCTGCAAATATTGTCACAGTGGATCTGTTGGTTACCATATTTCTACCCTGTTGCTGTCAGGAAGCTTAACGGTTTTATGCTTTCTATTTTATTATTAATATTAATATTACTATTATTATCCACCTGCTGTCAGAGTCCTGAATCTTATCTCTGTACAACTTGAGCTCAGAATAAACAGCCTCATAACAGTCATTGGAGCTTTTCAAAAGTTTGTGCATGCTCTGATTGGGCTGAAAAGAAGTGGCCTTTAGCTGGAAATGTATCCATCTCATTTAGTGATTACATCACTCCATGATTGTGACACCTGCTCATCAACCTGACATGATTTACCACTTAATCTTAATTAGGATTGTAAATGTAAATGGTAACTGGGTCTCATTTCAATTTGTAAATGAATATAAGTAAATGAATATAATGTAGGATGGGGGAGTAACTGGTCTAAATTAGACCATGAAGCTGTTTGATTGTCATAAAAACCCAACTAGTTCATTAATGTCCTTTAGGGAAGGAAACCTGTCATTTTTATTGAATAGGGTCTATATCTGATCCCAGTCTCACACTGGCGAAGTTGACTCTTTACTAACTCACTGAAATGATCTCGAAAGCCACTGAGTTAAATCATACCACCACAATAAAAGGAAATCAAAAATAAAACTAGATGGCTACCTGGCATTGGATTCAGAAACAACAAAGGTATATCAAGATAAAAACAAAAAACTGCGGATGCTGGAAATTCAAAACAAAAATAGAATTACCTGGAAAAACTCAGCAGGTCTGGCAGCATCGGCGGAGAAGAAAAGAATTGACATTTCGAGTCCTCATGACCCTTCAACAGAACTAGGTGAATCCAAGGAAGGGGTGAAATATAAGCTGGTTTAAGGTGTGTGTGTGTGTGTGTGTGTGTGTGTGTGTGTGTGTGTGTGTGTGTGTGTGTGTGTGTCTGTGTGTGTGTGTGTGTGTGTGTGTGTGTGTGTGTGTGTGTGGTGGGGGGTGGGGAGAGAAGTGGAGGGGGTGGTGTGGTTGTAGGGACAATCAAGTAGTGATAGAAGCAGATCATCAAAAGATGTCACAGACAAAAGAATAAAAGAACACATAGGTGTTGAAGTTGGTGATATATATCTAAACGAATGTGCTAATTAAGAATGGATGGTAGGGCACTCAAGGTATAGCTCTAATGGGGGTGGGGGGAGCAGAAAAGATTTTAAAATATTTAAAAATAATGGAAATAGGTGGGAAAAGAAAAATCTATATAATTTATTGGAAAAAACAAAAGGAAGGGGCAAGAAACAGGAAGGGGTGGGGATGGAGCAGGGAGTTCAGGACCTAAAGTTGTTGAATTCAATATTCAGTCCGGAAGGCTGTAAAGTGCCTAGTCGGAAGATGAGGTGTTGTTCCTTCAGTTTGCGTTGGGCTTCACTGGAACAATGCAGCAAGCCAAGGACAGACATGTGGGCAAGAGAGCAGGGTGGAGTGTTAAAATGGCAAGCGACAGGGAGGTTTGGGTCATTCTTGCGGACAGACCGCAGGTGTTCTGCAAAGCGGTCGCCCTATTTACGTTTGGTCTCTCCAATGTAGAGGAGACCACATTGGGAGCAATGAATACAGTAGACTAAGTTGGGGGAAATGCAAGTGAAATGCTGCTTCACTTGAAAGGAGTGTTTGGGCCCTTGGACAGTGAGGTGAGAGGAAGTGAAGGGGCAGATGTTACATCTTTTGCGTGGGCATGGGATGGTGCCATAGGTGGGGGTTGAGGAGTAGGGGGTGATGGAGGAGTGGACCAGGGTGTCCTGGAGGGAACGATCCCTACGGAATGCCGACAGGGGAGGTGAAGGGAAGATGTGTTTGGTGGTGGCATCATGCTGGAGTTGGCGGAAATGGCGGAGGATGATCCTTTGAATGGGGAGGCTGGTGGGGTGATAAGTGAGGACAAGGGGGACCCTATCATGTTTCTGGGAGGGAGGAGAAGGCGTGAGGGCGGATGCGTGGGGGATGGGCCGGACACGGTTGAGTACCCTGTCAATGACCGTGGGTGGAAAACCTCGGTTAAGGAAGAAGGAGGACATGTCAGAGGAACTGTTTTTGAAGGTAGAATCATCGGAACAGATGCGACGGAGGCGAAGGAACTGAGAGAATGGGATGGAGTCCTTACAGGAAGCGGGGTGTGAGGAGCTGTAGTCAAGGTAGCTGTGGGAGCCGGTAGGCTTGTAATGGATATTGGTGGACAGTCTATCACCAGAGATTGAGACAGAGAGGTCAAGGAAGGGAAGGGAAGTGTCAGAGATGGACCACGTGAAAATGATGGAGGGGTGGAGATTGGAAGCAAAATTAATACATTTTTCCAAGTCCTGACAAGAGCATGAAGCAGCACCAAAGTAATCATCGATGTACTGGAGAAAGAGTTATGGAAGGGTGCCGGAGTAGGACTGGAACAAGGAATATTCCACATACCCCATAAAGAGACAGGCATAGCTGGGGCCCATGCGGGTACCCATAGCCACACCTTTTATTTGGAGGAAGTGAGAGGAGTTGAAGGAGAAATTGTTCAGTGTGAGAACAAGTTCAGCCAGACGGAGGAGAGTAGTGGTGGATGGGGATTGTTCGGGTTTCTGTTCAAGGAAGAAGCTAAGGGCCCTCAGACCATCCTGGTGGGGCATGGAGGTGTAGAGGGATTGGACGTCCATGGTGAAGAGGAAGCGGTTGGGGCCAGGGAACTGGAAATTGTCGATGTGACGTAAGGTGTCAGAGGAATCACGGATGTAGGTGGGAAGGGACTAGACAAGGGGAGAGAGAAGGGAGTCAAGATAACGAGAAATGAGTTCTGTGGGGCAGGAGCAAGCTGACACGATCGGTCTACCAGGACAGTTCTGTTTGTGGATTTTGGGTAGGAGGTAGAAGCGGGCCATCTGAGGTTGGGCGACTATCAGGTTGGAAGCTGTGGGAGGAATATCCCCAGAGGAGATGAGGTCAGTGACATCCTGGAAACAATGGCTTGATGTTCAGTGGTGGGGTCATGGTCCAGGGAGAGTTAGGAGGAAGTGTCTGCGAGTTGACGCTCAGCCTCCGCGAGGTAGAGGTCAGTGCGCCAGACAACAACAGCACCACCCTTGTCAGCGGGTTTGATGACAATGTCAGAGTTGGATCTGAGAGAATGGAGTGCAGTAAGTTCAGAGGGAGAGAGATTAGAATGGGTGAGAGGAGCAGAGAAATTGAGACGACTAATGTTGCGCCGACAGTTCTCAATGAAAGGATCAAGAGAAGGTAAGAATCCAGAGGGAGGGGTCCAGGTGAAGGGAGAATATTGGAGTTGGGTGAAAGGATCTGTTGAACGGGGAGAGGACTCCTGCCCAAAGAAGTGAGCCCGGAGACGAAGACGGCGGAAGAAGAGTTCAGCATCGTGCCGAGCCCGAAATTCATTGAGGTGAGGGCATAGGGGTATGAAGCTAAGTCCTTTGTTGAGCACTGAACGTTCAGCATCGGAGAGGGGAAGGTCAGGGGGTATAGTGAATACACGGCTGGGGCTGGGAATGGAAGATGGGGTGGGGATGGAGGGACAGGCAGGGGTGGATGGTCCTAGATGGGTGTTGGTGTCGATGAGTTGTTGGAGCTTGTGTTCCTTAGCACTTGAGAGAAAGAGAAAAAGTTTCTTGTTGAGGCGTCGGATGAGACGAGGAATAAAGTGAAACTGGGGGCATGCGCAGCTTTGAAAAAGGGTACGGCGGTGCTGCTGGAGGGAGAGGTCGAGTGTGTTCATATGGCGGCGCATGGCACTGAGTGTGGATCTCAGAATGTGACGGGAACAGCATTCGGAGAAACGTTTTATGTCCCGGAGATACCTGTAATCCTGGGTGGGTTCGAAACATGAGGGGTGGAATTTCAGTTGAAATCCACGTGGGGTAAGTCGGAGACAGAGACAGTCACTGAGAAAGGAGATATGGCTGTGAAAGCGGGTTTTAGTAAACACCTCGTCAAACACCAGGAGAGAAATGGAAAGCAATGAAGGTGAGCAAGGCAAAAGAGAGATACGGAAATCTTGTCGCAGAGACGAACAGATCTTCTTCAAGGAAGGCATTTCTTGAAGAGCAGTGGCAGTCAATTAAACACAGAGATAAAAACAAAAAACTGCAGATGCTGGAAATTCAAAACAAAAACAGAATTGCCTGGAAAAACTCAGCAGGTCACCCACTGACAAGGGTGGTGCTGTTGTCTGGCCTCGCGGAGGCTGAGCGTCAACTCGCAGACACTTCCTCCTACCTCTCCCTGGACCATGACCCCACCACTGAACATCAAGCCATTGTTTCCAGGACTGTCACAGACCTCATCTCCTCTGGGGATCTTCCTCCCACAGCTTCCAACCTGATAGTCGCCCAACCTCGGACGGCCCGCTTCTACCTCCTACCCAAAATCCACAAACAGAACTGTTCTGGTAGACCGATCGTGTCAGCTTGCTCCTGCCCCACAGAACTCATTTCTTGTTATCTTGACTCCCTTCTCTCTCTCCTTGTCCAGTCCCTTCCCACCTACATCCGTGATTCCTCTGACACCTTACGTCACATCGACAATTTCCAGTTCCCTGGCCCCAACCGCTTCCTCTTCACCATGGACGTCCAATCCCTCTACACCTCCATGCCCCACCAGGATGGTCTGAGGGCCCTTAGCTTCTTCCTTGAACAGAGACCCGAACAATCCCCATCCACCACTACTCTCCTCCGTCTGGCTGAACTTGTTCTCACACTGAACAATTTCTCCTTCAACCCCTCTCACTTCCTCCAAATAAAAGGTGTGGCTATGGGTACCTGCATGGGCCCCAGCTATGCCTGTCTCTTTATGGGGTATGTGGAATATTCCTTGTTCCAGTCCTACTCCAGCCCCCTTCTACAACTCTTTCTCCAGTACCTCGATGATTACTTTGGTGCTGCTTCATGCTCTTGTCGGGACTTGGAAAAATATATTAATTTTGCTTCCAATCTCCACCCCTCCATCATTTTCACGTGGTCCATCTCTGACACTTCCCTTCCCTTCCTTGACCTCAATGTCTCAATCTCTGGTGATAGACTGTCCACCAATATCCATTACAAGCCTACCGACTCCCACAGCTACCTTGACTACAGCTCCTCACACCCCGCTTCCTGTAAGGACTCCATCCCATTCTCTCAGTTCCTTCGCCTCCGTCACATCTGTTCCGATGATTCTACCTTCAAAAACAGTTCCTCTGACATGTCCTCCTTCTTCCTTAACCGAGGTTTTCCACCCACGGTCATTGACAGGGTCCTCAACCGTGTCCGCCCTCACGCCTTCTCCTCCCTCCCAAAAACATGATAGGGTCCCCCTTGTCCTCACTTATCACCCCACCAGCCTCCCCATTCAAAGGATCATCCTCCGCCATTTCCGCCAACTCCAGCATGATGCCACCACCAAACACATCTTCCCTTCACCTCCCCTGTCGGCATTCCGTAGGGATCGTTCCCTCTGGGACACCCTGGTCCACTCCTCCATCACCCCCTACTTCTCAACCCCCACCTATGGCATCACCCCATGCCCACGCAAAAGATGTAACACCTGCCCCTTCAATTCCTCTCTCCTCACTGTCCAAGGGCCCAAACACTCCTTTCAAGTGAAGCAGCATTTCACTTGCATTTCCCCCAACTTAGTCTACTGTATTCATTGCTCCCAATGTGTCTCCTCTACATTGGAGAGGCCAAACGTAAATAGGGCGACCACTTTGCAGAACACCTGCGGTCTGTCCGCAAGAATGACCCAAACCTCCCTGTCGCTTGCCATTTTAACACTCCACCCTGCTCTCTTGCCCACATGTCTGTCCTTGGCTTGCTGCATTGTTCCAGTGAAGCCCAACGCAAACTGAAGGAACAACACCTCATCTTCCGACTAGGCACTTTACAGCCTTCCGGACTGAATATTGAATTCAACAACTTTAGGTCCTGAACTCCCTGCTCCATCCCCACCCCCTTCCTGTTTCTTCCCCCTTCCTTTTGTTTTTTCCAATAAATTATATAGATTTTTCTTTTCCCACCTATTTCCATTATTTTTAAATATTTTAAAATCTTTTCTGCTCCCCCCAACCACACTAGAGCTATACCTTGAGTGCCCTACCATCCATTCTTAATTAGCACATTCGTTTAGATATATATCACCAACTTCAACACCTATGTGTTCTTTTATTCTTTTGTCTGTGACATCTTTTGATGATCTGCTTCTATCACTACTTGATTGTCCCTACAACCACACCACCCCCTCCACTTCTCTCCCCACCCCCCACCACACACACACACACACACACCTTAAACCAGCTTATATTTCACCCCTTCCTTGGATTCACCTAGTTCTGTTGAAGGGTCATGAGGACTCGAAACGTCAACTCTTTTCTTCTCCGCCGATGCTGCCAGACCTGCTGAGGTTTTCCAGGTAATTCTGTTTTTGAAAGGTATATCAAGCCCAGGCAACATTCAAAGTCACTAATATTTGTGGACTAGTGCCAAAGTTAGGAGAATTGTCCCAAGGTCTAGTCAAGCATCAGCCTGATTCCTCCATCACCTGGTTGTGTCCAATCCCAACAGTAGCACAGACCCATCAGAAGTGGGACACAGTGGTATATGGTCAGGTTGGAGTGTCCCTGACATTGACACTGGATCCCATGAAGTCTCATAGTTTCAGGTCAAACATGGGGAAGAAAACCTCCTTCTGATTGCCAATCACCACGCTCTCAGCTTATGAATTAGTACTCTCCTGTGTTGAACACCACTTGGAAAAAGTGCTGAGGAGAACAAGGGCACAGAATATACTTTTGGTGGGGGACTTGTCACAACTATCACTGACTGAGCTAACCAAATCCTGAAGGATATAGCTGTCAGACTTGTGGCAGATGGTGTGAGAACCAACGTGAACCAAAAAACCTACTTGACCTTGACCTTACTGATCTATATGTCACAGATGTATCTCTCTGTGATAGTATTGGGAGGAGTGACCACTGCACAAGGCCTTGTGGAGACTGGATCCTGTCTTTACACTAAGGATACCCTCCATCAAGTGTGGCACCAGCACTATGGTAAGTGAAGTAGATTAAGAACAGATCTGGAAGCTCAAAACTGGACATCCATAAGCACTGTGGGCTTTCAGCAGCAGCAGAATTGTATTCCACAACAATCTGTAACCTCATGGTCCAGCATTCTCTCACTGCTCCATCACCATCAAGCCAGCTAGCCAACCTAGGTTCTGTGAGGAGTGTTGAAGCTCATGCAGGAGCAGCATCAGGTTTATCTAAAAATAAGGTGCCAACCTGGTGAAGTTATATACACGCTAAACAGTATTTGCTCAGGACTAAAGACAAACTTACAGTGGGGGTCGGGGTGGGGGAGGGCGGTGGGTGGGGAATCTAGTTGTTGTAGTTCATTTAGGTACCAGTGACATAGGCAGGACAAGGAAGGAGGTTCTGCATAGTCAGTACGAGGAGCTAGGCATAAAATTAAGAAGCAGAACTTCAAAGATAATAATCTCTGGATTATTACCTGAGCCACATGCAAATTGTCATTGGGCAAATAAGTTTAGAGAAATGAATGTGTGACTCAGAAGACTGGTGAGGGAGAAGTGGGTTCCGGATCATGGGGCACTGGCACCAGTATTGGGGAAAGAAGGATCTGTACAGTTGGAACGGTCTACACCTGAACTATGCTGGGGCTGGTATCCTCGTGAGCCACATAACTAGGGAAGTAGAGAGGGCTTTAAACTGAATAGTGGGGACAAGGTATCAAATTTGGGAAGATGTGGTAAACCAAAGAGTAGAGACAAGGCAAAAGCGAAAAGTACTAATATGGGAAATGATAAATGGAACATGACAGGAAGGGACAGAGAGTACAAATCTAAGAGTAAATTAGCAGATAAGGCTAGACGCTACAAAAATAATAAAAGGACAAAACTAAAGGCTCTGTATCTAAATGCATGTAGCATTCGAAACAAAACAGATGCACTGATAGTGCAAATAGAAATAAATAAGTACGATCTGATAGCCATTACAGAAACATGGCTACAGGATGACATAGATTGGGACCTCAATGTTGAAGGGTACATAACATTTAGGGAGGACAGGAAGTTAGGAAAAGTTGGAGGGGTAGCTCTGTTAATTAATTATGGTATTGGCACAATAGAGAGGGGTGACCTAAGTTCAGGAAAACAGGATGTAGAAGCAGTTTGGGTTGAGATGAGAAATAATAAAGGCAAGAAGTCACTTGTGGGAGTGATGTACAGGCCCCATAATTGTAACTACACTGTAGGACAGAGTATAAAGGAAGAGATAATGGGAGCTTGTCAGAAAGGTACAGCGACAATCATGGGGGATTTTAGTCTACGTATAGACTGGAAAAATAAGGTGGGTAAAGGTAGCATAAATGAGGAGTTCAGAGAATGTTTTCGGAATAGTTTCTTAAAACAGCATGTTCTGGAGCCAATCAGAGAGCAGTCCAAACTAGACCTGATATTGTGCAATGAGATAGCATTAATTGGTAACCTCATAGTGAAGACACCTCCAGGTGGCAGAAATCATAATATGATTGAGTTTTACATTAGTTTGGGGGAGATAAAAGTGGGAGACTAGTATTTTGAACTTAAATGAAAACAATTATGAGGGCATGAAAGCAGAGCTAGCTAATGTGAACTGGTAAATAAGGTTAAGGGATAGCTCAATAGAGATGCAGTGGCAGACATTTAAAGGGATATTTCAGAATACACAGAATACATACATTCCAATGAGAAAGAAAACTTCCAAGGGGAGGATCAACCATCCGTGGTTAACTAAAAAAATTAAGGACAGTATCAAACTTAAAGTAAAAGCAAATAATTGTGCAAAGATGGTTGGCAGGTCATACGATTGGACAAAATATAAAGAACAGCAAAGAATGACAAAAAGATTAATAAGGAGGGAAAAATTAGAGTACAAGAGAAAGCTAGCTGGAAATAGATGTATTGTGAGAGTTTCTATAGATACTTAAATAAAAAAAGAGTTTTTAAAAAGTGTGTTCCTCCTAATAGAAATTAAGTCTGGAGAATTAATAATGGAAAATATAATTAATAATGGAGATGGCAGAAGAATTGAACAGGTATTTTGCATTGGTCTTCACTATTGAGGATACAAGTAACACCCCAGAAATAGCTGTAAATCAGGAAAGGGAGGGAGGAACTCAGGAAAATTACAATCACAAGAGAAGTGGTATTGAGCAAATTGTTGGAGCTGCGGGCTGACAAATCCCCAGGTCTTGATGGACTCCATCCTACGGTCTTGAAAGAAGTGGCAGGTAAGATAGTTAGTGCATTGGTTTTAATTTTCCAAAACTCCCTGGATTCAGGGAAGGTTCCATTAAATTGGAAAATAGCAAATGTAACTCCTTTATTCAAAAAGGGCGGGGGGTGGGGGGGAGGACACACAGAAGGCAATCAGGCAGTGTTAGCATGGTTTTGTGAAAGGGAAATCATGTTTAACCAATTTATTGGAGTTCTTTGAAGGAGTCACATGTGCTGTGGATAAAGGGGACCCATTGGATGTATTGTACTTAGATTTCCAGAAGGCATTTGATAAGGTACCACATTAAAGGTTATTGCAGAAAATAAAAGCTCATGGTGTAGGGGGTAACATATTGGCATGGGTAGATTGGCTAGCTATCAGGAAACAGAGGGTAGGCATAAATGGGCCTTTCTCTGGTTGATTGTAATGAGTGGTGTGCCACAGGGATCAGTGTTGCAGCCTCAACTTTTTATAATTTATATAAATGACTTGGATGAAGGGACAGATGGTATGGTTGCTAAATTTGCTGACGATACAAAGATAGGCAGGAAAGTAAGTTGTGAAGAGGATGTAAGAGGCTACAAAGTGACACAGATAGATTGAGTGAGTGGGCAAATATCTGGCAAATGGCACATAATGTGGGAAAATGTGAAATTGTTCATTTTGGTAGGAAGAATATAAAAGAAACATATTACATAAATGGTGAAAGATTGCAGAGCTCTGAGATTCAGAGGGATCTGGACGTCCTAGTGCATGAATCACAAGAGGCTAGTATGCCAGTACGGCAAGTAATTAGGAAAGTTAATAGAATGTTATCATTTATTGTGAGGGAAATTGATTACAAAAGAACGGGGGTTATGCTTCAGTTATATAGGCACTGGTGAAACCACATCTGGAGTACTGTGTACATTATTGGTCTCCTTATTTAAGGAAAGATGTAAATGCATTAGAAGTAGTTCAGAGGAGGTTTACCAGACTAATACCAGGAATGGGCAGGTTGTCCTATGAGGAAAGGTTGGACAGGTTAGGCTTGTATCCACTGGAATTTAGAAGAGTAAGAGGCAACTTGATTGAAACCTTTCAGATCCTGAAGGGTCTTGACAGGGTGGATGTGGAGAGGATGTTTCTTCTTTTGGGAGAATCTAGAACTAGGGATCACAGTTTAAAAATAAGGGTTTGCTCATTTAAGACAGAGATGAGGAGAATTTTTTTCTCTGAGGGTTGTGAGCCTTTGGAACTGTCTTCTTCAAAAGGCAGTTGAAGTAGAGTCTTTGAATACTTTTAAGGTAGAGCTAGATAGATTTTTGATAAACAAGGGGGTGAAAGGTTATCAGGGGTAGACGAGAATGTGGAGTAGAGGTTGCAAATCAGATCAGCCATGATCTTATTGAATGGTGGAGCTGGCTCATGGGGCCAAGTGTCCTGCTCCTAATTCATATGTTCATATGCCTGTATGAGCTAAGCAACCCCATAGTCATTGGATCAGATAAAAATTCTGCAGTCCTGTCACATCCAGTGATGAATGGTGGCAGACATTTAATCAACTAATAGGAAGAGGAGGCTCATAAAGACATAGGTTTATAAATCATAGGATCAGGAGTTTGCTGTATGGTTCCTCAAGCCTGCTCAGCCATTCAATAAGATCATGGCTCATCTGATTTTGACCTAACTCCACTTTCCTGCCTGTTCCTTATAACCATTGACTCCACTATAGTTCAAGAATCTCTATATCTCTGCCTTGAATATATTGAATGTCTCAGCCTCCACAATTCTTGGGTAGATTCACAACCTCCTGGGAAAAGAAATTCTTCCTCATTCCATTTTAAATGGGCAACCCTTATTCTGAAAATATGCCCCCTAGTTCTCAGTTCACCCACTAGGGGAAACATCCTCTCAGCATCCACCCTATCAAACACCCTGAGAATCTTAATGCTTCAATGAGATTACCTATCATTCTTTTAAATTCCAAAACGTATAGACCCAACCGATTCAACCTTTCCTAATAAGTCAGCCCTTTCATTCCGGGAATCAACTAGCTGAACCTTCTCTGAACTGGCTCCATTGGAAGTATATCCCTTCTTAAATAAGGAGATCAATACTGTACACAGTAATGTAGTTGTGATCTCATCAATGCCCTGTACAGTTGTAGCAAGACTTCCCTGATTTTATACTCCATCCCCCTCGCAATAAAGGCCAACATTCCATTTGCCTTCCTAATTACTTTCTTTACAGCATGTTAACTTATTGTGTTTCATGTAAGAATCACTCTGTACCACATCATTATGCAGTCTCTCTCCATTTAGATAATATTTTGCTTTTTTTATTCTTTCTAACCAAAATAGGTAACCTCACATCTTCCCAAATTTTTGCACACTCACTTAACCTAGCCTTTGACAGACACTTTGTGTCCTCCTCACAATTTGCTTTCCCACCTATCGTCAGTACATTTGGCTACAATATAGTCGGTCCCTTCATCCATGTCATTTATATAAATTGTAAGTAGTTGAGGCCCCAGTAATCCCTGTGACACCCTGCTAGTTACAGCTTGACAACCTGAAAGGACCCATTTATCCTATTTTCCATTAGTTTAGTCAATCCTCTATCCATTAACCCCAACACCATGAGCTCTTATCTTGTGCAGTAACATTTTATGTGGCACCTTATCAAGTACCTTTTGGAAATCCAAATACATAAAATCTATTGGTTCCCCTCTATCCACTCTGCTTGTTACATCTTCAAAGAACCCTGATAAATTTGTCAGACATGACTTCCCTTTCATTAAACCATGTTGACTCTGCTTGATTGTATTATGGATTTCTAAATGTCCTACTACTACTTTCTTAACAATGCATTGCAGCATTTTCCAAATGACAGATATTAAGCTTACCGGCCTATAGTATCTTGCTTTCTATCTGCCACATTTCTTGGAAAGGGATGGTACCTTTGCGTTTTCCAGTGTGCCGGGAACCTTTCCAGAATCTAATGAAGTTTGGAAGATTGCAACCAATGTACCCAGTCTCATGTTGTAAGGAACCAATGGTTACTGAAGCCACTCTCTCACCATTCAAAAAATATTCTTTTTAAGTGGATAACTTCACATTTTGTCAGATTGTATTCTACCTGTCATGTTCTTGCCCACTTACCCAACCTGTCTATATCCCCCTGTAGCCTTTTGGCAAGCTCCTCATGACTTACTTTGCCATCTAACCTCGTATAGTCAGTAAACCTGGATACTTTATTTATAGGCCTCTTATGTAAGTCATCAATATAGATTGTAAATAACTTATGCCCAAGTACTGATCCTTGTAGAATCCGGCTAGTTACAGCCTACCAACCTGAAAAAGTCCCATTCTTACTCTCCTAGTCTCTATTTTTTATTCATTAACTAATCCTCAATCCATGCTAATATATGTTACCCCTAATCCAATGAGTCCTAATTTTGAGTATTAACCTCTTGTGTGACATCCTATTGAATGCTTTCAGAAAATCTAAATACATAACATCCACTGCTTCCCCAACATCCATCTTCCTCAGTCAATCCTCAAAAAACTCTTAACAGATTTGTCAAACACAGTTTCCCTTCCCTAAACCCATGTTGACTTTTTATTCTTTCATAGGATGTGGGCGTTGCTGGCTAGGCCAGCACTAATTGCCCATCCCTAATTGCCCTTGAGAAGGCAGTGGTGAGCTGCCTTCTTGAACTGCTGCAGTCCATGTAGTGTCGCTACACCCCCATGCTGTTAGGGAGGAAGTTGAAGGAACAGCAATATTGTTCCAAATCAGGATGGTGAGTGGCTTGGAGGAGAACTTGCAGGTGGTGGTGTTCCCATGTATCTGCTGCCCTTGTCCTTCTAGGTGGTAGAGTCACAGGTTTGAAAGGAACTGCCAAAGGAACTTTGGTGTGTTGCTGCTGTGCATCTTGTAGATGGTACACACTGCTGTCACTGCTCATTGATAGTGGAGGGAGTGGATGTTTAAGCCGGTGGTGGGGTGCCAATCAAGTTGGCTACTTTATCCCGGTTAGTGTCGAGCTTCTTGAGTTGGAGCTTCACTCGTCCAGGCAAGTGGAGAGTATTCCATCACACTCCTAACTTGTGCCTTGTAGATGGACAGGCTTTGGGGAGTCAGGAGGTGAGTTGCTCTCCACAGAATTTCCAGCCTCTGACTTGTTCTTGTAGCCACAGTATATGGCTGCTCCAGTTCAGTTTCTGGTCAATTGTAACTTCCAGGATGTTGATAGTGGGGGTTTCAATGATGGTAATGCCATTGAATGTCAAGGGGTGATGGTTGGATTTTCTCTTGTTGGAGATGGCCATTGCCTAGCAACGGTGCGGTGCAAATGTTACTTGCCACTTGTCAGCCCAAGCCGGTATGTTGTCCAGCTCTTACTGCATATGGGCATGGACAGCTTCAGTATCTGAGGAGTCACAAATGGTGCTGAACATTGTGCAATCATCAGCGAACATCCCCACTTCTGACCTTTTAATAGAGGAAAGGTCATTGATGAAGCAGCTGAAGATAGTTGGGCTAGGACACTATCCTGCAGTGATGTCCTGGGACTGAGATGACTGACCTCCAACAACCATAACCATCTTCCTTTGTGCTAGGCATGACTCCAACCAATGGAGAGTTTTCCCCCGATTCCCAATGACTTCAGTTTTGCTAGGGCTCCTTGATGCCACACTCGGTCAAATGCCACCTTGATGTTAAGAGCAGTCACTCTCACCACTCTGGAGTTCAGCTCCTTTGTCCATGTTTGAACCAAGGCTGTAATGAGATCAGGAGTTGAGTGGCCCTGACAGAACCAAAACTGGACATCAGTGAGCAGGTTATTGCTCAGCAAGTGCCACTTGATAGCACTGTTGATGACCCCTTCCATCATTTTACTGATGATGAGAATAGACTGATGGGGCAGTAATTGGCCAAGTTGGATTTGTCCTGTTTTTTGTGTACAGGACATTCCTGGGGAGTAAATGCCAGTGTTGTAGCTTTGTTGCAAACTATGTTTTAATTCTTTAAATGCCAGAAATTACATGTCTACTATCATACCTTTCAATGTAGTTTCCCAATCTTGTCCTTCAAACTAGTTTGTTTTGTTTAGATATAAAACTGTAGTTTGGACTTAACTCATTATTGTCATGTTTCCCTAAAGGCCCCTGCTCATTTCTCCACGCCTTGCTGTCTTGCACTTTCCTCTTCAATTGCTCGGAGGAGCCTCCCATTTTCAATTTCAATGAGTAATATGACCAGGAAGAAGAATACATGGGGTGGTTTCCCATTGCAGTTCTCCTGTGTGCTTAAAGGAAATACAAATCCTCTTCCCAAAGGAGTCTCCACCTGTAAGCAGCCATTGTCCTGCAAGGTTCCAGCCTTCTGTGCCGTTAATTCTGTGATTCTGTGATTCTTCTGCCATCACCACTGAAAATTCACTGGTTCTGCTGTTGGCCATGGCTCCTGACCCTGGTATGGGAGCCTTTCCTGGGCCTGGGGTGACCAAGGAGGACCACCCTGAGGTCTCAAATGACCCTGAAGGTAGAGGAGACAGTACACTGAAAATGCAAAAAAAAAATTAATATCTGAGCCACACAATAATATGATTGGTGGGCTGGATGGCCAATCTTTTCAGTGGTAGGTCACCTGTCCACAGATTTTTACCATACAGTTTCTGGTGGCAGCCCCCAATCAGGATATTCATTCACTGGTATTCATTTTCTTTCATCTCCATTCCTTCTTGCGTTGGTTGGTGAATAACGCTGGAAGGAGTGGATGAGTTGTTTCCCAGATATTCAGTCACCTCCCTGGAGTTGTCACTAGCTACAATCAGGATCAGGGAGTGCAAAAACGATGCCAAACAGCCTGGTTAGAGGTGGCAGAGGAACTCATTTGCAGACCATCAGCCCATGTATCTGAACCCAGTGCAGGAAGAGGATGGATGATTTCAAAGATTAACAAAGATGAGTCTAGATTCTCCTTTCCCTATTCCTGGTATCACAACTGGTCACAGTGCCTCCCCCACCTCTTTCAACAATGATCTCTACTGCATCACATCTCCCACTATCAATCATAAGGGTACACTGCACCACATGCTCACTCCCAACATACCATCACCTTCCTGCTTGTTATCTTCACTCATTCCACTTGCCACTTGCTCTTCACATCTTCTGTCAATTGCTGAACTTGCACCTTCCCTCATGGTGCCTTTGTCAATTAACTTAGGTTACTTACTTCCCACTCAAGAAATCTCCATTCTTTTCATATCTTGCTTTGTCCCCCTCTCATCATGTACACGTGTAGTAGGCCCATACATGCACTGACTTTCTCTCCTCACCCTTCTGAAACAGAAGACACCACACAACATGAGGGAAGGAAGGGAGACCGGTGAAAGAACAGTTCACATCATGGCCTTCACCTTGTTCACAGGGGAGGTGGTGGCATAGTGGTATTGTTGCCGGACTAGTAATCCAGAGACTCAGGGTAATTCTCTGGGGACCTAGGTTCAAATCCTACCATGGCAGATGGTGGAATTTGAATTCAATAAAAAAAATCTGGAATTAAAGTTGAGTGTTGTAAAAACCCATCTGGTTCACTAATGTTCTTCAGGGAAGGAAATCTGCCCTCTTTACCTGGTCTGGCTTACATGTGACTCCAGACCCACAGCAATATGGCTGACTCTTAAATGCCCCCTGAACTAGGGATGGGTAATAAATGTTGGCCTGCCCAGTGACACCCACATCCCATGAATGAATTAAAAACAAACATGACAAGGGAGCAGCAGCAGCTACTGTTGGCAGGGGCAGCCCAGGAGCCAACTCGCCAAGAGGTACACCACAAATGAACACTTTCCCAAAGTCACCTCACCACCGAGCTCAGTAACATGCAGATGCCACAGTTCTGGGTACCTGCAGCATCTTTCACTTCTGCAAGTTGCTCACCCTGAACCCAACGCACTGGTTTGTGATTGGCAGGACTTCTAATTTTTTTCAGCCTCAAAATTGCATTGGGTTCCTCATTGAATCACAAGGGTTGGATTCGCGAGGCTCCTACTAGCTCCGAGCTGGGTGCCTAGAAGTGTCATAAAGTTAAAATAACACTGTGGGCAGGAACAGATACATTCAACATGCTTTAACTTCTTGCATGCCCCATCCTGCAAACCAACTGTCACAGCCTGTGCCTTACCTGCCAATCCTGTGGCTGAGAAGCTCCATGGAAACTCTCTCAGAGGAAGCTTTTAACTCTCGTCTCTCAGTTTTCATTTTCTGTTCCTCCATCTTTATTTCCCGTCGCTCTGATTTCACTCCCCATCTCTTCATCTTCGCCTCCAGACGATCCCCAGCCAAACCGCTACCTTCCAGGCGACTTAGGGAGCAGACTGGATGAAAGAGCTATGTTAGTGATGAGCTGGCCATGGCACAAGGCAATGATTCAATAGCATCTAATTTAAACCAAGGCAAAAAATAGAAAGGACAACTTGGGCACAGAGATCAGCCCACTGACTGCGACTCACCATCATATCATATGCTGTCCAAAGATCTTCACTCAGAGGGAGGGGTTTGTGTCAGAACTCGATGGACTTTGCTGCCAGCAAGCAATTAATTATGGTAATTTTAAAGTTGGCCTGTTAATTGCAGCGGCCAGCCCCGAAACCTGAGCCTGCTGTTTATCAAGTTCAAATGATCCTAAATATAAAAGTCATTGCACATGACAAGATACCAATAGGTTTTCAGCTGCTCAAGGGGTGCAACGCTCATTGACTGCGGACATGGCGATTGATTCTACACCAATCTAGTCTGGTTATGACAGCAGAGTTACTGGAAACAGTGCGGTTGATATGAGATTGATCGACAGTGTGTTAATAACATCACAAAGTGACTGGAGGGGCAGTGCCATCGATTCTGTACCCAATTTCCGACTGCTTATTATGGTGTACAGTTACTGGGAGCAGAACGATTGATTCTATAGTGTGTAACAGTATATAGTTACAATACAATAGATTTTAGACTGAACCACAGTTTGTTTATAACATCATACAGACACTGGAAGAAGTGCGAACGATTCAAGATTAATCTACAGCTGTGACTGAGAGCAGTGTGATTGATTCTATACTGATGTTCAGTCTGTTTAATAACAGTATAAAGTTACTGGGAGCAGTGTGGTCGATTCTATACAAATTTACAGACTGTTTATAACAGTATACAGTTACTGGGAAGTGTCATCGATTCTACACCGATATTCAGTGCGTTTATAACAGTATACAGTTACTAGGAGGAGTGTGGTCAATTCTATACAAATTTACAGACTGTTTATAACAGTATACAGTTACTGGGAACAGTGTGGTCGATTCTACACTGATCTTCAGTGTGTTTATAACAGTGTACAGTTACTGGGAGCAGTGTGGTTGATTCTATACTGATCTTCAGTGTGTTTATAACAGTACACAGTTACTGGGAGCAGAGTGGTCGATTCTGTACAAATTTACAGACTGTTTATAACAGTATACAGTTACTGGGAGCAGTGTGGTTGATTCTATACAAATTTACAGACTGTTTATAACAGCATACAGTTACTGGGAGCAGTGTGGTCGATTCTACACCGATATTCAATGTGTTTATAACAGTATACAGTTACTGGGAGCAGTGTGGTCGATTCTACACCGATATTCAGTGTGTTAGTAACAGTATACAGTTACTGGGAGCAGTGTGGTCGATTCTACACTTATATTCAGTTTGTTTATAACAGTATACAGTTACTGGGGGCAGTGTGGTCGATTCTACACTTATATTCAGTGTGTTTATAACAGTATACAGTTACTGGGAGCAGTGTGGTCGATTCTACACCGATATTCAGTGTGTTTATAACAGTATACAGTTACTGGGAGCAGTGTTGTTGATTCTACACCGATCTTCAGTATGTTTATAACAGTATACAGTTACTGGGAGCAGTGTGGTTGATTCTATACTGATGTTCAGTATGTTTATAACAGTATACAATTACTGGGAGCAGTGTGATTAATTCTATACTGATCTTCAATGTGTTTATATCAGTATACTGGGTGCATGTGGTCAATTCTATACAAATCTACAGTGTGTGTATAACATTATGCAGCAACTGTTGTTATTAGTAATTTGAACATTGTGTTACATTGCTTGTTATTGAAGCAGAATGATTTTCAGGAACATTTTTCAGATCTGTAATGGTTCTGAGGTGATGGACTCTAGTGTGATTCTGGGTAAAACACGTGCTGTCAAAGGCGTTGTTCCAGTAACTCACAGCACAGGTCATGTCATCAGCAGCAATGCGCACTTTGTTCAGAATGCTATTTCAACTGTCAAGAATTGTGCATTTCCTCAAAGCAAAGGTCCTGTCCGTCACTCTATTCGTGTGACTGGCAGCCGTGTGATTGACTATAAAAAGTGTCCTCTTTATAAATTGTTTCAGGAAACTTGGAAAATCTCCTGTCCTAATGCATTGCTGATTTATAACACTCGGAACACTGTGATTATCAGTTCTTAACTAGAGGGTACAGGCTAACATTGTACGTAATGCAGATTTCTAAAGCAATGGAGGGATTCTTGGATTTGTAGAGGTTAATCTGTGCCCGGTAGAGAGAACTTGTTTATTCTGACTTCAGACTTGATACTTTTTTAAGTGAGTGGCTTTCTCTCGTGTCAGTTTAGTAGGCAGAGCAAAGAGGCAGCCTGAAAGGACAGTGGCAGCCTGTGCCTATTGAGCGGAATCTTCTGGTGATGGTTTATTTTCAGAGACAGGGACCATTTCCAGCTCCCAAACCTGTCTGGTGTGTGCGGTGTGCACTCCAACATGATCTTCTTTGGGCCGCAGGTGGGCCTTTCCTACCTGTGGGCCCATCACTGGGGTAAGCACCTTCCCCTCCTATTGTTAACCCGGCCTGCCACCAGGAGGCCACCTCCACAAAGCTGCCGGACTCCACACTTATTGGCCGGAACCTTGTGTTCTTGTTGGGTGGTAAGCTTGGAGGCGGGAAGGGCACATATTTATAAGCGGGATGGTGGCCCACCTGCCTGCTTAATTCCACTAGAATTAAATTCTGGATAGGAATGCCCATGGTCAACCTTCCCACCCCGTTGCCAACTGAGGCCCTTAAGTGGCCAATGAATGACCACTTGAAGGCCTTATCCCACTGCTGCTGGTATTAACCCAGCTGTAGGCGAGCCTATCACCGTGCAGTGTGCACGACAGGTAAAGCTGTGCGGGCAGCTTGTTGTCTCAGGGCTGGGTGGGGGTGGGGTTCCCTCAATCAAAGGCGCTCAGTGGACATCGGGAAGGTGCAAGCCCTCTGAGAGCCACCACCGTGCCCTTACTGCCCACCTCCCTGTCCCTTTCCCCACGAACCCCACCCCTCCGCATTACTTACCTGTGGCCTGGGTCAATCCTCGGACTCTGGGTGGGGCGGGTGGTGGGCATTGAGGGGGTTGTCCTTCTGGCAGCAGCCACCAGTGGCGCTGCTGAGCACAGCAGCTGCCTGCTTCTGGTTGTCTAATTGGCTGGCAGTTCTCAGTAGGTGAGACTTCCGCCCCAGGGTCTTGATTCCAGGGCAATGCCGGCCGCTGATCTCGTCACTGCCTGATCGGTGTGTGGTTCGGCGGGCCTTCCCAGAAAGTGGCAGCAGGGGTCTCTCACTGACTCTCCAGCCAGCAGGTGAGACCCCAAATGCCTCAACAAGATTTCACCCTTTGGGAGTCTGCTCTGGCTGGAAGAAGCCTCCTCATCCACCTCATTAGTCCCTTCATTGCTCATTATTTGCTAACTGCCGCTACTGGGTGTTCACCTGCCTCTGGCACAATTGCTGGGAAGTGGGAACAGTGAGACACTGACTTGATGCCCTTATCTCCTAGTTTACTCCCAGTCCTGCCTTTAAACCTCTCTCCTCATGACCCGGAAGATTCTGCCCATATCTCCAGGCGAAGTCATTACACTCAACTGAGGCGATCGATTATCCTGGAAATAGTTCCAGCAAAGTAGTCTGGCCCATGCATGATGGACTGAATGACCTCCTTCTACACTGTACTGTATCATTCTATGATTTCTGACAGAAATTCTGGTGATGAGCAGTAGGAGGAATGGCCTTTATAGGAACATTTGATTGGCAGAATAAGCATAGAGGTATTGGTCTCTGTCCTGAGGGAAAAACATGACCCAAACTCAGCCCCTGCTCTTAAACTTGGATAAAGGGAGGTTTCAGTTTTTTGAGGGCTTTGTGTAGGCTTGAACCAGTGGCCCAGGCTGGGTACTTTCTTGATTAGGCTAAACTCGGTTACTGTTGGCTGTTTCTGCAAACTGCCACAGAACACACCTTGTGATCCAACAGAGATGGAGCTAAAATCAGGAAGGCCCTAATGTGAGTGTGACATGGCTTTTGGATGGGATCCCACCTAACTGCTATCTCAATGCTCACTGTTCAGCTGAAGTGAGAGCATCATGTGGGAAGATTGTGAAGGTTGCCGCATTGAGTTAAGGTTTGTGCGTGTGTGTCTGTGACTCCTGTAACAAGCTAATCCTATGATGGGTGTTGCAAACATGGATTCTCCTGCCTTCTCGGCCAGTATCCTGGCCAGATAAAGAAAGACGTACGACACGTGGATCTATTCATCCAATCCCATATCTGGGATTTCCCACTGAGTGGGACATTAGGTAAATAATACATCTGCCCAAAAAAGGGATGATTGTATTATAATACGATGCAAATGACCTTATAAAAGGGACAACAAGGAACACCAGATGAGGTTTCAAATCTAAGTTACACAAGACAACATGTAACTTTTGAAATGTAATATTTGCACAATTTACCTGCACGAGTAGGGCAGAGGATTGGTGTTGGTGGTGATGGAGTGGGGGTGGGTAAGACAGGATGGCGGTATGGAGACTGAGGAGCCATGAGTTTCCTTCTCTCTTTCCTCCTGCCTGAGGTAATTGAACCATAACTCAGAAATTGGGGCAGGTAAAAGCTCACTGTGGCTCACTTGGGAGGGGAGGGTTCCTGACAGGAATGGCAGTTTGTAATAACTTTGCTTGATGCTTCAGTGGGGACCACTCCCCTGCTCTTCTTTGAGGTTTGGGGTCCTTCACATCCACTGAGGCCTTGGTTTAACGTCTCATCTGAAAGACAGCATTAACTCAGACACCAGGGGCAGGTTCACTTTAAGTGAATTCCACTGACAGGAGTGACCGATGACACTTGATTTGAAAAACAACAAGCAATGTAAAAAATTGTGACACCACCTAGTCGGAGTAAAGCTGGGACTGCACCATTTACTAGGTACTGTTGCATTAAATCCCCACATTGCATCCCTGACACTTATTCCTCATGACAAATTGTTGCCTTGTTATCCAAGACCTAAAATATCGAAATCAGACTGATTTAAATGCATTTATTAACTATGGTGTTAAATATAGACCTTGGAGTGATTTTACATGTGTGTGTTAACCAAGGCATCAAAATGTAACATTGGGGGCTATTTGCTACAAGTGTGTTAGTGTTAGAGCCTTGTGTGATTTTATGCATGTGTGTTAGCTGAGGGGTTAAATATGGAATTCAGAATGCTGGTTGGGGTGATAAATGTCATTATCTGAGTGAAATTTCTCAATTTTAATAAAGTTTTTTGTTTGACACAACAGTGTCTGTGTCTAAATTTATAACTGAAGGAAGTACGGATTACACCTAGTTTAAGGGTATCTAAAAGAATCCTGATTCATACATCTGAAGTGTTGACTCCATTTTGCTGGTCAGAGGTTTACTGTTAATTAAAGTTTTTCCCCAGTCCATCATTAACAATACTTGTGCATCTGCACATGTTTATTTGACTGCGGTTCTAATCTACAGATTCATTAGAAGCGAGAGAGGGGAAATGGTATCTCTCTCTGTCTTTCTGTTGCTCTTTCTCTGTCTGCTTCCATATCTTGCATCAGCCTCTATCTACACCTTGTCTCAGTTTCTTTCTGTCAGTGACTCCGTCTGTCTCTGTGTACCCTTGCCGAAGTCCTTATGACTCTTTATCTTTGATTCTGCCTGTGCACCCTGTGCACTCACCCTCTCTCTTGGCTTTTTCCCATTCTCATGCCCAGTAAAGGCCTGTCATATTCATAACTTATAAAACATAAAGTATACTCAGCGTGGAATCTTCTAGAACTGACTTTTCTTTTTAAAATGGACACATGAGCTGCACAAGATGGCTGTTAATAGTCATCTGACTTGGTCTATGGATTCAAACACTGCCACACTGTCTCAAAAGGACAAAATGACATATTCTAGACTGGAGGTATCATTAACCATCTCCTAAAACCATCCAAAAAGGTATTTCCTGAATTGAATGGGTCATTCTGAAACCAGTACAGCAATTGTCTCAAAACCCCAGGGTGAATACCTGCAAACAAAAATCCAATTTGTGGCTATTCAACATAATCAACAAAATCAATAATTCCTTAATGAAGCTGCAAGTATCAACAGACAGCTAATGAATAAAGCGTTGAAAGTCATTAGTTTTTGAAGTTCTCAGGATTCGGGCAACACTGGCACTGGTTCTCATTTATTTTCATCCTGCAAGCAATGGTATTACACCTGAGGACAGTGAGAGTTAACTTCACTGTATTGGATTGGAGTAAGATACAAGTCAGACCAGGTGGTGGCACCAGGTCTCTTCCCTGACAGCGATTGTACCAGTTAGGTTTTTATGATAAATTATAGGTCATTTAATTTGGTTTGATCCTGGACTATTCCAACATGCTCCAGGCCGGCCTCCTACATTCTGTAAACTTGAGGGCATCCAAAACCCTGCTGCCCAAGTTCTCACTCGCACCAAGTCCTTGTTCCCTATCACCCCTGTGCATCCAGTCAAGCATTTCAAACTTCTCATTTTCAAGTCCCTCCGTGGTTTTGCTCCACCTTCTTTGTGTAACCTCCTCCAGCTCCACAACTTTATGTGATTTCTGCATTCCTCTCATTTTTGCCTCTTGTACATCCCCAATTTTAATTGCTTAACCATTGGTGGCCATATTTTCAGCTGCTTAGATCCTAAGTTCTGGAATTCACTCCCTACAACTCTCAGCCTCTTTACCTCTCTTTCTTCCTTTCAGATGCTGTTTAAAACCACGTCTTTGACCAATATTTTGGTCATCTGCCCTTATGCAGATGATAAGTTGATAACCTACTGCAGCTTGATGTTAAATTTTGTTTTTTAAAGCCGCTGTGAAGCATTTTGGGACATTTTGATATATTACGGATGCTATATAAATATAAGATGTTGTTGGTGCTACCAGATTTGTTGAATTCAATTTGAACTCGTGACCTCTGGGTGCTGTTGTCTGTTCTTGAGCTAACACTTTTACAAGCTGTTGGGAGAGCAATGCACTGGGGATGATTCTCTTTATTTTTTCATGGGATGCAGGTGTCGCTGGCAGTGCCAGCATTTGTTGGCCATCCCTAATAGTCCTTGAACTGAGTGGCTTGCTACGCCATTTCAGAGGGCAGTTTGGAGTCAACCACATCACTGTGGGTCTGGAGTCATGGCCAGACCAGGTAAGGATGGCAGATTTCCCTCCCTAAAGGGGGTTAGTGAGCCAGATGGGTTTTTACAACAATAAGTCATGGTCTCCATTACTGAGACTAGCTTTCAATTCCAGATTTGTTATTTGAATTTTAATTCCACCAGCAGCCGTGGTGGGATTTGAACCCATGCCCCCAGGTTATTAGCCTGGACCTCTAGATTACTAATCCAGTGATATTACCACCACGCCACCATCGGGGGGTGATTGGTGGGGAGCTGGATGGGTTTATAATCCAAAGCTCCTTTCTGACTAGCAATTGACAAAATTCAGTCACTTTAAAGAGCATGGATTATTCATGTTAGTATTCCCTGTGCTGGGGAGGACAAACATAAACAAACACAACCTGTCCAGTGGTCTCAACTGCAGTGTGTGTGCATGGCTGTTATGGTGTGGGTTGGGTTGGAGTCAAATCAACGGTCAATGAATTGTTGCTGCTCAGATCTAGATTTTCCATTTCTGTGACTCGGTGAAACATCTTTGGTGTGTTGGGGCTTCCAACTGCTACAACACAGGCTATTAATACAGACAGCATCTGTATTAACCGCACACACAGAATGTGACGACAAATGGTGCCCACATTTGTTTTACATAATGAAACAGATAAAAGTTACAACCCACTGGACCTCCTTGGAAATCTCCATCTAGTTTTTCTGAGATTAATGTAAGTAGCCAAGACCAAAGAGTTGTGATGTCCTGAAAGAGTTCTTAGTAAATGTGACCCTGATTGGTGCCTATATCTCACACACATTATATATAAGGGATTGTATGCTAGTACTGCATTGACTTATTAGCATATTGTAAGGTGGTTTTCTGGCCACTGCTTCCACTGGTGTGGGGGATGGGTGTGGGGTATGGTGGTGTCAGGCGAGGATGGGGAAGGGAAGGAGGGGTGGAAACATTAGAACATGGAAGGAGAGAGAAATTTAACAACAGCTGACCTCAGCTTCCTATCCTTGCACAATGATGTCACGAACTTCTGAACTGATGGTTTTGTTTTTTAAAAAATGTTAATTTTCTTCTCTGGCAATAGTCAATGCCAGTGACCAAGACTCCTACGGCACACATAACAAGAAATATGTTGCAGGACCTAGTTCCCTTATTTGCATGTTCTTATATATGGGCAAGCATGTTGTATGGTGCTGGGGTTGGCTCAAAGGAAATTAGGAACATGGAGAAATAATGCTTACCTGGCCTATTTACCGCCTACCTGAGGTCCACCTAAAAACTGGTGAGCAGAGGGCATCAAATCCCCGCTTCAATGTCTAGGCACACTAATGGACAATGCCAGCTGAATTGACATACAATAGTGACCATTGATTGCAACGGGCTGCCACTGGCATATTCCGACATCTTGTGCCATTGTCATCATTACAGTGCTGAGTCAGTAACCATGACTGTACCCTGCTAAAGATGCTTTTGGGCAGGAACAACTGTAGAGCTTATCATGACCTTTGTTTCCAGCTGTCAAGAGCTGCCACTCTTTCTTGGCTCAGTTTGTCGGACAAGATGGTTTACCAGGGTACCAGCCAGTGAGCACTGCTCTCAGTGGGTGAGAGACACATTATCTGTGGAAGAAGCTGAGAGTGGCCCAGCCAATAGCAGAGCAGGAAACAATGAGTGGCACTTGGCACTGCTGTCATTCTGTGCACACCGCTTTTGGCAGAGGCAGTATGCCATCATCATAAGGTCAAGTTACCTGGGAGTATTCAATAGAATAGTCTAATTGGCATTATAGAGTATTATATATTAAGGTGAGTTAAAACACACAAGAAAGACAAATAGCTGTACCAGATGGGCTTTTATCCCAGCAAGAGAAAGAATGCCAATTGTTGAAAGGACTCCAGTGTAGGTAAGATAAAAACAAAAAACTGCGGATGCTGGATATCCAAAACAAAAACAGAATTACCTGGAAAAACTCAGCAGGTCTGGCAGCATCGGCTGAGAAGAAAAGAGTTGACATTTCGAGTCCTCATGACCCTTCAGGCCTTTTACAATGAAGATTGGAAGAGATAAGACATCAAACACATGCTCAACAAAGGTAATCTTAACACTAAGTAATAGCATCTGTATTAACAGCACACACAGAATGTGATGACAAAAATGGTATCCACATTTGTTTTACATAATGAAACAGATAAAAGTTACAACCCACTGGACCTCCTTGGAAATCTCCATCTAGTTTTGCTGAGACCAACGTAAGTAGCTAAGACCAAAGAATTGCGATCTTCTGAAAGAGTTCTTGGTACATGTGATCCTGATTGGTACCTATATCTCATACACATTGCAAACAAGGGATTATATGTTATTAATTTCATTGACTTGTTTGAATAAAGAATTTGATCTAGCTGTTTTTAGTGTTTCCCATGCCTTGAAAGTATATTAGAGATAAAGGATGTATGACATGATCCCACATTATCTTCACTTAAGGGCATTTGGAATATATGACAATATCATATATAAACCAAACATTAATTAGCAACTGGCAGCTGAGGCAGGAGACAATTGGGCGTTTTAAGTAGAGTATCTTACGGGGGGATTGGTCATCTCTAAATTAGGTGGACAAGTAAACATACAAACATATGAATTAGGAGCAGGAGTAGGCCACTCAGCCCCCCGAGCCTGCTCTGCTATTCAATAAGATATGATTGTAATCTCAACTCCACATTCTCATCTACCCCGATAACCTTTCATACCCTTGCTTATCAAGAATCTATGCAGCTCTGCTTCAAAAATATTCAAAGACTCTGTTTCCACTGCCTTCTGAAGAAGAGAGTTCCAAATACTCACAGCCCTCTGAGAGAAATAAATTCTCTTAATCTCTGTGTTAAATGGACGAGGCCTTATTTTTAAACAGTAACTCCAAGCCTCCACTTCCACCTTGTTAAGACCCCTCACCCCTCAGGATCTTATGTGTTTCAATAACATAGCAGAGTCAGGAAATATGGAAGATCTGAATGAATATATAGATGCATACCCAGTGTGACACAACAGGCCATCTTTAAAGATTCATGATAAGGAAAGATAGAACCTTTGAGTGAAATAACCCAGATTCTTAAAACTGCCTTAATCAGCATGATTTGTCCCTGATAACAGATTCCAATAACATTCCAACCATCAACGTTAGATTGACTGGCCTGAAATGTTCTGGTTTATTCCTCATCCCTATTGTGAATTGCAGTATAACATTAGCAACTCTCCAGTCAGCTGGTACCACTCCTGTATCCAATGATGATTGAAAGATTGTGGCCGATATCTCTGTTATTTTCCACCTTTGCGTCTTTCAGAAACCAAGGATGCGTTCCATCTGGACCAGGTGACTTACCAATTTTCAGTAATGCTGATCTTTTCAGGACAAGTGTGTGTTTAGCTGTGGGCTGTTGTCTGTTGTTTCATACCACAGCTGGCTCGGTCCTTTTCACAGACTGAAAACAGCTTAATTCTCTGCAGTCCCTGTTGTTGATATTAGGAGTAGTATAAGCATTTTAATCACTACATTTCCTATGAGGCTATGCTGTTCAAATGTTATTAATTTGTTTTTCGTTATGGATCAAATAGGATTAACTGAGTAACCTGAGTTTACAGAGTAACTGACTAATCAAATTATTAAATTATGAATACTGACAACTTTAGGTTATGTCATGTATGTGAACAATCTCTAGTTCACAACATGGGTCTGTCATGTAACAATTGGCACTTATGAGTTCATGAGCCATAATCAGCTATTTAAGCTTTACATAATTGTTGAGAGTACATAAGGTAACTGGAGTTATTAGGTGAACATTGGAACAAAGTGACTATAGTTAATAGCTAAGGAAGTTCAGTGAAATACAAGGCATTAATGGTGTCTAATTTAAGGTTGTGCTGCAAAACCCTAAGGATATTTAAGGTAGTCCTACATTGTCTCATTGGCTTTGTTCTGTTAAAGAAATTACAACTGTTAGTTCAGCCTCTATGTGATGGATTAAGTTTGGCAATGAATAGTCATCAGGAAGCTGACAACAACGCTTTGATCTTGTGATTGGGCTGTTTTAACACTTGCACCGGAGTTGATAAAAGAAGGGGTATCGAATATTTCTGAGTTTAAGAATGGAGATGAATAATTTGACGAAAATTGGGATTTAACCTGAAACACACATAACATTGTTATGAATATGAGGCTTTACGAGACAGATATGTTTTAAAATGTCACCTTTAATTTAAAGTGAAATGGAATGTTCTAGAATGGGGATGGTGATCAAACTAATTCTGCGCAAAGACAGTACCACATGATCTGGTTGTCACTGGAGAAAGAGACTCAAACAAAACCTATCGAAAAATCAAGTGACAGTTTTCACACCGTGACACAAAAGAGCTGACACAGCTGTTTATATGCACACAGTGACACAGAGAGACAAAAAAGGTATTACTGCTATTAGGAGAAACAACCCCTGCTGCTGTGAAGCTGCTGTGTTGGCAATCAAGCGGGATGCTGGTGAGAACTTGTGCTGTGTTCGAATAGGTGGGACTTGTGAAGATTTAAGGTACAAGGAATCACCAAAGTCGGTCATGCTGTTTTTTTATTTTTGTTTTGGATTTCCAGCATCCGCAGTTTTTTGCTTTTATCTTGCTGTTGGAAGTTGGTTGGGGAATATTCAGAAGACTGAGAGGAACAATTTTCAAAGAATGCTAGAAGACTTGACCTGTCGTGGCAGAAAAAGGGAGCCTGCTGAAAAGCTGTGAGGAGCTTGGAACTTAATCTGGGATTGCTATCCATCTGCTGGAAGTGTGGCGTAAAGTAAAAATGTGCCCTAAAGTATATTTTGGTTGTTTGTTAGTTACTGGGGAAATACCTTTTCTTTAGTTTGGTGTATTAGTTGCCTGTTAAGTAATGTTTAGTTGATGTTGATTTTAGTTTGCCACAGTAAAACATGAAATCTTGTCCAGTCATTTCTATTGGTTACCATGGAATTCATGGCTTTTTAAAAGTTATTGGTCTCTTTGAGGATCGTAACAACATCCTTTCAAACACAGGGTCAAGACCGGGCTCTGGGGAACTGTAACTGGGGGTACCCCAAAGATGCACTGGGAAGCTCCCCACCCTGGAAGTCCCCAGGTAAGAATTGCCCAGCAATTGCTCGAGAAGTTCAAATTTCCATTGGACAATTGCCCCGCAATCTGAACCATTAGAAAATCACAAACTTCGGATCATTCCGACTGCCTTACAGCAATAGTTACCCAGGAAAAGTTAGAAGAATTAAAACCACTTCTAACTCCTGGGTCACTTTAGTACTGACCCCCATCCCAACCACTCACGGCACTCCCCCCACCCCCTTAATAACCTCTTGGGACCCCCAACCACCTGACACCCCCCACTGACCCTCCCCCAAGCACCTGACCTCCATCCTTGAATACCCACCCGACTGACCTCCCCCCGACTGACCCCCTGACCAACACTCCAAACATACTCCCCCCACCGACTAAACACACATCCCTGATGACTGCCCAACCACCTGACCCCCCTGACCAATCCCTCCAAACAGGCCTCACACCCTGATCATCCAAAACCCCCATGACCGAACACCCCCCCTCACTGACCACTACCCCTGATCACCCGACCGCCTCCCTGACCACCCAACCCCTCAGTCAGCTGTGAGGCTTCCCATAGCTGAATTTCAAGAAGGTTTGTTCTCAGGTAAACTTGAAGTTGGAACAGGTTATGGGAGTACACTTTCAAGATATTGTATTACCTTGGCTGCTTGGATGACTTGCAACTGGTTTAATGGCTTTTGGTGAAGGTCTCTCTCTATAAGCAGCTTTTGCTGAATTTAAAGCAGACAACCAAAATGGCTTTTTTATCATGTGACTTCCACAAGTTCAAAGTCCTTTTTCCAAACAAAGGGTGGTGTGATGATGATACACTTTGTGTTGTCATTTGACACCATGAATGTTTGAGCCTGCCTTGTGTTTGAATGACCCATTCGATTGTCCCCTTTGAACTAGTTTCAGGAAAAGGCATAGATTCAACATCAGTCTGGAAAGTTCCTTTGGTTCCCTCTTGAGATGGAGAAGTAGTTTAAATCTACAAAAGAAGTCAAGTATCCCCAGTAGCCATCTTTTGCAGCCTTTAGTTCAGTTTTTAAAAATATGGACAAAATTCCATAATATTCTGGAACATGACAAGAGGCAGAAGTTCCCATAAGTATTGAAACTTCACACCTGCTTCCTTGCCTAATTGGGTGAAAGGTCGTTGCTCACAGTACTTGTTCCGAGAGTTTACTTTCAAAGGTTTTGTGAAAGAGGTACAAGGGGCATGTGAGGAAGATTCTGTTTATGCAGCAAATGGCAATGAGCTGGAATTCTCTGCCTACAAAGTGAGGTGGAAGTGGAGATGATCAGTGATTTGAAAATGAAATTGGATAAGTACTTGAGGGAAATAAAGTTACAGAGCTACAGGGACAGAGCGGGGAATGGGACTGACTAGATTGCTCTACAGAGAGTCAGTATGGACTTAAGGAGGTGAATGGTTTCCCTCTGTGCTGTAAGGTCTCTATGACTACATTATGGTTGATTTCAGCTACCCTGGAGGTCACTTTCACTATTTTGGAGGTTTGTGCATTAAACATTGAAAGCCTAACACAGAGCCAGAGACCAAACGTTAGAAACCCAACAAAGGGCCAGCGCCCACACATTGAAAACCCAATGAAAGGCCAGAGCCCAAACATTGAAAACCCAATGTAAGGCCAGAGCCCAAACATTGAAAACCCAATGAAAGGCCAGAGCCCAAACATTGAAAACCCAGTGAAAGGCCAGAGCCCAAACATTGAAAACCCAATGAAAGGCCAGAGCCCAAACATTGAAAACCCATTGCTGTAAAGTGTTTGGTGATATGAAGGGGTCATGAGAGGTGCTGTATAACTACAAGTTTTTCGTAATTTGTGGTCTTCTGCTTTATCACTGTGCCTTTATACTAAACAGCTGTGTTTGTACAGAAAATGGGTCACATTATTTAGTCATTCTTCTTCAATTAAATACCTAAACAAACACATCTTTATCTTCTACCTTGATGGCAAGATCCTGGTCATTGTTGAGCTGGTCTGAATGAGGAAAGGCACATTACAGTTTTGTAGGACTTTGGGTTAATGTTACTTCAAACCAACCAGCCTAGTCCTGCTAAGCTAATTTAGTCTGACTGAAAGAATGGTAGAAGTTAGTCAGAAACCAATTATTCAAACACCATTTCATCAAATTGGCCAGGCAATAATAACAGTTTGTATTTTTGTAGCACTTTTAACATCACTCTATCATTACCATCAAGACAGCTGACCATCTCTGGTTCAATAGGAGTGTAGGAAAGCAATGCAGGAGCAGCACCAGGCATACCTTACAAAAAATGAGGTACCAAACTGGTGAAGCTACAGCACAGGACTCAATGCATTGCTAAACTGTGGAAGCTGCATGCTATAAGTGATCTCATAGCTAACAGATCAGACCAAAGCTCTGCATCCTGCCACATTCAGTTGTGAAAGGTGGTGGACAGTTAAACAACAAATGGGAGGGGGCAGCTCCAGGAACATCCCCAATGATGGAGAAGGCCAGCACACCAGTGCGAAAGACAAGGCTGAAGCATTTGCAACCATCTTCAGCCGGAAGTACCAAATGGATGGTCCATTTTGGCCTCCTCCTGAGGTCCCCAACATCACAGATGTCAATCTTCAGCCAGTACAAGATCCAGTTGAAAGTACTGGATACTGCAAAGGCTAATGGCAGGAGTACTGAAGACTTATGCTCTAGAACTAGCCTGCCTCCAGATGTACAGCTACAACACTAGCACTTACCCAACACTGGAAAATTGCCACAATATCTCCTGTCCACAAATAGGAGGATAAGGTGCTATCATGTGGCACTTAACAACAATTTATTCACCCTGATGCTCATTTTGGGTACTGCCAGGGCCACTCAGCTCCTGACCTCATGACAGCTTTGGTCCAAACATGGACAAAAGAGCTGAACTCAGGTGAGGTGAGAGTGACTTCCCTTGACATCAAGGCAGCATTTGACCGAGTGTGGCATCAAGCAACCAGAGCAAAATTGAAGTCAATGGGAATCAGGGGGAAAACTTTCAACGGATTGAAGTCATACCTAGCACAAAGGAAAATGGTCATGGCTGTTGGAGGTCAATCATCTCAGTCCTGGGACATAGAAACATAGAAATAGGAGCAGGAGTAGGCCTTTGAGCCTGCTCTGCCATTCATTATGATCATGGCTGATCATCCAACTCAATAGCCTGCTCCCGCTTTCTCCCCATATCCTTTGATCCCTTTTGCCCCAAGAGCTATATCTAACTCCTTCTTGAAAACATACAATGTTTTGGCCTCAACTACTTTCTTTGGTAGCGAACACCACAGCCTCACCACTCTCTGGGTGAAGAAAGTTCTCCTCATCTCAGTCCTAAATGGTCTACCCCATATCCTCAGACTGTGACCCCTGACTCCCCTACCATCGGGAACATCCTTCCTGCATCTACCCTGTCTAATCCTGTTAGAATTTTATAGGTTTCTATGAAATTCCCCTCATTCTTCTGAACTCCAGTGAATATAATCCTAACCAACTCAATCTCTCCTCATATGTCAGTCCTGCCATCCCAGGAATCAGTCTGGTAAACCTTCGCTGCACTCCCTCTATAGCAAGAACATCCTTCCTCAGGTAAGGAGACCAAAATCGCACACATTATTCCAAGTGTAGTCTCACCAAGGCCCTGTATAATTGCAGCAAGACATCCCTGCTCCTGTACTCAAATCCACTCACTATGAAGGCCAACATACCATTTGCCTTCTTTATTGCCTGCTGCACCTGCATGCTTACCTTCAATGACTGATGTACAAGGACACCCAAATCTCATTGCACATTCCCACATCATTGCAGGAGTTCTCAGGGTAGTGTCCTAGGCCCAAACATCTTCAGCTGCTTCATCAATGATTTTCTCTCCAACATAAGATCAGAAATGGGGATGTTCACTGATGATTGCACAGTGTTCAGCACCATTTGCGACTTCTCAGGTAATGAAGAAATCCATGCCAACATTCAGGCTAGGGCTGATAAATGGCAAATAACATTTGTGTCACACAAATGCCAGGAAATGACCATCTCCAACAAGAGAAAATCTAAGCATCTTTCCTTGACATTCAACAGCATTACCATTGCTGGATCCCCCTCTATCAATATCCTGGGGGTGACCATTGACCAGAAACTGAACTGGACCAGCAATATAAATACTGTGGCTACAAGAGCAAGTCAGAGGCTGGGAATCCCCGCAACAACTAACTCACCTCCTGACTCTCCAAAGCTTGTCCAACATCTACAAGGCACAAGTCAGGAATGTGATGGAATACTGTCCCCAATTGCCTGGATGAGTGCAGGTCCAACAACACTTAAGCAGCTTAACACCATCCAGGACAAAGCAGCCCATTTGATTAGGACCACACTAACCACTTTAAATATTTATTCCCTTCACCACCGGTGCACAATGACAGCAATGTATGCCAATTACAAGATGCACTGCAGCAACTCGTGGCAACTCCTCCAACAGCACCTTTTGACTTGTGACCTCTACTGCTAGAAGGACAAGGGTAACAAAGGCATAGGAACACCAGCACCTGCCATTTCCCTAAGCTACACACCACCCTGACTTGGGACACATCACCGTTCCTTCACTGTCACTGGGTCAAAATCCTGGAACTCCCTCCCAACAGCACTGCGTATGGAACGTGGCTATTCAAGAAGGTGAATCACCACTATCTTCTCAAGGGCAATTGGGGCTGGACGATAAATGCTGGTCTTCCTACTGATACTCTCATCCCACAAATGAATAAAAATACACAGAAAGATGTCCTTGTGCACTGCAGAGTTACCAAAAGGAAAATGGTTTCTGAGCTCATAGGAGATGTTAGGAGAGACAACCAAACATTTGACCAAAGAGATGGGTTTGACAGAGATGCTTAAAAGGAGAAGCCAGTGCAGAGGCAGAGTGGTTTAGCAAGAGAATTCTAGAGCATAGGGCCCAGATGGCTAAAAGCATGGCTATCAGTGGTGGGTATGTACAAGAGACAGGAGTGAGAGGACAGAGAGATGGGAAGGGTTGTAATGTTTAAGGAGAGGTTAGAGAAACAGGGAGCATAAAGGGCATGCAGGGATTAAAAGACCATGATATGAAACAGGTAACAGGCCTGGTTTACTGTGTGCTTGCTGAGGTGGCATTATTTCATTTTGCTGGAGATCAGTTCTGGTAAGGAATCTAAAACAGTATGCGATTGGAATTCATCCTCTATCTTGTTCAAAGTGTCTGTGCGTGCGTGCAAAGTGTAAGAGGGACCACAAGGAGAAACTGCAGTCAGATTGCTTCAGAGATGATACAGCACAAAGATCACCATTTGAAATAATAGCTTCTCTAAGAATGTGCAATGATTTAATTACTATGTGTTACTATTCTTGTGGACAAGTCCAGCTGCCCAACTACTTAAACCCACTCAAAACATGAGATGATCTAATTAGGGAACTTGGGCTTGGACAAACTCCAAGTGACAGTATTACCTTCCTTTATAAAATAAGCATTGCCATTTCTGCACAAACATATGGGAAAAGACCATCAATTTCAGCCTTTCCCGTCCAGCAGATGGTGTAACATTGTACACTGTACTTCCCCTCTCACAAGGAATGCTAATGCTGCAGGCTATTCAGGAAACCTCTGGGAAACTCTTTCCTGCCTCCCTATAAGTTCCAGAACACCATGTCTACAGATAATACATCACCAGTCTAACTAACTGACTACCTGCTGCCCAGAACTGTGGATATCCTTTTCTTTCAGAAACTTGACAAATCCCCCTTTTAAAACAGATCAGCAGCACAGATTTCGAAGATGTTTGGTTCAAGAGGATGGGCTTTCTGAAAAAATAAATGCCTCCTAGCACATAATCATTTTCATCTTATCCTTTCCTAGGAGGGATTCGCTTATCATGGGAAGATGGTTAGGTACCCTCTTATTGGAGATGGTCATCACCTGGTACTTGTGTGGTATGTTAGTTGCCACTCATCATACCAGGCATGAATGTTGTCCAGGTTTTGCTATATTACAGGCACAGGCTATTTTATTATGCGAAAGGTGAATGAAGCTGAACACTTTTCAATTTATCACAAAAGTCCCCACTTCTGTCCTTATAATAAAGGAAAGCTCATTGATTTCAAATAACCTAACTGACCAGACAGCAAGTATCAAGTACATGACATGTGGTATATAAATGCAGATCTTTTCCTTTCACCTCTGGCTCAAATCTCTTATATACTGAATAAGAAAATAATAATTGACAACCAACTGGATCTTGCCTCACTCTGCATAGTTTTCTGTCCGATGTTGGATCACTGATTCAAACCCCGCAACCCCCCCTCTCCTTCCTGCTTACCAAATAGCTGCCAGCAATGACTTCCAACAGTTTTATTGTTGTAATATGCCTTTAAGGATTTGCAGCATGACATCACTAGAAAGGAAGTGTGCCATGATCCAATTTTAGTTTCACTTTTGCTTTTAAGCAGAAAACAGCACAGACAGCTTTGCTGGTGTTTTCAAGCTTTCTGTCCCTGTATATCTGTTCTCATGTGCCTAGTCTTTATAAATAAACCTACAATGTGTTCACCCAAACCCTTGAGTGATTGGTGCCCTTGTATCATTCTAAAAAGCATGACATTCAGAAGTAAGTATCCTCCTCTTGGAGGCCCAATCCATCTTTATAACATATTAAATTCAACTATATTCCCAATCCGCCAGTATCATCTAATAAGATTCCAGAGACACAAATTGCATTAAATTTTCTATGAGATACCTGAAACATGCTTTTTATTATTTTATTCAAGTTGCAGCATTAAAACATTCCAAGGAATTCCCTTCATGTCTAATGGAGTTTACCTTATGTAAAACACCTTGGAGTACAAATACCCCTGATTCTTCCAGTATGGCAAAATTACAACCTGGCAGTGCCAAATTCCACAATGGCACCAGAACTGTCTCACTCAGTCTTCCTGCCAGAGAGTATGTTTCACAATGTGCTTCACAATGGAATCAGTGCTCAAGCCTGCATTGCATATCTTCTGGTTTAGTATAAGTGACTGCTCATGGTTTGTGAATGATTTTGGAGCAATTGAAATAGACTGTTGTAAAGCTGAGAATTGATAAGATACAATTCAGCTCAAAATAGGAAAGGAATTGTTGACACAAATGGAAACTGTACGCATCAAATAGGTCAACTCTGGGATTTTTAACTGGTACTTTCAGCATTACAGCCAAAAATTCTGTCCCTTCCATGAAATTGATAAGGTAGTGCTCTGGATGTAACCAGTCCCAAAAATAATGCTGGTCCCTCTTGCATCATTTTCAATCTCTGTGATTGGGGCCCCATCCCTTACACTGAGTTCAATCTGTGTGATTGGACTGTTCCTATTTCTTATGTTGAATTCAATCTATGCAAAATCCTATATTATATCAAAAATTCACCTCTTAACGAGGTCACTGTTGCTGCGATGACATTTTGAGTCCTGGATTCAGAATGTCTGGAAGAGCCCATCTTGACAGCTGAATCACAGCGAGAGTTACAGAATGGCCAGAGTCTTCTGAGCCAGGTAGAGAAAGTGTCCTGCCCTGGGCCCTGCAAGGAGTCCTTGGGACTCCCAGCCCCAGCCTTACTCTACCCCACCACCACAACCGCTTCCTATTTGAAGCATAATAAAGGTCAGAGCCTGGCCCACAGATCACCCCAGACTGTACCATCTTCCAGAGAAAGCCAGCTTTCCCCAGTTTATCTTATTCCACAAATGTAGAAAATTTACAGCCCAGGAGGTTATTCCGCCCATTATGCCTATGCTGGCCAAAACTGAGCTACAGAAGGAAATCAACCAAACTTTGAAAACAGTCTAGAAAATAATGTTGACACAAATCATTTTAAAATTATTTTATTCTTAATCCAAAATAGTGTTTTGACATCATTCTGGTATTGTCAGTGATATGAGGCAGTCAGGTTACAACCATTTGGAGAAATCAGGACACCTCTTACCAGCACCACATTACACCTTTATCAGTCCTCCCAGTTATAAATTCTTAATATGTGAACAGGGTTTAAGGGAGTTTCCAATTTCTACTGTTGTATACAAGGGGAGACACTTAAAGTAATATGGATGCAGAGAATGTACACAATGAGTGTACACATTGGAATGAGTTCTAATACAGGATTTTAAAACTCCACTCACTTAAAATACCAATTTTAGAATCATAGAGTCTTACAGCACTGGAGAAAGCCAGTCATCATTGTTTCTGTGCCAACTCTTTGAACAAGCTATCGAATTAGTTCTGTCTTTTCCCTGTTGTACGTAATGTTTTTCCAAGTATATATCCAATTCCCTCTTGAAAACCACTATTGGATTTGTTTGCACTCTTAGGCAGTGCTTTCCAGATCATTAGACTAAATAAAACAGAGTTTACCCACAGCAACCGCAAATCAAACCTCTCCGGTCTCTCATCTTTTTCTGTCCCAGTGATCATCTTTGAGTTGCTCTTCCAGAAGTCTCCTTTCCTTGTCTGTTGACTGCCTTGTTCTCTTCCTGATCCAGTGCTGATTTCCCTTTGGGAATTTTGTACTTTGTTCTTTGTGTGTAGAGAAGGTTCTTGGAGAAAAGTAGAGGGATGTTTCCATTGAACAGAAAGATGGCCAGAATTGTTGCTGTAACAAAGGGGACTGGTATCAGTTTGAGAATTAACAATGGCATCATGGGTACAATAGGGAGTTGTCAGCCTCATAAATAATCACAAAAAGCCAGTCAAGCACATCAGTAACCTCAATTATTGAGACTTCCTTGTGAATCAGGAATTCCCACTGGTCAGTTCAAATTCCTAATCTAACCCACAAGAAACACTTGAAATTATTTTTCCTCCTTTTCTGACTATATGCTCCACTTTCCTGAAGGTGTTGACCACCAGATGGCACAGGTCCGTGAGATCCAGGCAGTCCCAGTACATAATCTAAATGTCCATTGTTCAGGTCTTAGTCCAGACAATCGTCCAGATGGACGCTCGCCATGCAGACACACGCTCACCCACATGGTCATCGGGAATGTGAACACCGACCAATTTTCCCTTCCCAAAACAGAGACACTGCAGTCAATTGTAATGTCATTCCCATTATTCCAACTGAGATCAGCAAACACTTCATAGATCAAGGATTAACCTGGTGAGTGTGGCTCAGCCTAAAGTAACCATTAGAAAGGGAAACAACCGTATTTTTAAATGTGTCTCTGCAGGGATTTAAAAGAACCCATTTCACAGTTAGTAAATTCTTGGGAAGGTTTAGAAACTAGTATTTTCTTTACCAGTAACTACTGGTAACTTCTTTCCACCGTATCCCCCAGTTATTGACCTCTGTATGCATTTTGTTTCTGTAGTATTGCAAATAGTGTGGCTAACATGCACATAAAGATGCATTTATACATAACACCATGTACAATGGCAGCCTGAAGTGCCAGCTGTAATGCAGTTACAGGTGTATTAATCATAGATACATGGATAAAGTCACAGCGATAGGATGATGACTATTGCTGCACATAAGACTGAAACCAGGTCAATGCATAGGAAGACACATGAATGACACACAATGTTAAAATCACCATCACACAAACCAATAGTCCAGATGGATTGACCATAATGAACACAGTGCCATTAGGCTGAAATCAAGTACTGAGCCTCTCGCCTTTATGAATAAGGAAGGGGATTGCTGTTACTCACCAACAAATGGACTGAGCCAGTAGACTACCATGTATTCTGAAAATGTGTTTCCAGAACAGTGAAATGTGGCTGAGAATGCAAGTGCTGGGTTAAACAGAGCTGTGGTGTATGGGCCAGCTGCAGAGGAGATCAAAGCAACATATTAGACATCAGATGCAGCTATAAATTCAACTCCTTCATAGGGTCCATCACAGGACATGGCCAACATTGCAAGTCAATTAATCAAACTCCAGATCATATCCTACACACTTAACCGGTTTCTCTGATTTATACCTCTCCGCAGACATAAAGGAATACTTGAGGTACTGAAAATCTGATATAAAAGCAGAAATTATGGAAACACAGAGCCAGCAGCATTCATAAAAGGAAAAGACAGGTTAAAATTGGGGGTGTGATCATAAAAATATAGTAATATAAAAATTACCAGACTGAAAAAGAGCAAGGTATATCAAGTTCACCTTCTACCAAACTGGAAAATGTCTAATATAATGATGATGTTGGTAATGGTAATGATGAGGCACAGCAATTAACTCTTTCAATTAATTAACCACAGTTCCAGACGTAGAAACATAGAGAAACATAGAAGCAGGAGTAGGTCATTCGGCCCTTCGAGCCTGCTCCGCCATTCAATATGATCATGGCTAATCCTCTATCTCAACGCCATACCCTTGTTCTCTCCCCATACCCCTTGATGCCTTTAGAGTCTAGAAAGCTACCTATTTCCTTCTTAAATATATTCAGTGACTTGGCCTCCACAGCCTTGGTAGAAAATTCCACAGGTTCACCACCCTCTGAGTGAAGAAGTTTCTCCTCATCTTAGTCCTAAATGTGTCCTGAGATTGTGACCCCTTTTTCTAGACCTCCCAGCCAGAGGAGATATCCCAGCATCAAGTCTGTCCAATCCTGTCAGAATTTTATACATGGCATGAGGAAAACCCTAATAATGGAGAACTTTGTGAGTTGGATATCCTTTGAAGCTGGCTACATTTAGTAAATGTTAAATCTCAAAGTAGTCAACAGAATAGATTCTACTATGGATATAGTGAGTACTTCTGTATATATTATATAGGAGCAGATCTTGGGATGTGTAGTTGACAGAGAGTTGGAAGACATGCTGTTGAGAGGATAGGGACTGCAATGTGGGAGTGAAGAAGGTGGAAGAGAAACATATCCTCACCAGAATATTTTGGAAAGATGAGTTCTTGCTTAAAGACTGCAAAGTTAATTACCTTTAAACTTGTTTCTGGAAAAGATTGTTAGCTTTATCACAGGTTGATGAATAATTGTGTTCTCCTCACTATATCCAGTTACATAAATTAAAATTTCAGGAGGAGAAAGTTAACTATTTGGGCCTTTCCTCATGCCCAAAACCAAAGAACATTTTTGCAGCCAAGCCCTTGCTAATTACAACTAGAATATAGAAACATAGAAACTAGGAGGAGTAGGCCATTCGGCCCTTTGAGCCTGCTCCACCTTTCAATATGATCATGGCTGATCCTCTATCTCAACATCATATTCCTGCTTTCTCTCCATACCCCTTGACGCCCCTATTATCCAAACAATTATCAGTTTCTTTCTTGACTATACTCAGTGACCCAGCCTCCACAGCCTTCTGTGGTAGAGAATTGATCACCCTCTGAGTGAAGAAAGTTTTCCTCATTTCAGTTCTAAATGGCCTGAGACTGTGGCCCCTGGTTCTAGACTCCCCAACCATGGGAAACATCCTCCCTGCATCCAGTCTGTCTAGCCCTGTTAGAATTTTATACATTTCAATCAGAACCCATCTCATTCTTCTAAACTCTAGTGAATACAGGCCCAGTCGAACCAATCTCTCCTCATACGAAGTCCTGCCATCCCCGGTATCAGCCTAGTGAACTTTTGCTGCACTCCCTCTATGGCAAGTATATCCTTTCTTAGGTAGGGAGACCAAAACTGCACACAGTACTCCAGGTGTGGTCTCACCAAGGCCGTGTATAACTGCAGTATGACATCCCTACTTCTGAACTCAAATCCTCTTGCAATGAAGGCCAACATACTGTTTGCTTTCCTAATTGCTTGCTGCACCTGCCTATTTACTTTCATTGACTGGTGTACAAGGACACCCAGATCCCTTTGTACATCCACATTTCCCAATATCTCACTATTTAAATAATACTCTGCCTTTCTGTTTTTCACACTGAAGCGTATAACTTCACATTTATCCATGTTATACTGCATCTGCCATGTGTTTGCCCACACACACAATTTGTCTAAACCCCCTGAAGCCTCCTTGAATCCTCCTCATTACCCTGCCCAGTTTTGTGCAGTCAGCAAACTTGGAAATATTGGATATGGTTTCCTCATGCAAGTCATTTATATATATTGTGAATAGCTGGGGCCCAAGCACTGATCCTTGCGGTACACCACTAGTCACCACCTGCCATCCAGAAAAAGACCCATTTATTTCCACTCTGTTTCTGGTCTGTCAACCAATTCTCAATCCATGCCAGTATGTTACCCCCGATCCCATGTGTTTTAATTTTGCCCACTAGGTTCTCATGTGGAAACTTATCAAAAGCTTTCTTGAAATACAAATACACCACATTCACTGGTTCTCCCTTATCTATTCTACTAGTTACATCCTCAAAAAACTCCAGTAGATTAGTTAAGCATGATTTCTCTTTCATAAACCCATGCTGACTTTGTTTGATCCTGTTAATGCTTTCCAAGTGTTCTGTTACATCATCTTTTATAATAGACTCCAGCATTTTCCCCACTACTGATGTTAGGCTAACTGGTCTGTAATTCTCTGTTTTTTCTCTCCCTCCTTTTTTAAATAGTGGGGTTATATTTGCCACCCTCCAAACTGTACGAACTGCTCTAGAGTCTATAGAATTTTGGAAGATGACCACCAATGCATCCAATATTTCCAGGGCCACTTCTTCTGGTACTCTGGGGTGTAGATTATTAAGCCCTGGAGATTTTCAGCTTTTAACGTCATTAATTTCTCTAGCAACATTTTTTTACTAGTACTGATTTTCTTCAATTCCTCCCTCTCACTAGACCCTTGGTTCCCTAACATTTCTGTGGAAATTATTTTTGTCCTCTTTTGTGAAGACAGAAGCAAAATGTGTGTTCAATTCTTCAGCCATTTCTTTATTCCCCATTATAATTTCCCCCGTTTCTGACTGTAAGGGACCTACATTTGTCTTTGCTAATCTTTTTCTCTTCACAAATAATAGAAGCTTTTACTGTCAGTTTTTATGTTCCCTGCAAGTTTTACTCTCATACTACATTTTCCCCTTCTTGATCAATCTTTTTGTCCACTTTTACTGAATTCTAAACTGCTCCCAATCCTCAGGCTTGCTGCTTTTTCTGGCAATTTTATATGTCTCCATTTTGGAACTAACACTATCCCTAATTTCTTTTGTAATCCGTGTTTGTAATATTTTGTAATATAATAATGTAATATGATAACCGTTGTAATATTTCTTTTGTAATAATGTCTTTCTCTGCTCAATATCTGTTAATTGCAGTAATCGACAGCAGGAATCCTTCACACACTTCAGATTATTGGATACAGAACCAGCTGCATTTATATGGGCCTATAACATTGCAAAATGTTCCATGGAGCTTTACAAGCATCATCAAACAAAATCTGAAACCGAACCACATAAGATGATATATGAACCAATGGTCAAAATCTGATCAAAGAGGTAGGATTTAAGAAATGTCTTAAAAGGAGGAAAAAGAGAGGTAGAGGCATAGAGATTTAGGAGCGCGTTTCAGAGTTTATGGCTTCGGGAGCTGAAAACAGGGCTATGAATGGTGATCGTAAGAAATAGGAGCAGGAATAGGCCGTTCGGCCCATTGAGCCTGCTCTGTCATTTGATAAAATCGTGGCTGACCTGATTGTGGAATTAAATCCAGTTTCCTGCCTCTCCCCCACAACTCTCGATTCCCTTGTAGATCAAAAATCTGAATATATTCAAGGCAATGACCCAGTTCCATTTCTCCCTGAGGTCAAGAATTCCAAAGATTAAGGACCGTCTGAGAAAAGAAATTCCCCTCATTTCCATCTTAAATGGGAGACCCTTATTTTTAAACTGTGCCCCCTAGTTCTAGATTCCCCCACAAGAAGAAACATTCTCTCAGCATCTACCCTGTCAAGTCCCCTCAGAATCTTATATTTTTCAATAAGCTCACACTCATTCTTCTAGACTCCAATGTGTACAGGCCCAATCTTTCCTCATAAGACAACTCCCTCATCTCAGGAATCAGCCCAGTGAACCTTCTCTGAACTGCTTCCAATGCAAGTATATCCTTCCTCAAGTAAGGAGACCAAAATCATACACAGTACTCCAGGTGTAGTCTCACCAATACTCTAGACAGCTGAAGCAAAACATCCCTACTTTTATATTCCATTCCCCTTGCAGTAAGTGACAACATTCCATTTGCCATCCTAATTATTTGCTGTACCTGCATGCTAACCTTTTGTGATTCATGTAAGAGGATATCCAGATCCCTCTGTACCAAGCATTCTGTGGTCTCTCTCCATTTAAGTAATATTCTTCTTTTCTATTCTTCCTGCCAGGGTGAACAGCCTCTCATTTTCCCCACATTAAAACCCATCTGCCAAGATTTTACCCACTCCCTTAACTCATCTATATGCATTTGCAGACTGTATTTTCCTCACAACTTGCTTTCCTACCTATCTTCGTACCCTCAGTGGATTTGGCTACAAGTCATCCAAGTCATTAATATAGATTGTAAATAGTTGAAGCCTCAGCACTGATCCCTGCACCACATCACTAGTTACAGTTTGCCAACCAGGGAATGATTCATTTATCCTGACTCTATTTCCTGTTAGTTAGTCAATCCTCTCTCTATGCTAACATATCACCCCTGACGCCATGAGCTCTTATCTTCTGCGGTAAACTTTTAAGTGGCACCTTGTCAAATGCCTTTTGGAAATCCAAATACACTGTATCTGCTGGTTTCCTTTTATCCACACTGTTACATTTTCAAAGAACCCTAATAAATTTGTCAAACACTATTTCCCTTTCACAAAATTATGTTTACTCTGCTTGATTGTATTTTGATTTTATAAATATTCTGTTACTACCTCATTAATAATGGATTCCAGCAATTTTTCCAATGACAAATGTTAGACTAACTGGTCTATAGTTTCCTGCTTTCTGTCTCTCTCCTTTCTTGAATAGAGGAGTTACATTTGTGGTTTTCCAATGTGCTGGGACCTTTCCAAAATCTAAGGAATTCTAGAAGATTACAACCAATGCATCCACTGTTCTGCAGCTACTTCCTTTAAGAACCTAGGCTGCAAGCCATCAGGTCCGTGGGACTTGTCAACCTTCAGTCGCATTAGTTTTCCTAGTCCTTTTTCTCTAGTGATCATGATTGTTTAAATTTCCTCCCTCCCTTTTGCCTCTTGAATTTATAATATTCTTTTGGCGCTGTGTCTTTAGCTGTTAAGGCAGATTCAAAATACTTGTTCAAAGTCTCTCCCAGTTCCTTGTTTCCCCATTAATTCATTCCCTGGTCTCACCCAATAAGGGGCTAATGCTTACTTTAGCTTCCTTTTTATATGCTTGTAGAAGCTTTTACTGTTTATTTTTATATTTCTTGCTGGTTTTCTCTCATACTCCATCCAATTTCTCCCTTTTTAAAAAAAAGTCAACCTTTGCTGGTTTCTACAATGTACCCAATCTTCGGGGCTACCACTGATGTTTGAAGCATTATACATCTTTTCTTTCAGTTTGATACCATCCTTAACTTCCTTAGGCAAACACAGATGGTACATCCTTCTCATAGCATCTTTCTTTCTCAATAGAGCATATCTTTGTTGAGAGTTATGAAATATCCTCAAGTGTCTGCCATTGCTTCTCTACCACCTTACCTTTCAACCTATTTTCCCAGTCCCCTTAAGAAAATGGTGTCTTCAAAGCCTTATAGTTGCCTTTGTCTAAGTTTAAGACACTAGTTTCATACCCAAATTTCTCACCCTCAAACTGAATGTGAAATTATAGCATGTTATGATCACTCTTACCTAGCGGATCCTTTAGTCTGAGGTCATTAATTAATCAGGTCTCATTACCAGGTCTAAAGTAGTTTGTTCCATGGTTGGTTCCAGAATGTTTGCTCTAAGAAACTCCCGAAAACACTCCACAAACTCATCTTTGAGGCTACTTTTGCCAATTTGATTTGTCTAATCTATATGAAGATTAAAACCATCCATAATTATTGTAGTACCTTTCTTACAACTCCCCATTATTTCTCAATTTATGCTCCATCCTACAGTGTAGCTACTGTCAGGGGGCCTATAAATTACTCCCATCAGTAACTTCTTTCCTTTGCTATTTCTTATCTCCATCCAACCTGTTTCTACATCTTGATCTTTTGAACCAAGATCTTTTATCACTACTGTAATGATCTTATCCTTGATTAACAGAGCCACCCTGCCTAATCTCCTTTTTCTTTCTTCCTTTCCTTCCAAAACGTCAAATAACCTTGAATTTTCAGATCCCAGCCATTGTCACTTTTAACCACGTCTCTGTGATGGCTACCATGTCATACTAATTTGATTCTATTTGTGCTATTAATTCGTCTATCCTGTTAAGAACGCTGTGCGCATTCAGATAAAGAGTTTTTAATTCTGTCTTTTTACTGTTTTTACTACTCTGAGCCTATTTAATGGTGCACTCATATTTGTATGCTCTGTCCCTTCCTGTCACACACTGGTTATCATTAACCACATCACTAATCTGCACTATGGTCTTGTCCTTTGTCTAACTTTTCAAATCTCCCCCCCCACATTAACCATTCATTCTCCCCCTCCCCCTACCACCCCACTATTTAATTTAAAGTCCTCTCTGCTGCCCCAGTTATACAACTCACCAGAATTCTGGTCTCAGTACAGTTCGGGTGAAGCCCATCCCAGTGGTACAGCTCCATTTTCCCCAGTACTGGTGCCAGTTCCCCAATGAATCTAAACCCATTTCTTGCACACCAATCTTTGAGTCATGCATTCAACTCTCTAACCTTATCTACCCTAAGCCAATTTTCTTGTGGTTCAGGCAATAATCTAAAGATTACCACCTTTTTGGTTCTGCTTTTTACTTTTGTTCCTAGCTGCTCACACTCCTTTAGCAGAACCTCTTTTTTAGTCCGACCCACGAGGACCACGACAACTGGATCCTTCCCCTTCTACTCCAAGTTCCACTCCAGCCCTGAAGAGATGTCCTTAACGATGGCACTGGGCAAGCAACACAGCCTTCAGAGCTCACACTCTTAGCTGCAGAAAACAGCATCTATCCCCCTAACTATACTGACCCCTACTACAACCACATTCCTCTATACTCCTCCCCAACTCGAATGCCTCTCTGCACACAGTACCATGGTCAATTTGCTTATCATTCTTGCAGTCCCTGCTCTCAATCCTACAACTTACAAGAACCTCAAACCTGTTGGACAATTGCAAGACTCTTCTGAAGATCCTCCATTGCTACCTTCTGGATCCCAATGCCTGCCCTCACTCATAATCACATCCTCCTGCCCCTGACCATGGACCAAATCGAAAAAACTGAGCCCAAAGGGTGTGTCTAAGTTCTGAAACAGTGTCCCTCCCTGATGCGTCGCAGAGTTCAAAGCTTGGACTCCAGCTCATCGACTCTGAGCCGAAGTTCCTCGAGCTGCAGACACTTACTGCAAATGTGATCACTATGGATCACACACCAGCTCCCGCATGCTACAGTTGCAACACCAACCCTGTCATCTTATGTTTAATTTAACTAATTAGGCTTCAAGTTTGGAAATATCAATCAACTGTTGCTGGCAGTTGTACCAATTAGTTTAATTAGCTAAGCTATAAATTTAATGCAATACGTATATCTCCCCAGTACCAGTTTAAACTACTACCCACGTTTGGAGGGATAAAATCTGAAAACTCACCAGCCAATCACCTACCTGCTCACTTAACTAAAGCCGTGAACATTCACCAGCTTCTTGAAGCTGAAGGAAATGTAAAAAGCAGCACTTCCTTCCCCTCCAACTTTGCAAGTTCCCAAGTTAGCACTCATACCTCATCACACTCAGCTCTCTCATCACAGTCTGTGCTCCCACACAGTGGAGTGATTAAAATTGGGGATACTCAAGAGGCCAGAATTAGCAGAGTGTCGTAAGACTGGAGGAGATTACAGAGATAGTGAGGGGCGGGGAGGACATGGAGAGATTGGAAAACAAGGAGGAAAATTTAAACTTCAGGCATTGCTTAACCGTGAGCCAGTGTAGATTAGCAAGCACAGGGGAGGCGGACGATCAGGATTTGAAATGAGCTAGGACAGGGGCAGTTTTAAAATTGCCTCAACTTTGTGGAGGTAGAACTTGAAAGGCTGGCTGGGAGTGCATTGGAATAATCAAGTCTAGAGGTAACAAAGGCGTGAAGGAAGATTTCAGCAGATGAGCTGAGGCAGGGGTGAAGTCGGGCAATGTTATGAAGGTGGAGAAAGGTGTTTTAGTGATAGTGTGGATACTTGATACAGTATGTCACACGCAATCTTCTTTACTTAGGAAGGCTGTGGAGTAACCCTTCCAGCAGATCATAACTTAAGCCAGGGGTTGGCAACCTATAGCTCCCGAGCGGCTCCCAAATGAACACATCTGTCAAAACATCTGTTGCAATGAGTTTTCTGAGAACTGTACCCATCCTTACCCCCCACCAATACATCCGCCAGCCAAAAGCAAAACAAAAAATCAGCTAAAAATTCTTCTGTTGAATGCTTCACCAGGGAAAATGGCATCCTGTCCTATTACCCACCATCCAATCACATGGATCATGAGCAAGCAGGCACATAAATCAATAAAAGATCATGCTTAGATCAATCAGACATATTTAGCCTCATAATTGTGAATGGTCACTCGTTGCCAATTATGCACAATTATGCAAATTGTAGGTACAACTGCATACTGGGAAATGCAGCATTCTATGTTGCCAAGTCTGTCCAGGGTACAAAAAATAAAAACTGCAGATCCTAGAAATCTGAAATAAAAACAGAAAATGCTGGAAATATTCAGCAGGTCAGGCAGATTCTGTGGAGAGAGAAACATAGTTAACATTTCAGGTAAATGACCTTTTATCAGGTTCTGATGATAGGTTACTGACCTGAATTGCCAATTATGTTTTTCTCTCCACAGATGCTGTCAGACCTAGTGAGTATTTGCAGCATTTTCTGTTTCTGTTCAGGATATAGTAGCTTATTGGTTACAGTACTAGGAACCCAGAGATCATGACTTCAAATGAATTGCAAAAATCAACCTCAAAATATTTGGTCGTTTGTGGGCCAGCACCAGATAATGTCCATGAGAACTGCCATAAAAACCTAACTGAATCACCGATATCAGTGACACCTAATGCCCTCAGGAATAAGAGACGGAACATAAATACCATTGGATTCCATTGCTCAAGTTACCAACAGCCCAAGAACTCATTATGTTTTAAGTGATGTTGATAGTTCTGTGAAGCACCAGAGCTCGAGACTTGGGTTTCTGAGAGATGTGCAAACTTCAGTTTCCCAAATTTACTCCTGTATTGGTGGGGTGGGGATGGAAGAAGGGTTAATCACATTCTGATAAGTATAGTATTGTAATTGTTGGGTACTTATGTCACAAACTACATTTCCAGTAGTAAATCCCCCATTGGAGGAGAAAGCAAAATGGCAACCAAAATTAAATATATGGTGAAATTTAATTGGCTCGCCTTCTCCTTTTATGATTGGTACCTTCAGCTGACTGCCAATTGCTGATTTGTAGTTTTCAATTGAAACTAATGGGCCTGCTTTTGACCAGTGCATTCTCTACCTGTGCAGCTGTGGTTCCTACGATCCGACTAATATGAAACTTGAGCCAATCAGGTTAATGTCAATTATGACTCTATGGGAGAATGGTCAGAGGTGTATGCCAGAGCTCTCATGCCATTACTGAGTGTGACACAGAGTTTTACAACACCAGGGGTGTTGTGCTGTATAACATTTATTATTATTTTATTTTTTTATTATTAACACCACTGATTGATAGGGACTGATTGAGTTAAATTTTGTTTTCATTACATTTTTGCAGCAATTATGTAATTCCATCCATTTTTCTGTGAAAACTAAATTAGTGGTCTTGACCATTAATACCCAAGTGCTCAACCTTCATCCCTTGATTTTTTTTTTAAGCTGGAACTACACCAAGATAATCACTAATACCAAGTTTGAAGTAGGTGCTTGTGGATCACAGCAACTGGGAAGGAAAGGTGAGAAAATCTTGCATCCAAGTAGCAGTGGGAGAGATCATGGGTTGGGCATGGCAAGGAGCAGACAGAGCATTAATGTTCAGCTCCTCATGCAAGTCTTTTGTCCACTTTTCCCTCACATTCACCTAAACCTCTCGGCCACCTGACACCATACTGCCTCCACTGGTATCATGGGTTCCATTGCCCATCTGCACCCATTATTTCAAATGCATCTTGCCCATTCTCCGAAGCTTAATTAAATAAATAAATCCACCTGGACTATGGTTGCCAACCCTCCAAGACTGGCCTGGAGTCTCCAGGAATTGAAGATCAATCTCCAGGACACTGCTGTGTGCAACCCTGGAGAAAAATCATAGGAGCATTAAAAAAGTGTTTTTGCTTGTCACTTTCTTCGAACATTTCTCGTTACCAGATATAAAAATACTGAAAGTGGGAAAAAAATAGGGCTGTTTGGCTGACAATCCAGCATCATCCAACTGGGCAATGATTCTTTTTGCTTTCCAATTGGCGTAGGAAGGCTGGATATTTTGTCTCACTAATGGCTAGAGTGTGGGGGTGGCAGGGGGCAAGTCATGAGGTGAAACCTCCAGGAATACATTTAATCAGAGTTGGCAACCCTAACCTGGACCTGCCCTTTCCAAATCCTAACATGTTGGATCTCACTCATCTCTTCCTCCAGCACCCTCACTGCTCCCAATCACAGGATTATAGGCCTCCTAAAAAGAATGACGATAGGGTGTACATTTCAGGACAATATAACTGATGGAGGTATGGAAACACATCCAATCCCTGCACCTTCTCTGTGCTTCCCCTCCCCACCCTCTAACTCACTGACAATATTCCAGCAATTGTACTGAAGACTTGTGCTCCAGAACTTGCCATACCCCTTGCCAAGATGTTCCAGTATGGCTACAACACTGACATCTAGCTGGCAATGTGGAAAATTGCCCAGGTAGGTCCTGCACACAAAAAGCAGGACAAATCCAACCTGGCCAATTACCACTCCATCAGTCTACTCTCGATCATCAGTAAAATGATGGAAGGGGTCACCAACAGTGCTACCAGGTGGCACTTGATTAGCGATAACCTGCTCACTGACACTCAGTTTTGGTTCCAGGGTCACTCAGCTCCTGACCTCATTACAGCCTTGGTACAAACATGGACAAAAGAGCTGAACTCCATATGTGAGCTGAGAGTGACTGCCCTTGACATCAAGGCAGCATTTGACCGAGTGTGGTATCAGGGAGACCTCGCAAAACTGGAGTCAATGGGAATCAGAGGAACACTCTCCGATAGTTGGAGTCATATCTAGTGCAAAGGAAGATGGTTGTGGTTGTTGGAGGTCAGTCACCTCAGCTCCAGGACATCACCACAGGAGCTCCTCAGGGTGGTGTCCTTGGCCCAACCATCTTCAGCTGCTTCATCAATGACGTTCCTTCCATCATGAGGTCAGAAGTGGAGATGTTCACTGATGATTGCACAATGTTCAGCACCATTCTCGACTCCTCAGATACTGAAGCAGTCCATGTCCAAATGCAGCAAGACCTGGACAATATCCAGGCTTGGGCTGACAAGTGGCAAGTAACGCCACACAAGTGTCAGGCAATGATCAAATCCAACAAGAGAGAATCTAACCATTGTCCCATGACATTCAATGGCATTACCATCACTGAATCCCCCACCATCAACATCCTGGGGGGTTACCGTTGACCAGAAACTGAACTGGACTAGCCATATAAATACTGTGGCTACAAGAGCAGGTCAGAGGCTTGGAATCCTGCGAGTATCTCACCTCCTGACTCCCCAAAGCCTGTCCACTATCTACAAGGCACAAGTCAGGAGTGTGGTGGAATTCTCTCCACTTGATTGGATGAGTGCAGCTCCAACAACATTCAAGAAGCTTGACACCATTCAGGACAAAGCAGTACACTTGATTGGCACCCCATCCACAAACATTCACTCCCTCCACTACTGACGAACAGTAGCAGCAGTGTTTACCATCTACAAGATGCACTGCAGAAACTCACCAAGGCTCCTTCAGCAGCACCTTCCAAACCCACGACCACTGCCACCTAGAAGGACAAGGGCAGCAGAGAGATGGGAGCACAACCATCTACAAGTTCCCCTCCAAGCCACTCACCATCCTGACTTGAAAACATATCGCCGTTCCTTCATTGTAGATGGGTTAAAATCCAGGAACTCCCTTCCTAACAGCGCTGTGGGTGTATCTACACCACATGGACTGCAGTGATTAAAGGAGGCAGCACACCACCACCTTCTCAAGGACAATTAGGGATGGGAAATAAATGCTGGCCTAGTCAGTGATGCCCACATCTCATAAATGAATTTTAAAAACTATAAGCAATTCGATAGGCGATTATACATTATTTTGTTTCGAGAAACTCTCACAATGAACTGTGGAATGGAGACTCACCTACGTGGACCAGAGCAGTGATGGTTAGGGCTTTGGACAGGACCCTGGATCCAAAAGCTGCTCCCTCAAACTTCATCACAACCAGATGGAAAAGGAAGGCACAAGCTGCTTCAACAAAGGCCCCTTGGCTGACAGATGTCTGGATGGCTGAGCTGCAGTCTCCTGCCATCATGTTCTGGATAAGATGGAAATCAGTCAGCTCCCAGGACCAGTATAGTCTTGTGACTGTGTTAGCCAACTGCGTCCCCCCGAACTGGGCCAAGATCTTCAGTGCACTGGCCACCATGGGAGAGTTGGCACGAAGCAATTCCTGAGCGGTGACCAGCGGGTTGGCTGCAGCTCCGTCAAACGTGGCTTCGTGAATCAGAAAAAGGAGGAAGAGCAGGGTCATAACCACATCCATTCCAAACCCACCCCCCCAGGGACTAATAATCACCAACATCCTGAGCTCAAACCAGCAGGCAGCCAGCTGGAAGCAGGCGACCAGCTCCACCAGTAAGTTGGAATAGATCTGAAGTGGCAAAAGGTTTTTGGAAACCCGCCTGATCACCTCACAGAAAGCTAAGACAGCAAAGAAATACCCAAAGGAGATATTGAGCCCAGCCATAACTTGCTTGAGGCCAGAGTCTGTGTGGCTCCAAACACCTTGTCACTGAAACAGATTATAGAGTAACGTGTACATTCAACATGAACTCAAGGACACTACAAATAAACACGTGTACAAAGCAGAACCAAGCAAGAGCTGGTCAATTATCAACTGAATATTTACACCTGGCCCCAGATAAGAATAATTGCATCTTACTGCAAGAGTAACAGTGTTTTCTCCCACCCCACCCCCCCTCCAAAAGTAGATTTTGTGCTTAAAAAAAATCAAGAGCTAAAACTTTAGTAAGGTTCTATCATTTACAAATTGTATTGAAACATTCATCCAGGACCAGACAGCTCCAGGATATTAGTGGGGCCACAGTAGGTGCAACACAAGGGGACTGAGAAAGGGATCAGGAATTGAGAATCAAGGTATCCCTGTTGCACCTGGGAACAGGAGGGAACTGTGCAACGATACGGTAACTTGCATTTATATAGCTCTTCTGATTCAGTAAAATGTCCCAAGGTGTTTCAAAGGAGCACAGGAAAGAAATTCAACAGAGCCATGTATAAGGAGATTTTTTTTTCATATTCATTCATGGAATGTGAGCTTCACTGGCTGGGCCAGTATTTATAGCCCATCCCTAATTGCCCTTGAGAAGGTAGTGGTGAGCTGCCTTCTTGAACCGCTGCAGCCTATGTGATGTTAAGTACACACTGTGTATTTAACACAGTGCTGTTAGGGAGTTCCTGGATTTTGACCTAGTGACAATAAAGGAACAGTGATTTATTTCCAAGTCAGGATGGTGAGTGGCTTGGAAGGGAACTTGCAGGTGGTGGTTTTCCCATGTATCTGCTGTCCTTACAGATGGTAATGGTCGATACTAATACAAAAGCAAAATTCTGCTAAAATGTGAAATAAAACCAGAAAACACTGGAAATGTTCAGCTGGTCTGGCAGCATCTATGGAAAGAGAAAGAGAGTTAAGGATTCAGGTTAAAAAAATCTTAAAAGGCCGAGAGCAGAGGGGGCAGAATGGGAGTGGGGCGATTGCTTTGTAGAATACTTCCATTCAGTCCATGTGTGACACCAAACTTCCATGTTAATGAAGTATTTTAATTTTCTGCCCCACACCCACTCTGATCTCACTGTCCTCAGCCTGCTGAACTGTTCCAGTGAAACTCATCAAGCAGTTTATAGCCTTCCAGACTCAAAATTGAATTCAACAACTTAAGATCACAGCTACTGTTCTCACTTTTTCCTCCAGGCAGCTGCCGTTAATGATTCTGCTGTTGCCATTTACACTTCATCTGTTACCATTCCTTTTTGCCGGCACCATCATCCCTTTTATCATTTAATCTCTCCTCGTCTTCCACCCGATCAAAGACCTTCCCCTTTTACCCCCTCACCCCCTTTCCCTGCCTCTGTACTTGTTTAAAATCTGTCACATTTCTAACTTTTCCAAGTTATGCGAAAAGTCATTCTTCTGAAATTTTAACTTCATTTCTCTCCCCACAGACACTGCCTGACCTGCTGAGTATTTCCAGCACTTACTGTTTCTATCTAAGGAGACATTAAGGCAGGTGGCCAAAAAGGTAGATTTTAAGGGGTGTCTTAAAGGAATTTGAGAGAGATAGAGTGATGAAGAGGTTTATGGAGGGTACTCCTGAGCTTAGGGTCCCAGCAGCTGAAGAGTGAAGATTGTAAATTATACAATGGAACGTGTGGAAAGAGGAAAATAGCAAATATGGAGAAGCCACAGGAGCCAGTGGAAAATACTGATGCATCAGCGTGATGCAAACGATGTACAAGGGTCTGATGCAGATACCGACTTGGCGTTGTGGTGTTAGTTGCTCCTATAAGGGAGTCCATACTTTTACTGGAACAGGCTAGCAGTGCCCTAGATGTACTTGCATAGCCCAGGGACATTATAGTAGCATACCCGTGACCCAGAATGAACCTTGCATCATTGGCACAAGTGCTTCTTCATCCCCTCCAATGCTATGTCCAACAGCTGGCGAGGCTAGGCTTGATATTTATAGATTACAGGCATAAGGTACCAAATTAGTTATTGTTGCAGTCTAGGAGGGAACAATGTCACAGGCAGTTTATCAGCATCTTAATTGACCAATGACTCAGCCACACTATCTGACTTGGTAGAATACACTATGATTTTGAAACGCTTTTCACAATCCTTCCTGTGGTGTGGCTGTAAGTGACAGAAGTAAAGAGACTGCAGCTTTTTGTCAGCTCACAATCAATATGTGGATCATTTTTGCCTCCACTGAACAAGAAACCTTGCACATGACCAATTTCAACTTAGGAAGCCTTTATCTGGAATCAAAGATTACATAGAATTACTTCAAATCTACAGCACAAAATGTACCCCAGCTGCTCTATGCCAGTGCTTATGTTCCATAGAAGCCTCCTCCCACTTCATCTCGCCTTTAAACATATTGTCACAATGTGACATGTGCATGTGGAATATTAACCTTTAATTTCATTGGCTGGGCAAACATGTACTGAACTTCTTTAAAAGGACTTTTTAAAAACAAGTAAAAACACTGACTTAAGATGGCTGCCAAAAGTCACCAGACACATCTGGTATTACAAGTTAATCAAGTTCTGGAAGTTTCCAATGTGAATTAAGTTAGAACCTACCAAGGCAAACCACCTCTGGAATTTCACATCTGCTGATGTTAAGAATTATCTCAGAGATGAACTGGCTCTCCCAACTTGTATTTCTGTAAAGCTACCTTTCAGGCAGAGACAGACCTGGACAATGGCTGTGTGTGTTTATATGATCCTCCCACTTCATCACAGGGAAGAATGGTCCATTCAGAAGTGATGGCTGGGACATTAAAAAACTAAAACAAGAACAAAAATTGCTGGAAAAACTCAGCAGGTCTGAAAGCATCTGTGGAAAGGAAGACAGAGTTAATGTTTCGAGTCTATATGACTCTTCATCAGAACTAAAGAGAAACCATAACACAATAGCCAAGATCTGTCCAAACATGAGCTAATCAATAAACACCTGTGGAACACCCAACTCCCTTTGGGAGAATAGCCATTTTTGAGGTGTCTTTTATTACAACTGTCTGGTTGTTTTTGGCTAGTCCAGAAGAAGTCTGCACCCTCTTTCTCCCAAGTTCAGGACCCTAACTCTGTCACATTTTCGAATCCACCAGAGAGATTGAGAATTTCAATTGAAAGGAACTTGAGGTACAATAGCATTAACTGTTGGAAAAGACAGGTAATGGTTTAAAAGCAACCATCTCTGGAAATTGCAGTTTGCCGAAACCTCATTGGGATTTCAAGACCAGCATGGAAAAATCTGCCTCAGTCATGAACAACAGAAAAGGACTCAGTGACTTTTTTTTTTTACCTTTTATCATTGAATCTTAATTTGGCCATAGAAGTTAACTTCTTCTACTGGATAATTGATAATTGTGTTTCTGTGGCTGTGGCTGTGTCTCCCCTTGAGGGGCTGAGATAGCTTTCCTGAAATGCATCTATGTTATTTGCCTCAACCACTTCTTGTGGTGGTGAGCTCCACATTTCAACACACAAAGAGGTTTATCCTGAATTCCCTTATTAGTGACTATATTATATTTATGGCTTCTCGTTTTAATCTTTCATGAGTGAAAATATTTTCTCTGCATCTACCCTATCAAATTCTTTCATAACCTTAATACACCTTAAATAGGTCATCCCTCAGTCTTCTCTCCTCCAAAGAAAAGAGCTCCAGCTTGTTCAGCTTTTCCTGATATAGTGTCTTGGTTCTATTATTCTTATCCATCCTTTATGTGCTTTCTCCAGTGTCCTGATATCCTTTTTATATAGAATCCAGAACTATGTGCAGTGTGCCATGCAGTCCAACCAAATTCGATACAAGTTTAACATAACTTCCGCTTTTCAGTTCTCTCCCTCTGGAAAATAGGGTTGCCAATTCTGATTGGGCATTTCCCTGGAGATATTGTCCAATTGCCTTCCACTTCCAACTACACTGCCACCACTTTCCCATGATTGGGCAACCAACATGCCTATACTTATGACATCACCTTACCCGACCAGCCAGAAAGCAAGCAGATTTATTACCCGATTGGTTGATCCTTCATTTTCAACCAAATAGCCTTTATTCTATCTCCAAGATTTTCAATTACTAAAAACAAAATTGTGCTAATTATACTAACTAGTTAAAGATCATCAGTCGGGCTCACAATGTAGCTCACTTACATTGCTAGTAGCTACATATATTTATATGTAGGGACTGGTCCTCTGCAGACAAAAGGAGCATGTCCAGGCATTGCACCTTTTTTGAACTGGTGCATTCTTCATGGCAACGCTTCAACCAAAGTTGACTTGCCAACCAATCAGCACTTTTCTCATGCAGTATAAATTGCTGCTCCCTTTGAAATTTGGCATTCTTGCATCTGTCCTGGTGCGTGCAGGATGAAAAGCTTCGACACCATGTCTCTTTTCACAGCAATAAAACAAAATTGTTCAAAGAAAATTTTTAAAAAGCAATATCTTTTATTGCCCTATGATTTTTTCCTCCTGTGTGTATGCTCACCAGTGTGCCAGAGGTCAATAAATTTATATCAACACACAAAAATAATGCAACCAGAAAAAAAAAGCAGAGCGTAACCACGCTGCATGGCACTGCCACTATGAGATAACTTTCCTTTAACTTTAGGAAGTTGCCGGCGTTCCTGGTTTGAATCCTTGCAGAAGTACTTTCTCAATATGGCTTCTCCTGCTTCCAGACCAGCGCTGACTCCCTGTCCATCCTTCCATGTGCTAGAACTGCTCCAGATTTGCTGTGCACACAGAGGCAAAGCGCAGCAGGGACGAAGAGCTGATTGACTGCCACACCATTCAAATAAAATAACGGGCAGCAAAAGGGAGGTCATCTCCAAAGGAACCATTCTCCCAGGTTGTCAGTGGAAATGCTCAGAATATGAATTGTCTGTGTCATGAGATGCCCGTCAAAATCATGAAACTTGGGAACCAACTAGAAGTGAACCCCAACGTTTGGTTGACTTTTTTTTTAATGACCGTATAACCCAGAGATCTCTCTGCTCCCCTGCCCCCATTTTGATCTTAGTAGCACGTGATCCCCTTATTCTTCCCATCAAAACAGCGAACCTCTCACTTATCTATATTTGAATTTATTTACCAATTACATACCCATTTTGCAAGGTTATTAGTGCTGGTTAAAGCCAACATAATTTTTATTACCATCAAACCTCCCATGGCATTGCCCAGAACATGAGGATAGAGAATTTCCCACAGTGCATTAGAGATGCTGAAGTGCCACCTAGGGATCGAAATGTGCAGCTACGGGCAGGACTATGAATGGGGAAGTCCTATCATCTGTCACCAAGAGATTTAACAGAATGATGTCCAAATAAGGAAATGTAGTGTACTTATCTATAAATAGATTCAGTGATTTCTCTGCTGAGCTCTGCACAACGTTAGCAGTCTATCTCCTTCCTTCTAGAATTCACAATAACCAAGCACAAAAAACACGCTAATGTAGTATATGGACAAAATTTATTGACTGCTGAGATGATCAACTCAATGCAGATCAGAGTGGCTTTTGGCTTCAAATTCCATCTTTTGAGCCCTCTGTAAAACTATTGAAAGCCATGTCCTTTTATAAACAATATTCTGCCTACAAAGGTAGATGTCACAGCTAGAACCTGTTCATGTGAACAGTTGTAGTTCTTTACTCCAAAGCTACTTCTTTTACACAAGAATTCCTGACTCTACAGTTCTTAACCTTTTTAAAGATCAAGCTTTATTAACCATTACATTTCTATACTATAATGAATCCCTAAATCTATATCTACTACCTAGTCACTGAAGTTATACCTTAAATCAGCATTCTTCATTGTAAGGCCCACAAGACAACGGCAGCTCCCATCGACATTAGGTGCAGCACGCTGACCAGTAGCGTAGTGCTGCCAGAGCAGAGCTCTTGCACCTCCAACCAGGGCCCAGAGAGCAGAACGGAATGCAAGGGTCTTGGGGAGTGGGGGCCTGGCTGTGAGGTCCAGGAGTGAGCCAATCAGAATGGAGCCCCAGGTCGTGGGGTGCTGAGCGTGTGTGTGGGGTGGTGGGGGGAGGGGAGGAGGAGAGGAGAGAGAGAGAGAAAAAGAGAGTGATTGAGTGAGCATGTGTGGGACTGCGAGTGCACACACATGGGAGATCCATTTGTATCCAGGAAGCCACCATCTGGCATTATGATGGAAGTGTTCAAGAGGCAGCTGCCATTGAAATAAGATGTGTACAGGAGTGCGCCACCAGTTCATTGGGAGAGAAAAGCACATTCTGCAGTAAATTCCTCACCCTAGCACTGAGGTGCAGCCAAGTCAATCCACTTCAGACCTCCATTTCTCCAGAAAGAACAATGTATTCTGCTTTTTGATTAATATCCTTTCTTCCTTTATTATCACAAGCAGGAGAAAATCAGGCAATGGCCTCCATTATAATGGTCAATATGACTCTCACATTGCAGGTTTCTTGCTAAAGTGGCCCTTTGCTTGAAAAACAGTGAAGATCACTACCTTAAATCATGGCTGATTCATTACTCGCACTTATTTCTTTGCACCAAATACTTTTCATCTATAACACTCAGACACTAAAAGCAGAAGCGAGGCTATGCTTTCTCCTCCTATCACTTCAAAGAGTTGAGTTTGTTGATACACAAGACAAAGAAATGCAATTATTAATCATTAATTCACTAAGATGGCTAAAATACCACTCTTTAGGACGTCCAAGCTGGTATCATTCAACCTCTAACTTGGAAATGACTTGTCTCAGACAGAGTACCGCTAATCATGTCACCCCATCTTTCCATTCCATATCTCCAACACACTGCCAACCTTCAAAAGTCCAAATCAGTAATAACTAAACCATCAGGAAACCTAAATTGCAGCTGTCCAGAAAGCAGACTGTTGAGGTATTATTGCAAAATGAAAGGTTCTGATGAAGGCATATTTATTCTATATAAAAAATGATGGGAGAGGACAAGGGCAGCTGGTCCATCCAGTCTATCCTGTACTGTCAGCACTTCAGCATCTTGACCTCACAGGCAGCCATGTCAAACTCGCAGGAGTTTCTCCATGAGGGCAAAAGGCATCAGGTTGAAAACTGATGACCTAGTATTGGTTCAGTCCCTGTGAAATTGTATAATCTCATCTAAACCTATATCCTGCTCTATAGTAGAGTACAAAATTCAGTCTTATTGATGCCTTAGTGGTCAAAATATCTAATGATAAAAGCAGATTATTTAAATGGGAGAGGGACTGCAGAATTCTGTGGTGAGAGGGGGATCTGGGTGTCCTTGTACATGAATCATAAAATGTCAGCATGTAGTTACAGTAATTAGGAAGACAAATAGAATGTTGGCTTTTATTGCCAAGGGGATGGAGTACACAACTAGGGAAGTCTTGCAACATCTCTACAGGGCATTGGCAAGACCAGACCTGGAGGGCTGTGTACAGTTTTGGTCTCTTCACTGAAGGATAGCTAAACATGTATTGGTAGCAGCACAGAAGCTGATTCCTGGGATGAGTGGTTTGTCTTGTGTTAAGGTTCAGTAGGTCGGGCCTACAGTCATTGGAGTTTAGAAGAATGAGAGGTGATTTCATTGAGACATAAGATTCTGATGTGGCTTAACAGGGTGGATCGGAGGGGATGTTTCCTCTTGTGGGGGAATCTAGATCCAGGAGGCATAGTTTCAAAATAAGGATCTCCTATTTATGACAGAGGAGGAATTTCTTCTCCCCCAGTGAGCAATGTAGGCTGCATATATATTCAAGGCTGAGATAGATTTTTGATTGACAAGGGAAGCAAGGATTAAGGGGGACAGGAAGGAAAGTGGAGTTAAGGCCACAATCAGATCAGCCGTGATCTTATTGAATGGCAGAGCACCCCCAATGGGCCAAACGGCCTGCTCCTGCTCCTATTTCTTAAGATCTTGCGAGACAAGCCAAAGGAGCATCATGATAACCACTGATGGCAAGATCTTGTTTACAGTTGAAAAGTCAATGCGTTCTGCAGCTCTGACGGAAAGGCCATCAAACTGAATGGTTAACCCTTTCTCTCACCACAGATGCTGCCTAACCTGTGTATTTCCAGCATTTGCTGTATATATTTGAGACAATGGAATGTCCGGCCGTGGTGATTGTCCATTCTATATTTCCTGCAGGGCAAGGTGATGAATCCGTTCTTGAATAATAAATGGGCTCATCACCCAAGGAGTTTATATTTCCAAAGCCAAAAGAGATCTGGTATTTGAAAGGAATCTTAAAGCTTTAGTAATGGAGTGATCTCTGAAAAAGATCAAGGATGGTAGCACAAATCAGCTAAATGAATGCAATGCTGATGGAAAATAGTCCGAAGAGCATGATGGCCACAAGTTTCTACCCCCCTCCAACCCAGGCCTCAAATTAATCTTCTCAAAAGGTTGGTACTACATCACAGAAACACAGTGGAGTTCAGAGAGATTTCTGTCAGGGTGGCTCCTGAAGGTATTCATCATCAAAGCGCTCAGTTGTGGTCAACTCAGGGTCACGTACCACTAGCCACCCCAGCCTTCCATTGAAACTTGTCAAACATATGAACAAGCTTTTAATAAGATCGATATTCATGATGTGCCACTACGTCAGAAATCAGAATTATTTTGCACCCAGCTTTAGTGTCGGCAATCTTCCCATCAACATCCTGTTCACTACAATCATCATCAGCTGACTTCGTCTTACTTTTAGAGCTGGATCATTGGGTAACTTAGACAGGATGAAGAATCAGTCAGACTGGGGCTTGTGCAACACATTTGGTTGAGCTGTGGGCGTGAAGCAGAATCTTTCAGCTTTCGAGATAGTTTCCATCGTTTTACTCCAGCCAGTAGTTGTAACACCCATGACGCTCAGTGAAAGGCCTAAAGAGCCAAGCTGAGCTTTCCACTATTCTCACTCATGAAGATCATACTGTCTGACCATTTTGCTAATTTTTACGAGAGTTACTCATTTTGGCAAAATGAGTTTGTTCATGTCAAGTCCTGAGCATGAGGCAGAACACCTTGAATGACAAATCTCAGAAAAGAGTTTACAAAGTGAGGTCACTCAATCCTCAGTCTCCCTTGGTTAGATTTACATCCCTGCTATTTGATTTCTGGGTCTGTTGCCTCACTAAAAATTCTAAATACTAAAAAGACCACCTAAAGAAACCAAGCTTGATCAGCAACGTATAAAAACAGCAACGTATAAAAACAGCAACAGCAAAAACCCCCAAAAAACTGCTATTGGCTCATTAGTTCTTGTACAAAGTTAAAACTACAAAAAGAACTTAACAAATCAGAGGCTAAAAGTATCAGTGAGTGCAGTTTAAATTAGAATCAAAAATGAGATTAAATGAGTTATCGTTTGTTTGGTGAAAACAAACTAAGAGTCATGCGCTTGGATTAGATTGACGCTTGAACTCCTCATTGTGTTGTGGTTGGTCTGTCAGCAGCAGAGAAAACAAATTGTTACAGAACACTTCTGTACATCTCTCTCTCTTCCCTCTCAGCAATTCCAGCATCTGCCTACTCTCTCTCCCCAACTGTCTTTGGAGGGTTATATATTGATGAACATCACTGAAACTCATTTTTAGTGAAGAAGCATTCCCATCTATGTTACCTGCAATGAAAGCCCTGGTCAGGTCTTCAAAGGGACTTTACCTTTTTCTTTGCAGTAATGGGCACAGCTTGTGTAGTTGCTTCCATCATTGCACTGTGCTTTCAGGTAATGTAGGAAAAGGAACAGAATTTGCCACAATGACAGCACAGACCATTCAGCCCATCAGGCTTGTACCAGTTCATTGAAAGCCCACCTCCATTTAGTCCCACTCCCCTGCTTTTACTGCAGATTCCTGCAATCAAGATTCTCAAAGCTACACAGGTCTCCGCAACGTACCGTGCACAACCAACATTCACGTTAAAACATGCACAGACACACCAATCTTGGAGAGACCATGCTGTGGAATAAACAGGTGGTACCCAAAGCAAAACTAAAAGGTACATTGTCTGTTATTTCTGTCATTGATCAGTTTGAAACAGCAGGAATCAGGAATGTTGTCTTGGTATATTGTGTGATGGAAGTGTGCTACAGGGAAGATAGAGAGTGCCCCAGCAATGTATTCTGGCACATCAGGCTTCTGTGTCCTGGCCAGATTAGACAGGAAGCATCTGGAGTACACAAATGAGGAAGGAACCATTGTGGGCAACTGTTCAACACAAACTTCAAAAATAACCATGCAATTCAATTGCATTGTCAAGCAAAACTACCCTCTGACTTTACTAAATTCTACTCCACACTGCCAGCTTTCCCCAGGTTTTGTTCATCTTTGCCAAAATTGCTCTATATTCCAGGAACCCTGGAATGCAGATAATCCCTGGTTTCCTTTCTTCACTACAAATTGTCTTAAGTCCCTCCCTCTGCCCCCTCCAACAATTGCAAGTTCATGGATGCCTTTGTTACCAAGGCTGAGTCCATCCATTCAATGGCCTCCCTTCCCCTAGCCCACTCTTCAAAGGCCACCCCTACCCTAACCTCGAACTCACATCTTTCTCTACTTCCCTCCTGCCCCTCAGGCCTCTGCCAAGCTTATCTTGTCCTGCTCCTTCAATCCTGTTCCCAAACTTCAAAGCACACAACTTCCCTTTCTGGTGCCCATTTTAGCTGATATTCTCTTACACGTCCTGTCCCTTTTCCTTCAAATTTGCCATCACCCAGCTCAAAATTTTTGAATCCCTCCAATCAGGAGTGCTGTAGCAACACACATCACAGCACTGAAATGGCTTTAAAGTCACAAGTGATATCCTATGTGGCTGTGACCACGATAAACTATTCCTCATCTGGTCTGCAGCCTTTGACATGACTGATCACACCATCCCCATCTAACAGCTCACCTCTGTCGTCCAGCTGACTGGGGCTGCACTCACCTGGATCCATTCTTGTCTATTTAATCATAACCAGAGAATCAGCTGCAAAGGCGTCTCTTCCTGCTCTCTCACCTTTACATCCAGATTCCCCCACGGATCTAACCTTAACCCTCTCACTTCTCAACTAACACTATCCCTCAAAGACTTCATGCAGAAACATGGTATATGCTCCACACGAGCACTGGAAACACCCAGCTCTGCCCCTATTGATCACTCCACTGCCTCATGTGTCATGCTGCTTGCCCAACATCTAATAATGAATCAGCAGAAACTTCCTTCAGTCAAATTTTGTAAGACCAAAACCATCATCAGTCCCTGCCACAAACTCTGTTCCCTAGCCACCAACTCCTTTCTCTTCCTAACCACTGTAAAGCTTAACTAGATTGCTCAAAACCTTGAAGTCATAGCTGATCTGCAGCTCCGCTGCAACCTACTATCCTCTCCATCACCAAGACTGCTGACTCCAGCTTCATGTCAACAGTATCCAGCCCTACCTCAGCTCATCTGTTCCTGAAACGCTCACCAATGCCTTTTGTTACCTCTGGACCGGTCTACTCCAATACTATACTGGCAGACCTCCCACCTTGTAAAATGGAGCGCATCCAAAACTCTTCTGTCCATAGCCTAACTTGCAACAAGTCCAGTTTACACACCATCCTTGTTCTAGCTGCCTACCAGGAGCCACTGTAGGTCAATGTCTTGATTTTCAAATTCTCAGCCTTGTTCTTTCTATGGCCTCACCTCTCCCTATCTCTGTAGCCTCTCCCAGCTCTGTAACCCTCCAAGATCTCTTTCTTCAACTCTAGCCTCTTGCAGATTCCTGATTTTCTTCACATTGACAACAGCTGCCTAGGCCCCAAGGTCTGGAATTTCCTCCCTAAACTCTACCACTCTAGGTGAAACATCTATCTTTGACCAAGCTTTTGCTCACCTCCCCTAGTACTTTGTGTCTCAATGCCAAATTTTGTTTGATAACACACTTGTGAAGCATCTTAGGACATTTTATACAGTAAAGACACCGTATAAACAATTTTTGTTGCATCCAACTTTCCTTCCATCCTTATGGATCAATCTGTTGTTCAAATCTGTGTACACTAGACTGTCAAACGTTTTTCTAATGGCTAAATATATAATGCCCACTGACTTTGCCAATCTCTTCAAAGTCCTATAGATTTGTCAGATGCGATCTTGTTTCCACAAAACCGTGTTCTCACCAGTGTAAATAAATATATTAAACACAAACAAAATTTGCACACGTTTTTCTAAAAATTTTATTCTTAGTATTAATTAGAAAAAGAGTCCAAAACCTTAAATCCCCAATTATATCAGGCTCGACTGTTAGGCACTTTCAGAAATGTGTTCAGCCTTTTGTTAGATTTTCTTCTTTTAATACTGTAGTAACAAGCACAAAATTCACCACTCATACTGCTTTGGGAACCATTTGAGAGTTGAGTACTTTCCATCTGACAGTACTGCTGTAGTCACATGCATTGAATGGTCATGCTTGTACATCACTCCCTTGTGGTGGTATACAGAGTTCTGAAAGGTAACAGTTCCACAAGCTCAGGTGGGAGTGCAATCTCAGTCACCTAAAGCCAGCCATCACCCCCTTGGAGACAATATCTTATTGAGGTTAATTTCACAAGTCCCACACCAAGTGCTTGGACATCAGAACTTTGTGCCTCACTATCTATTAGCCACATGTACCTCAATTGCTGCACTTGAATTTTGTTTTGTCGTACAAAGGCACTATAGGATGTGAAAGAAAATGTGATGAATGCACTGCACCTGCATGCTGTGTGGCTTGACATAATAGGGTGTAATGAAATGGTAAATTTGCAACACGAATCTCCATCAGTTCATCTGTGAAGATTGGGTGCAGTTCCGAGTGGTGCAGGTGTGCGTGCGTGTACACGTGTACATGTACGCGTGTGTGCGTACGCGCGTGCGCGTACGTGTGTACGTGTGTGCGTGTACACGTGTGCGCGTACGCGTGTACACGTGTGCGTACGCGTGTGTGCGTACACATGTACGTGTGTGTGCGTGTATGTGTGTGTGGAGGGTGCACACAGTGCTGCATGTGTAGACCTTGCATGGAGTACAGTATAGACTAATGTGGGGTATAGGTATATCAGATACTGCACATAGTAGGTGTGGTGACTCTGGTGATTCATGCACGGAGGTTGCATTCTACAAAAACCTGAAGCATTAATGCAGTGATTCTAAGTAGATGGCAATTTTTAAACATCCACGTTAACAACGTACTTGGCAATGAAAATAAATATGACTCTCGGTACTGAAGGGCACAGGGGGTTGTGCCATCCTGATGTAGCACCGATGGGAAAACCGTTCCTTTATTATACTGCCTGACAACTCTGCTCATGTACAAGCCAGTTCTTATAAGAAACATTCAACCCATTGGATAAGCAGAAGCCTTACTGGGACCTGGGATTCAGTGAAGCAACTATCAATGGATCCAATGTTAGGTCGGTAATGCAATGCTTTGACTACAATGCAAATATTGGGGAGCCGATGCAGAAAAGATCAGTTTATATTGCAAAAACAAATCACAAGGTTAACATAAATTAGGTCAAGTGTCTTAATGCAAGTTTGAATCCAGCAATACTCTTGGGCAATTAAGGCCATGGAGAAAAAAAAATCAACAGGATCTTACTGCTCCTTTGAAGGCACAAACCAGTCATTGAGGCAATACTCACAAAGGCTAACAACAAAAAAAACCACACTGATCACAAGTGTGGAGGAAGCTGGAGTCTGTTATCCCAGAAATTGCCAGTGCACGTAACCAGGCAGAACTCCAGATTGTTAGTACAAACAATAAAAAGTACTTTTAAAAAAGACAGATAACAAACTTCTCTCCTGAATTCTAACAATGCAATCTGCCACTGAGATACATAATATACAAAAAAAAAGGCATCAAGCAAAACATCCCAAAGCCCTGCTCACCCGATACAGTACATAATGTCCATAAGAAGAGATAAGCAACTGGCAGAGCAAACCGCATCCAGGGGATAGTCCAGATTCCACAGTGGAGGCATGTAGTCTGTCTTTCAATCTGCAATTCAAGTATTGAAATGTAGAGGGAGGGAAGAGGGACCACATTTTCTTGGAAAAAAATATAAAAGCAGCATCGACCTTGCTTGCGTGGGTGGCCGGTAACAGGGGCGTGCAATTCCCCATGTGGATCTCAGCAGCTGCTCTGCCATGTCAATGCAGACCATGATACTCAATTCTGATTCTTGGAAGGGCAAGGGGAGGAGTCAAGGGGAAAGAGGAGGAGATCCTAGCGATTACTCTTCATCGCATCCTTGGCTGCCAGAATCAGTGGCGTCAAACTAGACAAGGGCTTGGCCAGTTTCAGGAATGGATGCTGCAAGAGACAGAGTGAGAGAAGTGAGAGTGCTCAGAGATCCAAAGACTGTGGTTAACTCAAAACAGTACCAGACACAACAACAACAATACCAGCAAATACCAATAGGAACTTGCAGCTAGGACATTACTCCATAATACAGCAACCGGTCTCCACATTGAGGAAGAAGAGTGATGTATCCCCAGTGATGGAGGGAAAAACTCTGGACTCCATTTTCCTCTGGACCAGTTTCCCCATTTTTGGGGGTATGGGAAGATAACCATGAAACCAAAATCCTGCTTCCAGTCTTTACACATGGATAGAGTTCAGAGAGATCCTCTCTGTATATCCATGAAATGCAGCATCATGGCAGGTGTGAATAAAGAGTATCTTACGCACCACGAACAGACACACAAATACATGCAAACTAATTACAGCAAATTTATTTGGGCGCAGGCACAAATTGATCCGAATTCTTATATAAATCTAAAACAAAAATATGACCTGAAATTTGAAGGGACAATCCATACCTGCAGTAACTCCTTTCCAGAGCCTCGTTTTTCCACGTCCATCTCCAAACAGTGATTCAGAAAATCACGAAAGGTTGTGGAGAGCTTCTCTGGATTCTGTAGCTCTGGAGTGCCATTAGTGGCAATCAGATACAAGGCCTGCAATGTAGACAGATAAAATGAAGGAGCGAATGTTAACTAGAGTTGCTATAGGTCCAAACTAATAGTTTAATATAGTCTTGCCATGCCTCTTCCTAGTGTCTGCCAGGGCTCCCACTTAGTTAAGATTTAAGGCACAAAGATTCAGTGGACAGTCTGGTCCAACATCTGTCATGTAATTTGGGTAATAAGAAAACAGTCAGCCATGTGGTAAAGCTATCCTTCACAAAAAGCTTACCAAAAACAAGATTAACCAGCTCAAAGATGAGAACAGAGGGAAAATTGGAGAACACTGGAACATCGGAAGTAGGCCATTTAGCTAACCTGATCATGACGGATCCGTATCTTAAGTCCAGTTGCCCACCTTGATTCTGTAACCCTTAAATGCCCTTGGCTAATAAATTGATCAACCTCAGCTTTGAAATTTTCAACTAATCCTCAGCCTGAACAGATTGTTGGAGGAGAGCGCTCCACATTCAGACTAGCTCAAATTTTAGGTTATGCTCCTTTATCCTGGGCTCCACCACCAGAGGAATGAATCATCATAAACATCACAATTAGATCACCCTTGATCTTACATACTCAAGGGAATAGGAGCTGAGTCTTTGCGAACTGTCTTCATAATTTAACTCTTTCAGCCTCAGTATTATTCTGGTCAATGTGCATTTCACCTCCTTCAAGGTCAGGATATCCTTATTGAGGTGCAGCAACCAGAACTGAACCACTCCAGTTGTGGTCTAACCAGAGCTTTATACAACTGTAAAATAACTTGCATCCCTTTTGTATTACAGTCCCTTTGAGATGAAAGCCAACATTCCATTAGCCTTCTATATTATTTCCTGTACCTATCTACTTGTTTTTAGCAATCTCTGCACTTGGACACCCAAATCTCTGTCTCTGCACAGTTCCTAGTTTATCATTTAGGAAAATACTCCAATCCATCTTCTGAAGTCCAATGCAGATGACATCAGTTTTGTCCACTCAATTCATTACAATGTCCCTTGGAAACTTCCTGTTCCCATCTACACTACAGGCTGGACATTTCTGATGCAGAAAGAGCAAAAACACCACCAAAGGTTTTCTACAGACTGTCAGGTGAGAATAAGGAATTTCACATTTGAATCAATAAGTTAAAATAATATAGTTATATTAATGAAAGATTTCAAATTAACCTTGGTGTGTTGAGACACTGATCACACCACACCCAACCACACCACCCCTGCCCCTCCCTTATGGCACTGCCATCAGCAAGGAAGCAGAGTCTCAACGGAGATGAAATGGAGCCTCAGGTTCTTTCTAAAGAGCAGTCTCTGTACCGTCCTGCCCCCTGAACTTGAAGAAAATTCCACACAGCTTTGCGTAATCTTGGCTCACACTTCAAGGGAAAGTAGAGATGGCAAAAAGGGAAAGGTACACATTCAGAGAAGATCCTACAATCCTTTGGCTAGGTCCAATAACAAACACCCATCATTTCCCTCAAATATCTTTCTCAAAACTATTTGTCTCCACTACCCCTCTGCGCAGTCTATTCCTCATATTTATTACCCTCTGATTAAAACAATTAAATCCAAATCCGCAGAACCATGATTCCTTGTTTTGGAGTATGAGCAAGCTCACACATTACTTCAGAAATACCTCCAAGCCTTCTGCTCTCCAGAATAAACAATCACAGGTTCTTCAACCACTTTAGTTCAAATGCCTTCAGCCTGGTATTATGCACTTCTGACTTCTGACATCTGGACTTAAGATCGCAAGGCTGGACACTCACCCTCAGCGGATTCTCATTTAGGTAAGGGGGTTCGCCTTCCACCATTTCAATTGCCATGATTCCCAGCGACCAGATGTCAACCTTGGGGCCATATGCTTTCCTCGTCACCACCTCAGGTGCCATCCAGTAAGGTGTGCCCACCATGGTGCTGCGCTTGCTCTGCTCTGGTGTGATCTGGGCACAGAACCCAAAGTCAGCTGTACGGACACAAGATAAACAATGGCTTTAACATCAAAGCATTTGGACAGCTTCAGTAATTAACTTAGCATTAACTTGGCAGATTTTAGAAAATTGTTTGAGGCTCAGCTTGGAGTTGCTTACTTTCATAGTAATTGTGGGGGCACTCCTATTGCTACCTCTGTAGATGCAATTTCTTTTAAAGTAGCCAATTTGTGGAATGGTGAGGAACAAAACACAGGAACTGCACGGATTTACAAATGAAGCCTATAATATGCAGGAACATAGGAACAGGTGGTCGTCTTTTAACCCCTTGAGCCTGTTCAGTCAATAAGATCAAGGCCTAACACCACAAATCTGTCTTTGACTCACATTCCTTGACACCTTTAGTTAACAGATGTAAATTTAATAATTGATCTTACAATTGCAATTTGTGGAAGAGGTACCAAACTTCTATTATTCTTTGTGTGAATTAGTGTTTCCTAATTTCATTCATAAATTGCCTGGCTCTAATTTTTAGACTATGTCCCCCAGGCCTAGGATCCCCAAACACTGAAAATAATTTTTCTGTTCACCCTATTTGTCCCCCTTAATAACAAACTTCGATCAAATCACCTTTTAACCTTCTAACTTTCAGTGAAAACAGTCCCAATGTGTGCAAACAGTCCTCGTAAATTAACCCTTCAAGTCCAGGTATCATTCTAATAAATCTACACTACGTCCCATCCAAGGCCAGTATATCCTTCCTAATGTGAGGAACTGAGAAAACTGCTCACAGTAGTCCAGGTGTGATCGAACAACAGAAGCATAATTTCTACCCTCATTCTAGTCCTCAAGGGATAAAGGCAAGAATTTTGGTTATCTTCTGTACAGTGTATCTGTATGTGATATTTTAATAATCCATGTACCTGGACCTCAAATCTCTTTGGGTCTGCACTGTTTCTAGCTTTTCTGTTTAGAAAGTACCCTGCTCTATTAATTTTAGGTCCAAAGTGAATGCCCTCACATTGGCCTACATTGCAATCCATTTGCCATAACTTTGCCCACTATCTGTTAATATCTCTTGGTGATTTTCTTTCATCTACACTTGCTAAAGTCTTAATCTTCATTATGAATGCCAATTGTGACATCGCTGTCTCATTCATTCATGAATACGACACACTGGAGGAGCAGCCAAACAGAGAACATCAACACTTGAAAAAAAATTAAATTACAAATTAAGGTTATAATATATTTTATGGTCAGTTCTTAAGATTTCAGTTTATGAATGCTACCTCAATCTAATCACAGCACTGAGAATTTCAGCACAAGGGTGAGGATTAAACTGTCACTCACTGAGCTTCACAGATCCATCCATGCCCAGTAGCACATTATCGCTCTTGATATCTCGGTGAATGACCTGGTTTGCGTGCAGGAACTCCAATGCTTGTAGGCACTGCCAGAGGAATAACAGAGATTGAGCATGGCATTGCACTCAATAATTTGTAAAGGAAATATCATTTTTTCCCCCAATATTACTGTGGGATACTGAAGCAGGCTTGCGTGTCGTTGTTTGTGTGTGTGTTTATTTTTTCTTTTGTTAATAAATGCTTTAATATAACCTTTAAAATTTCCAAAGGTGGTAGTGGAATCTACTTCTGACTTCAGTGTACATATTTTCTCATTATAAATACAAAATGCAAAATCATTGTGACAGTTTGGCCAAGTTTCCCTTTGGTATTTGGTTAGCCTGGCAAATACCACCTGCTATATCATAACAAAATTGGGGGCCCTTTGCAGGATTTTTAAAATTCCTTGATTGGCTTGGAGCTGGTGAACCCGAAGGCTAAGAGTGCGAGAAGAACATGAATTATGAGTTGGTGTTGAGGGATTTTAAGGTGCAAATACGGCTTTAACAATTGCAAAGACTTTTCTGGGAGTGGAAGAGGTAACCCTGATTTATTTGTAAAAAGTAACTAAGGCTCAGTAAACAGAATTGGCGGATAAGTTGCAGTTAGAATTAACCGCAGGGGTGAAGAAAGCAGACAAGATTGAAGTGATAGTGCAGCATTTGAAATTGGAAGGGAAACCTGAAACTTGTGAGCACAGCAGGAGATAGTGAGGCTTCAGTTGCAAATGAAAAAAAAACTTGAATTGGAGGCAAAAGGGAAAGAATTGGAATTGAAAAGGCTAGAGGAAAAGGAAAGAGAGCATTTCAAAGAAAAATGGAAATACAAAAACTTGACCTCCAGAGGGAGGAGTTAGCAATGGAGGAAAGAGAAAAGGAGGGAGAAAGATACCACCAGCTTAAAAAGCTGGGCCTTAAAAGAAAAGAGACATTGGAGATGTTTAATTTTGTGCTAGCTCTTCTAAAATTTGAGGAAAGGGATGTAGAGGCATTCTGTATTTCATTTGAGAAGATAACTAAGCAAATGAAATGGCCACAAGAAATCTGGACATTGCTTTTACAGTCTAGGTTGGTAGATAGAGCTCATGAGGTATATGCATCGCTGTCAGAAGTATTTGTGGACTATGATGCACTAAAAAAGACAATTCTGAGTGTATACGAGTTGATTCCTGAGGCTTACAGGCAGAAATTTAGGAATATAAGGAAACAGTCTGGACAGACTTATATTAAGTTTGAGAGAGTAAAACAAAGTAATTTTGACCTGTGGGTATAGGCATTAAAGGTAGAGATAACATATGCAGCTCTTAGAAAAGTAATTCTTGTAGAAGAATTTAAAGATTCACTTCCTCAGTAGTTAGAACTCATGCGGAAGAACAGAAGGTTAAAACGGCTAGGCAAACAGCGGAGATAGCTGATGATTATGAACTGGTTCATAGATCAAAACATTTTTCCATCACCCTTTTAAATCAGAGAAGGGCAGGAAGAGGGAAGATGAAAGGAAGGCAGGTAGTCAGGGAAGAGAAGGGACAGTTAGGAGTTCTCAGGAAATTTCTCCTCAGGCCTGAAAGGAAGGTGCGGAAGGTAGAAGTGACACTTGAAGACTTAAATGTTACCATTGTAATAAGGTTGAGCACACAAAGTCAATGTGTTGGAGGTTACAGGGAAAACCTGTTGCAGTAATTGGAACACAGAAAAGTTCAGGAAATCTGAGTACTGTGGTTCTGAGGTTCAGAGGCAAGAAGAAGCAGTGTTTTGGTGTACAGGTGGAGCAGGAAGAATTAGTGGTAAGTAAAGAAGTGGGAATGTGTTCACAATTTACCCAAGAGAGTGCTGCAGGAAAGGCTACAAAAGGTTAAAGGGAAAGGCTTTCCACGTGTACAGGGTGGAACAGGCAATGATATCAAAATTTCAAGGGACATGGGGGCTTGTCAGTCCTTAATGTTATAGGATAGTGCCATTTGTTGTCCAGAGAGGGTACTGCAGGAAAGGGTATTAATAAGTAGAATTTATGGAGATGCGAAATCTATTCCATTGTGTAAGGTAAATTTAAAAGTTAAATGGAGAATAGGCGAGGTGATTGTTGGGGTGGTGGACAAACTGCCCATTGCAGGGGGTTAATTCATCCACTGTAATAAATAGCTGGGTTCCAAATGTTGGTGATGCCTAATGTAGTTGAATAGCTTGTGGCAGCACAATCAACAGAAATGTTGCAAAAAGTGCATCCTGGATTGTTTCCAGGTTATGTAGTAACGAGATCACAAACCCACAGGCTGAAACAGGAAGAGGAGGAATCTAAAAGACAGGAGAAGGCTGCTCACATCCAGTTAGCTGGATCTGTCTTTGAAAAGATTGTCCGGGAGAAGAAGGTTGACAAGGTTGGGACTGAAGTGTTTAGCTCAGAGCAATTAATGGAGTTACAACAAAAGGATTTTTTGTATTTTTATTCATCCACAGGATATGGGCTTCACTGGCTGGACCAACATTCATTGCCCATCCCTAATTGCCCTTAAGGTGGTGGTGAGCTGCCTTCTTGAACTGCTGCAGTCCATGTGGTGTAGGTGTAGGTACACACACACACACTGCTGTAGGGGAAGGAGTTCCAGGATTTTGACCCAGCGGCAGTGAAGGAACAGCGACATATTTCCAAATCAGGATGGTGTGTGGCTTGGAGGGGAACTTCCAGGTTGTGGGGTTCCCATCTATCTGCTGCCCCCGTCCTTCTAGATGGGTAGTGGTCATGGGTTTGGAAGGTGCTGTTGAAGAAGCCTTGGTGAATTCCTACAATGCATCTTGTAGATGGTGTACACAGCTGCTACCATGCACCAGTGGTACAGGGAGTGAATGTTTGTGGTTGTGTGCCAATCAAGCGGGCTACTTTGTCCTTGTAGATGGTGGACAGGCTTTGGGGAGTCAGGTGGTGGGATTCTCGCTTGTTGGAGATGATCATTGCCTGACACTTGTGTCACTTGTCAGCCTAAGTCTGGATATTGCCCAGGTCTTGCTGCATTTGGACATGGACTGCTTCAGTATCTGACGAGTCGTGAATGGTGCTGAACATTCTGCAATCATCAGTGAACATCCCCATTTCTGACCTTATGATGAAAGGAAGGTCACTGATGAAGCAGCTGAAGGTGGTTGGGCTGAGGGCAGTACCCTGAAGAAATCCTGCAGTGATGGCCTGCAGCTGAAATGATTGACCTCCAACAACCACAACCATCTTTGTTTGTGCTAGATATGACTCCAACCAGTGGAGAGTTTTCCCCAGTTCCCATTGGCTCCAGTTTTGCTAGGGCTCCTTGATGCTAAACTCTGTCAAATGCGGCATTGATGTCAAGGGCAGTCACTCTCACCTCAACTCTGAAGTTCAGCTCTTTTGTCCATGTTTGAACCAAGGCTGAAGTGAGGTCAGGAGCTGAATGGCCTTGGTGCAACCCAAACTGGGTGTCAGTGAGGTTATTGCTAAGCAAGTGCTGCTTGATAACACTATTGATGACCCCTTCCACTATTTCACTGATGGAGAGCAGACTGATGGGCGGTAATTGACCAGGTTGGGTTTGTCCTGCTTTGTGTACAGGACATACCTGGGCAATTTTCCACAAAGCCGGGTAGATGCCAGTGTTGTAGCTGTACTGGAACAGCTTGGCTAGGGGTGTGGCAAGTTCAGGAGCACAAATCTTCAGTACTATTGCCGGAATATTATCTTTTCCACCAGTGGCAGACCTCTCAATAGCCCAGGCCCTTCCTCATTCCACCTTTGCTCTTTCCTTTTCAACATAAAGAATCCTTTGATATTTTCCAAGGTGTTTTACAAATGTTGTCTTCTTTTGCAATTCACAAATGAGCTAATTTTTCAAAACAAGGAGGATAGTATTCAAGTCCAAAATTCAGGCAGCCTCCAGAACAGCATGAGACAGAATTTCCTCAATCTAGTAAATGTGTTCCATTCTTGCCATTAAATACAGAGCAAGGCCACAGCAGGGAGAATGGTGAAAACTTTCAACATCACAAATTTGGGTGGAAAGTAAGCTCCACCTCTAGGTAGATATACTGATGACAGTCAAGGAGGGGCCTTTCAAAGAGGGAGAGTAGATGAATGGGCATCAGTAGGTTTTACAAAACACAGGATGGGAAAACACTTCCCAGGATGTCCTGCAAAGAAAAGATAGTGTTCCATGGATTTTGGCAAATGTCAATGGCAGGGATTCAAGTACTACAAATGTGGAAACTCGGCAGTAAGAACTGAAAACTTTGGAATGACATGGGTGAGTCAGCATCTGGCTTTCAAAATGAGGAACCAAGGAGAGAAGCTGAACGTCACGATGCAGGATTGATATATTGGTTCACCTGAACCTGCTTCAGGAGCTAACTGACCTGCCAAAAACTGTTTTTTGTGAACAAATGAAGATCAAGCAACTTTTACCATTACAGTCAACATTCCTTTTAGTAGGACTACAAATGAAGAATTAATAGGAGCTGGAAGCTTCCAAGAAGGCATCTATGAAAGAATTGGAAAGGGGTTTCAATCATGCACTTACCTCCCTGCATACTGCAGCAATCTGTGCCTCATCCATACAGGTTTCTGTAACGACGTCAGTCAGTGAACCGCCAGCCAGATATTCCATCACAACACACAGCTCGTCACCCACCAGGTAGCTAGGGAAAAATAAAAAAGAAAGCTTTGGTAATTCACTTGCCTACAACACCAAGAGTACAATACAGGCAGGGAAAGTTCCTCATTGTACTGTCAACATTGGATACACCCCTCTTTCCTTGTGTGCACCACACTGGCAAATGGAGACACAACAGTACAGATTTACCATATACAAGGCTCTGGTTTCAGATGAGCCCATTGGACAGAGGCATCTCAGAAGTTAGTCATTTATTGATTCCAAGTGGCATGGGTGCAAAGCCCAAAGCAGATTCTGACCAGAGGTACACAGACAGCCCTGAATTCTCCTAGTTACCTGTCCAGGAAGTTGACAATGTTGCTGTTCTTCAGTTCCTTCATCACCAGAATCTCATTGATAATGAGCTCTTTCTTTGGCTGTTTCTGCAGGTTGATCTGTTTTATTGCCACCTGGTAAAGCAAACAAACAACATGCAAATACTGCATCTGACTCCTCCACCATCCCACCTCACTCGTTGCAAGTACAGACACAAAAAGCATGCTCCAATTCAACAGCAGCAGACCCTCTGTTCTTTTACTATGCATTCATTAAGTGGACTGATATACAAAAAGGAACATAGCTGGTCTTTTTCAGCTTCTCATGGCTACAGCTTTCCAAAATGGATGGATGTAGACTTTGTTGGCTGACTATAGGAGCGGCAAAAGAAGAATAGTTGTGACAATTTTCTGAAAGGAACTTAATGGAAACTCTTCAAAGAACTGGTTTGTTATGATGAGGTAGTTACTGTGTCACTTAGACCTACGTGACGATAGGCTCAGACCCATTGATGAGGTCCTGCAGAACACTGTATACCCCAGCAGAACTTCTGGCTTTACAGAACTCTTCACAACACCCGTAAAACAGTAATGAGCCAACTTCACTCCTGATGGGCAATGAATGACAGGTCACAAATGCAGCAGCTTCCGAGAGAACAGTGACAGACAACTTCCAAGTGAAGCACCTTTCCAGCATATGTAACACTCAGCTTGAGTATGATATATCTTCGTGCTCAGTAACAAACATTCCCCCAAATCTACCTTGCACTTGGAACTGGCAGTCAAGTTTAGCTTAGCATTCAGTATGACAGCTCCTGAGTTCAGTATCCCTAAGCAGTAACATACCTCCTGTCCTGTTGCTACATCGATGGCTGTGAATACTGTCCCTGAAGCCCTGTAAAGAAACAGATAGAGCGATAAAAATCACAGATGGCTTCAGTATCAATTATTGGAAAATACAAACTGGATTATGGAATTGTCCCCAAAGGTCTGTACTGAACGGGAGCACAACTATAATCAGAAACATTTTAAGAGAAATTGAGGTGTTCAAAGGTGCGCTACTCACCTTCGAACATTAAACTAGTACATACAACCCGGCAATGATTCACATAAGAGGTAAAGAAACAGCACTCACCCCTGCCCGATTTTCTCAAATCTGGTGTATTTCTTCTTCGGATCTCCAACACTCACAATACTTCCTGCAACAAAGATGCAGAGTTAATGTAAAAAAAAAAAAAATAGCTTCAGGTTTTCAAACAGCCCACAGATGATACTCCGTGATAGTTATGACAAATTGTTTAATCTCCTGAGAGTGTATAGCCCTCTGGCATAATCAAAGTCAATCTCCCACCCTGAAAATAGCCCACCATAGAGATTGCACCACTCTGTGTACTCAGGAATTTCTGTCCCCTCCCCTTATTATATACACCATAAATCTCCCCATCATTCTCAATTAGTCAAAATCATAGGAACAGGAGGCCAATCAGCCCCTTGAACCTGTTCCATCATTCAATTAGGTCGTGGCTGATCTGAATCATAATTCCATTTAGCCACCTTGGGTTTATATTCTTTTATACTATTGCCTGATAAAAATCTACTCATCTTCAGTTTTTACATTGTCAATTGACCTAGCTTCAGGAAATAATTTCTCTCTATTAACTCCTTTAAACATTTTTAGCAGCTGGATTAGGTCACACTTTACTCAAAGAAATACAAGCCTAACCAACAAAGCCTCTCTCAAAGTTAACCCTTTTAGCCTTGGTATCATTCCAATGATCCCCTTACAAAACCAACATGTCCTTCCTGAGGTGCAGTGACCAGAAATGAATGTCATACTCCAATGCAGTTGAACCAGAACTCTCACTGTCCCAACTCTCAGCACTCAAATTAGTCATTGGTTTGCCTTCTCCCATCTCTCAGCTTTCAAACACAATCAGTCAATCTTCCCAAAGCCCAGCACTCAAATTGCAGCCAGCATCAACATTGCCATCTGCACCCAAGTGCAGAGAACTCACTCACAGTCAGGGTCAATCTCTACATCTTTCCAGTAGATTAAAATCAACTACAAATCAAGAACACAAGAACAGGAGTAGACCATGTGACTCCTCGAGCCTGCTCCGCCATTCAATAAGATCATAGCTGATCATCTTGCGTTTCATATTACACATTCCCATCTACCCCCGTTGAGCTTTGATTCCCTTGCCGAACAAGAATCTACCTCTGCCTTAAAAACATTCAATGACCGCGCCTCCACCACTGAGGTGGAGAGTTTGAAAGTCACACAGCCCTCAGAAAACATTTCTCCTCATCTGTCCTAAAAGGGCGACCTATAATTTTAAAACAGTGCCCCCTAGTTCTGGATTCACCCACAAGAGGAAACATCCTTTCCAGGCCCAGGCCCACCTTGTCAAGATCGTTCAGGATCTTGTATACTTCAATCAAATCACCCCTCATTCTTCTGAACTCCAGTGGAAACAAGCAGTCTGTCCAACCTTTCCTCATAAGACAACTCACTCATTCCAGGTATCTAGTAAACCTCCTATGAACTGCCTCCAATGCATTTACATCCTTCCTTAAATAAAGAGTCCAAAACTGTACACAGTATTCGAGGTGCGGTCTCACCAATGCCTTGTGTCAATTTTACTAAAAACATAGACCTTGTTTGTTGCATTTGAACTAGAGTTGAGATGGTGGTTGCTAATCAGAAATCATGGTGATCCTCTGATTGTGCCGAGCTAGTATATTGAGTAAATCTTCAATAGGAATTGATGCTTGGGGATGGATTGGTGCGAGCTTTAGCATATACTCATACTCCATTTGCATAATTCTGCATTTATATTAATGGTCGAATGGTTACATTCACCTGACACAGTTCTTTAAACAAACCAAGTAATTAAAACAGGGCACCAGAGATGTAGTGAAGTTTTCATAATTGATTAATTCAAAAAAACTCAAAATCAAAAGTAAAATCTGTCAATCAGTGCTTTAGTCTTATATCTGAAATTCCAAAGGTTGATTGCTTCAGTTTGGTCATGTCACTTGTTTCTTCTACATCAGTCATAGTCAGTGTCGCCCTCACTCAACATTGAATTCATCTCGAGCCTTAACTACTGGATCACGTTATCTCCATTACTTTGGCTTGCAGGTCAAACTTACAGCACACTCTGCAACTTGTATAAGCTCTGTGCTAAATAGTAAGCTTTCCATGAAGTCCACAAGCTGAGAAATGCTACACTGAATGGAGTGAGACCCCCCCCCTCAATCTGGCTCATACAACATCAACACCATCAGTACCAGTTCAACATTGCTGCTAAACATCTTGCTTCATACCCACACCTGTCAACTGCAGTAACAAGACCTGATTGATGCAGAGGTTTTCATACAGTGAGTTAAACACTGAGCACTCACTTAGTTTTTCCATAATCTCATCATCTGTCATCTTTGCCTTCTTTTTTGTTTTATCCAATCCCTTGGAAGTGCCATCGCCATCAGGTTCTCTGCTAGCAGGAGGTGGGATTGGATCAATCACAGACCGCGTATAAACCTGAGAAGAAAATAGTGCAATGTGATGTGGATATACAGACACACAAACTAATATTGTGTTAATGTCCACACACGTGCGCAGTGGAACAAAGTCAGTGCATGCATATGCACATGTAGACACACACCCTCTCTTTTTGAAACCTTTATTCAACTTACTGCCCATCTCTCCTAAAGATGCTGACATGTTGGAATATAGCCTGTATGGCTCCCAACCACTCTCTACAACACCTCACCTGAGTATTCTTTGCCTGCAATTTTAAGCAGGGACTGATGGTCAGGGTTGGGACAACATTGCAGCTAAGTCTAATGCTGCCCTCTCCTGTTGCCCAGCATGTTACTGGATAATGATTAGAAATGGCAACTGACAGAATTGTTGCTCCCTTAGATCAGGGCATTGAGGCCAAATGCAGTGTCTCTCCAGTTGCCTTAGTTAGAAGGTTAACTCATTTGGGGATTGAACCTGGGGCCTCCATGGTCCATGTAGGTCAGTCGTTCACCTAGGATAACTGACTGTTCTTTATGCACGCGATAGCAATGATTCCAAAACTCATCCACAGCCTTAATGGACAGCAGTCAGATACTGATAACCAAGTCACATAGTTTCATGCAGTCACCAAAACTCCATTCACAATACTCAGTCATGGCTACCCTTGAACACTTCACCATTTCATTCATTCTTGTGACCAATGAAATAAAACAGAAAAATCTGATGTCAATAATTATCATAGAATATTCAGGATAGAAATTCAGAAGGTTACATCATAACCAGTCTTTTCTCTTTACACTGCTCTGTTGTGCCATTTGTTGTCCCCCCCGTCCCCCACCAGCCCACTTTCCCTTTTTAAAGTACTAGCCCTGACACAGTCACTGCTAATAATAATAAAAAAATAATAATAATACAACTCTACAGCTATCAGACACAAAGTGGTCTCCTCAGCTCATTTTTCCATGCCTCACAATCTTGCCCTTTCCTCTTCAGTTGCTTGCAGGAATCTTCCTTTTTTAATTTCAATTTGTCTAACAACATTCACTTTCTCCCTCTTAGTCTACATCCCTCTAATCTTCCTTCAACCACCTCCTGCAGCAAGTTCTCATGCCTCAGAATATGGCCAATCCAACTATGTTGCCTTTTCTTGATATTCACCAGGAATCTTTCCGCCTCCAACATCTGTCATGGCTCATGCTCTCTCCAAGTGACATGTTCCATCCTTCGACTTCTCACTATTATTTTTTGCAATATTCACAGCTTTCATCTTTAATATTAATTTTCATTCTGTAAGCTTTCAATACTTCACTCGTTTTATTCATTAGTATCTGTAGATCTTCTGTTGTTCTAGTCACAAGGGCCTATTCATCTGCAAATCTCTCCCTTCACCAACTGACCTCCTATTTTGACAAAGTTTTTTAGTTCATCTAGTGCTTCTTTTATCATGGCTTCTATATAGATTTTAAATAGCAATGCTGATAGTAGACAGTCTTGTCTCACTGCACATCCTATCAGATGTTACTGAGGCATTACCTAGGTTTCAAATGGAGTACAAAGAAACAGCAGCAAATATGTCATTCAGATCGAGTTTCTGCAGATTGACTTAAGAAACTTAAGAATTCTGCAGGAATAACAGGTGCCCTTTATGGACTGCCAGGCAGTGGAAAAAAAAAGGAAGAAATCTGAAAGCAAGTTGAAGGAGCTTCTGTAAGCAACAGGGCTGTAATAATGGAAGCTTCACCCTGAGACATCCTGGGATAGCACCATTAATTGTGATCGAAATGGGAGAGAGGCTCCTAGATAGCCTTCAAGGCTCTTTACTAAGTTGCTTTGTTATATGCCAAATAAGGAAAGTTACACAGGGTATGCAATGCAGTTCAATGTAAATAAACTCAAATAGTACATTGTGGGGAAGAGATGAAAAATATACTCAAAACAGCAAAATACTGAAAGAAATTGAGGAAGATTGATTAAAGAAAGTCTTGCATTTATACTGTGCTTTTCACGACCACCAAATGTCTCAAAATCCTTTACAGTCAGTGAAGTATTTTCAAAGTGTAGTCACTATCATAACTTAAGCAAGACAGCAGGCAATTTGCACACAGCAAACTCCCACAAGTGGCAACGTGATAGTGAAAAGATAATGTTTTTCATGATACTAATTGAAGGATAAATATTGGCCAGGACACCAGGGATAACTCTCTTGTTCTTCTTTGAAGTGCCATGAACTCTCATGTCCACCCAAACTGGGAAATGGGGCCTTGGTTTAACACCTCATCCAAAAGATGGCACCTCTGACAGTGCAGCCTCCCCTTTAGTACTGTACTGGAGTGTCAACGTAGTGTCATGTTCTAGTATATTATGAACTTTCAGTCAATACTTTTAAAAGTTTGAACATAGTATTAAAATGACCACTGCAAATCAAGTGACCTTTGGCTTTGAGCTTTACCTGAATTTCAAGCAAATACCTAATAAAATATGGACATTCACAGCCATCCAGGAATTCACACGTCCCTTTGTTTAAAGATGGATCAACAAAAGAACTATAGCTTTCCAGCTGGCTCACTTTTCTGTTTCACCATGGACAAAAGAAACATCAAATTCAACATGCGTTAGAAGAATCAATCTCCCATTGCATTATGAAGAAGAATCATTTCCACTAGGTTGAAGAAACAGTAATGGAGGGGATATAAAATTTGGGATTAGTGTGAGAAACAAAGAAGATGGTAGGCAGATACATTTTCCTTCAATGGGTTGACATAGAATTGAATGCATTCTTATTAATAACTAGTCAGTCAAACATGATAGTTAGGACAGAATCAAACAAAATAAAATGGAAAAAGCAGTGAAGCAGGATAAGACCATAAGACGTAGGAGCAGAAGTAGGCCATTTGGCCCATCGAGTCTGCTCCACCATTCAATGAGATCATGGCTGATCTGATGATTCTCAATTCCACTTTCCTGTCTTTTCCCCATAACGTTTGATTCCCTTAGTGATTAAAAATCTATCTCCGCCTTGAATATACTTAATGACCCCAGCTCTACAGCCCTCTGCAGTAAAGAATTCCAGAGATTCACTACCCTCAGGAGAAATTTCTTCTCATCTCTGCCTTAAATGGGCAACCCCTTACTCTGAGATTACGCCCTCTGGTCCTAGACTCCCACAAGGGGAAACAATCTCTCAGCAGCTACCCTGTCAAGCCCCCTAAGAATCTTATATCTTTCAATAAGGTCGCCTCTTATTCTTCTAAGCTCCAATGAGTACCGGCCCAACAGACTCAACCTCTCCTCATAAGAAAATCCCTCCATTCCCAGGATCAACCTAGTGAACCTTCTCTGGACTGCCTCCAATGCCAATATATCTTTTCTTAGGTAAGGGGACCAAAACTGTTCACAGTATTCTAGGTGTGTTCTAACTAGTGCCTTGTATAGTTTTAGCAAGACTTCGCTATTTTTATATTCCATTCCCTTTGAAATAAAGGCCAACATTCCATTGCCTTCCCTATTACCTGTTGAACTTGATGTTAGCTTTTTGTGATTCATGCATGAGGACCCCCAAATCCCTCTCCACTGCAGCTTTCTACAGTCTTTCTCTATTTAAATAATATTCAGCACCTCTATTCTTCTTGCCAAAGTGCATAACCTCATATCTCCCCCACATTATATTCCATTTGCCAAGCTTTTGCCCACTCACTTAACCTGTCTATATCCCTCTGTAGACTCTGTCATCCTCACCACTTGCCCCTCCATCTATTTTTATGTTAAGATTAGGTGGAAAGCCCCTAAAGGGAGCTCTCACTGGCACAGGGACAGTAATCCTGCAAAGCTGCAACTCCTGGTTCAACAATACTCACAGACTTGGTGCACTCTGGCCGTGGTGCAATGGCTGGAGGTGGGGCCTCATCATCATCATCCTCCTCCAGGACAGTTGGCACACTTGATGGCTCTGTGCCCTTTGTACTGTGCTAAAGACAAGGAATGACATTTTATAACATTCTCATACAAACTACATTGCATTCCTCTCCGTCATATCTGTCATGTATATACATCAGTCCCCTCCAACCTCTACACATGAAGTGCCCTTCCACCACATAAAAGTTATGCAGCATCTCACTCATTATTCCTCTTCCCTATTTATAATCTGTGTCAGTGGTTTTGCCACAGGGTGATGTTATGCATCAAGTGCACTGCTGCTGGGTATATTATGGCAAAGGGGGAGCAAAGTCCATAAGTCTCCCCTGTCAGTACACAACTTCTGCATCACCAAGACCCCTATGGTAACTAGGCAGTCCATGCCCCTGAGCTGAATGGCAGGGGACATCGGAGGCCTCCAGATTGGTGACATACAAGCCCACTGGTGTGTGGACACACCCTGGCATCTATTACCCAGGTCCTAGCCATGGGTCAAACAGTACCCATTGCCTGGAGGGTCCAGCTTGGGAGAGTCAAAGGCACTGGAATGGAATCCTCTGGGCAGCTCATGATCCCTTTAAGCAAGCACCATCTGGCAACTCTTACAATCGAGAAGACTCCAGAAGTGGGGGCTCCTACTTTTCCTCTGGATTCACTCTATAAGCTTGAAAGGGAGATGCAGATGCTGGGCAAGCCTGTCTCTCCAAATCCTAACCAGGCAACCAATATTTACAATCGAAATTCCATGCAGTGTTCCCTCATTTAATCAATGCAAGGCCCTGTATTCTGTTTCTACAGAACATATACAGCACTTTTCCCTTAAATGAATCATAATACCTGATCTTTTGAGACAATGATCTTTCACATTCTGGACCAACAAGTAGTCCATAATGTGCAGGAGCCTGCTGAAAATACGCAGGCAGAGGTAGCTAGGTGCGAGATAATGCAAAAACAACGTACTACAAAAACAAGACTGCTCACCGCAGGTGTGACTGCAGGAAACCCATCTGGTTGTTCTGTTGAAATAAAGAAAAGGAACAAGTTTAAACCAAAGGCCCAATGTTGTCCACGTGGATTATTTTGGTCTGAACAATCAAGACCTCAGGGAGGCAACCCTTTTGGTCTCTGCTCTGTTCCCTTACCTGTGAAGCTCAGATACTTCTGTTTCACCTTATCTTTGGAATCATAGAATTTGAGCACATCAAGCACAGCCTGAGGGTTTTTCTTCTGTTCCAGTTTAGTGATGTTGGATGTCTGTAATAGTCGAGCCCACTGTTCGGGCATCCCCTGTAAAACACCACCACACCAACTTCAAATAAAGCTCTATCTGTAGGGACTGGAATACAGAAAGATTGCACTATGCCCAGGAATAAACCCAACTCTATTCAGCTAATACACAAAAAGGTCACACTGCCCAAAACGTGCTGGGGGTACTGTTCACACATTTGCTCCTCCATTCCGTGGCCAGATACTTTTTACAGCCAGGGAGCTAGTGTTCAACCAGCTCCTGAACCTCTGCCAATGGAATGCTTCAGTTGGCTATAAAGCGATTTGTGCATAAGAATAACATGCCAAGAACTCTCTCACCAAATCCCCCACTATGAAGAGCTCATGTTTGTCAAATTTACTGGAGTTCTTTGTGGATGTAACAAGCAGGGTGGATAAAGGGGAACTAGTAAATGTAGTGCATCTGGATTTCCAAAAGGCATATGATAAGGTGCCAGAAAAAAGACTATTGCTCAAGATAAGCGCTCATGCTGTTGGAGGTGAAAAGTAGGCATGGAAAGAGGGTTGGTTAATAGGATAAGTGAGCCATTTTCAGGTTGGCAAGCTGTAACTAGTGGAGTGCCAAAAGCATTAGTGCTGGGGCCTCAGCCATTTATGATATTTATTAATGATTTGGAAAAAGGAGCCAACTGTATTGCAGCCAGATTTGATGATACAAAGAGAGGTAGGAAAGTAAGTTGCAAGGAGGATACAAAGAGCCTGAAAAATGATATAGATAGGTTAAATGAGTGAACAAAAATTTTGACAAATAGTACACAATGTGGGAAAATGTGAAGTTGTTTGCTTTGGCAGGAAGAATAGAAAAACAATTTATTTAAATGGAGAGAGACTGCAGAATGCTGCAGTACAGAGGATCTGGGTGTCTTTGTACATGAATCACAAAGTTAGCATGAAGGTACAGCAAATAATTAGGAAGGCAAACAGAATGATGGTCTTTATTGCAAGGCGGATTGAGTATAAAAGTAGGGAAGTCTTGCCACAACTGTATAGGGCATTGGTGAAACCACACCTACATTACGATGTACAGTTTTGGTCTCCTTACTTAAGGATATACTTGCAAAGGATCATTGGCTGATCGCTGGGATGAGGTGATTATCTTTTGAGGAAACATTGAGCAGATTGGGCCTATACTCATCAGAATTTAGAAGAATGAGAGGTGATCTTATTGAAACATAAGATTCTGAAGGGGCTCAACAGGGTACATGATGAGAGCATGTTTACCTCATGAGGGAATCTAGACCTGGGGCCATAGTTTAAAAATAAGGCGTCTCCTTTTTAAGATAGGGATGAGAAGGAATTTCTTCTCAGGGGGTTGTTAGTCTTTGGAATTCTCTTGCTCCGAGCAGTGGAGGCTGGATCATTGAATATATTTAAGGCTGAGTTACAGTTTTTTGATCTGCAAGGGGAGTCAAGGGTGATGGGGGACAGGCAGGAAAGTGGAGTTAAGGCCACAATTGGATCAGCCATGGTCTTATTGAATGGCAGAGCAGGCTCAATGGGCTGAATGGCCTACTCATGCTCCTAAATCTCATGATCTTATGATCATTCGACACCTACCCACAGCTAAATGGGGCCAAAGAGGATGTGAATTTTGACTGAAAATTTCCATTTGCCCCTTTCAGGAGATAAATTTGAATGGTTACACTGACATAAGTATATCACTCAAAAGTGCTAATGGAATGTCAGTCTTTATCTCAGGGGCTAGAATACAAAGAGAAGGAAGTAATGCTTCAGTTTTATAGAACTTTGTTCAAACCCCATCTGGAGCACTGCCGTCTGTACTAAACACTGCACTTCAGAAGGACATATTGGCCTCAGATGGGGTGCAGTTTAAACTGACCAGAATGATATGAGGTTATGAGGACAGGTTCTTTAAGCTTGAGTTGTATTCCACTGTGCTTGGAATGTTGAGGGGTAATCTAACCAAGGTGGCTAAAAGAGCTTTATTTATCAAAGGAAATCCATTTACTATTTGCTCTGGTGGAGAATGAAAATATAGAAAAATTATGGTATAGGAGTTGGCCATTCAAGCCATCAAGTCTGTGTCAACTTTAAAAAGAACTATCTAGCTTAATTCCATTTTCTAGCTCTTGGTGCACAGTACATGCCCGAGTACGTTTTAAATGTGATTAGGGTTTCTCCTTCAAGCCCCCCCTCAAGTAGTGAATTCCAGACCCCATTGGGTGAACAGATTTCTCAATTTTCCTCTAATCCTTCTACCAAATACTTCAAATCCATGCCCACTGGTCATTGATCTTTCTGCTAATAGAGAGAGTGGATAGGAAGGATCTATCTAGGCCCCTCAATTTTATACTCAATTAAATCTTCCCTCAGCTTCCTCCATTCCAAAGAAAACAACTCCAACTATCCACTCTTTCCTCATAGCTAAAACTCCCCATTTCTGGCAACATCTTCGTAAATATCCTCAGTATCTTCTTTAGTGCAATCATATCCAGAACCAGGGGTGAAAATGTCAGAAGGTATGAGGAACATCTGAGAATGCTCAATCGCAATCTGTGAGCCATGCTGCAGCAAGCTGGGAACCAGCTCGGCAGGATAAAAGCACTTGGTGGCTGTTACCACAAACTTCCCAAGGCTATAGGCACACAACTAATGTGGCCTTCACACAGATTGATGCAATAGGAGGTGGCTGCCAGCACAATCATTGGAATAGGGCCAATTCCAACTTGTTTGACAGTCAAGTCAAAATGATCACAATGAAATAATTCATTCTAAGCCTCATTATGTAATTACCGTGAACTCCCCTGTCACAGCATCGAACCCAACATGAATCGTGTGCTCAAAGTCAGACGGAGGAGATATTTCTGGCCGTTCCTTTTCTCTCTTCTTATTCCCTGCACAAACAACACAAGCCTTGAGCAGTTGTCAATCAACCAAATTAACACACAGGTGGAACCAATTCAAAAGAAAAAGAATTCTGAATGATGATAGGTGGATGGACAAATTCCCTTCTGATCCAACCGATGGAACACAACTCAGTCACTCACATTCCATATGGAGGTCATCTCAGTACACAACACAGCAGAACAGACATGGTGGTGGTGTAGTGGTTATAATCTTGAACTAGGGGCAAAGAGGTGAGAATTCAGACACCAAGTCTCGCATAGCGAGTTGTGAAGCAGAGTCATTTGTGAGCTGGCACCAGGGGGAATAATTGTTGAAAAGCCATTGTAATTGTTGTAACACTTACCCAGCTCATCATCATTCAGGGTAGTTGATGCAACATCCCACCCCAGTCTGGTCTACAGCTGACTTCAGTATCACATGGTTGATTCTCAATGCTTTCTTTGCAGGACAAAATGTGCGCACCACAAAAATAAATTTTAAAAAACAGGGTGCATGGCAAACATCACATAGAGGTCATACTGAATCATAAAATTGTCGGCAACATAGAGCTTGTAATGGGCTTTATCAAATCCTCAGTCTCCCCTGGAGGTCTCACTACTAGTTCTTAGGCTGTGACTCAAAAATATTTACAGTCGGATCACTCTCAGTCTCAAGCCATAAGGGGCTACTAGCATATATAAAGAAATGGCTGGTACACATTGGAGGATGGGAATCCTCCCACTGCAGAGGTTTCATTAAAGCTTGAGAAGAATAAAGCAGAGGAACAGCACACACAGTTCATTGTCCTAAAATCATGGGATAAGATTCCAGAATCATGGAAAAAACCAATAATTGGCTGCTTGGGTGGTGTAGGTGGAGACACTGCCTGAGCTGGCTGCTACTGAAAGTTCATCTTCCCTTCTCCTCCACCCCCTCACTAAAGCAAGATCACAATAAAAGCCAGGGCACTGAATACCAACACTTTTGGTATTCGCCAACACTGTTCGTGAGTCCCTTACCAGACATTATCGCACAGGAGCGCACCACTTATTGTTAGATTTAATCCAGCAATGCAATTTTCAAATGCACAATCACCAAACAGAAAGGCTTTAGCCACTCACAGGTCAAGCCAACACCACAATCTTTATTCAGACCATAGGAGAAAAATACAAATCTCAGCACTGCCCTTTTCCAGAGAAATTCCGACAGCTATTGGCTTATGTTGAAAACTGGGGATTAAGACTTGGATAACGTGCATCGTGATGCAACGTCTTGAAGACAGAGATGCCTGTTGCACCATACAGTTCTAGGCCCCTAAAGCCATGGTAACTGCATGCAATAAATGGCCACCTGCACTGTCCACCACCTCAGTCCCTTATCACATGCAGTACAACTGCCTCCTTCATGTATCTGCTGCATGCCCAAACATATTACCATTCATTGCATACACATTTCATTCCTCAACTCCCGTGCCATATGACACATTGTTATATCCCACATCCATTTTGCACATTCCACACTGTATCCTTGCTCACAATGACTACACGCCCACCATATCAGCCCCCAGCATAACCCCCACCCCCTTGTTGCCCCATTGCTGGATTCCTTGCTATACCTTTTTCTCCAGTGTTTGAGAAAATAGACTTGAGTTTTGTCCGCTTCTGCTTCTCTTCAGGTACAGATGGCAATGGCTTGGCATTGTGGTTGGTCAACAGGGCATCCTTACTGCCCATAGGGAAGCTAGTGCTACTCACACGTACTGGGGGTGCAGGTGGCTTGTCCTCCAATTCTCCGTTATTGGACATACTTTCAGGTTAAGCAATCCTAGGAAAAGGAGACAATAGTTAGCACTGATAGGCAACTCCAAAGTAGTAGAGCAAGGGACTTGTAAAAATAAGACAGTATTACTGGCCCTGGACAGTTACAACAGGCCCAAACAGCCCTGCTGCAGAGCTTTAAATAAAAAGCAAAGATCACGATATTAGGTGGTTCAGCAAGCCAAGTTTTTAATATTCTTTCATGGGATGTAGGCATTGCCAGCAATTATTGTTCATTCCTAATTATGGCTCACCACCACCTTCTCAAAGGAAATTAGGGATGGGCAATAAGTGCTGGCCTAGCCAGTGACATCCACATTCTATGAAAGAATAAAAGAAAGCTGCTCTGTTGCTCTCTGGTGGCTGTTAGGCAATACTGCAGCATCACCAGGAACTAATTCACACACTGGCTACCACAACTTGTCATTGCAGACCAACAGTGAGGTGTACCAAATCAGACAGCTTAGGGGAGGTAAGATCCTTAAACATACATATTCAAAGACAAATTAATTTCAGAACTGTGCTGGAGGAAGTCCTTTCCATTTTGTAACTTGTCAACACAGTTGCTCCAGTTTTTTGTCCAAATCATCCATTTTTGATACGAAATACCACAGAGGCATAGGGTCACAGAAAAGAAGAGGTCAGAAGGTTGGAAAAGTAGGTGGGGCAGTAATTGACAAAGAGGAGCACCATCAGCTGTCCAAGTGTCATCCTCCTATACAAATTCCAGGGTGACATCCCATCCCTAGTCTTCTGAACTTAGCAAGGGGCTGCTGCCAATTCTCTCTAGCAGGCTTCAAAATTATTCCTTGATATCAAACACCCGGAGTGAATCTAAGTGCAGCTCAATCCATTCTAATTGACTTATTAAGCTTGGAGGTTGGCCCCATTTTGTTAATGCTTCTTCTGAATCTCTCTCCCTCCACCTTCCTCCCATCATAAAGTCAGAGCTGGGGATGTTTGCTGATCATTGCGCAATATTCAGCACCATTTGTAACTCCTCAGATACTTATGCAGTCCATGTCCAAATGCAGCAAGGCCTGGACAATATCCAGGCTGGATCTGACAAGTGACAAGTAACATTTGAGCCACACAAGTGCCAGGCAATGACCATCACCAACAAGAGAGAATCCAACCATTACCCATTGATGTTCAATGACATTGCCATTGCTGAATCCCCCAGAATCAACATCCTAGGGGTTACCACTGACCAGAAATTGAACTGGACCAGCCATATAAATACTGTGGCTACAAGAGGAGATCATAGGCTAGGAATGCTGCAGCGAGTAACTCACCTCCTGATTCCCAAAGCCTGTCCACCATCTACAAGGCACAAGTCAGGAGTGTGATGGAATACTCCCCACTTGCCTGGATGAGTGCAGCTCCCACAACACTCAAGAAGCTTCATACGATCCAGGACAAAACAGCCCGCTTAGTTGGCACCCCATCCACAAATATTCACTCCCTCCACCAAAGAGTGGCAGCAATGTGTATCATCTACAAAATGCACTGCAGCACTCACCAAGGTGCCTTAGGCAGCACCTTCCAAAACCATGACCACTGCCATCTAGAAGGACAAGGGCAGCAGACACATGGGAACACCACCACTTGGCAGTTCCTCTCCAATCCACTCACCAGCCTGACTTGGAATATATCAGCATTCTTTCACTGTCGCCGGGTCAAAATCCTGGAACTCCCTCCAGAACAGCACTACATCACATGGATTGCAGCAGTTTAAGGCAGCAGCTCACCACCACCTTCTCAAGGGCAATTAGGGATGGACAACAAATGGTGGCCAAGCCAGCAATGCCCACATCCCATGAATGAATTAAAAAAAAGTCAGCTATATACAAGCTCCTAAAGATTCATAAAACAGTGAGAAACCTGTCCCAGCCCTGCACTTCATACTTCATCTGTCTGACAAGCTTCAAGGTACTGTTTTAACACAAACTAGTGCGCAAGTCTCTGCAATAATCTGCATCATTTGGGAATCTTAAACATTCATTGCAGTCTTGCTATACAAACAAGCTCACATGGCAGCTGAACAATACAGTTTTCAGAGAGATTACTGAACTAAAAAGTAAGCAAGATTTAAACCCTCTCCGCTGTTCCTGCTAGAATGCTTATGACCCTTTAACTCAACTTTGGGGTCAGACATTCTCTTTTGACTGGTCACATTTTTGAGTTTGCACCATAGATATCTTCAGATTCAACATCAACTGCAAGCAGACTCTACATTCCCTGCAATACACATTAGACCTCTGTAGTAAGTGGACCTGATATTTCCTAGAGAGTGCACTTTATTCTGTAATATATCAGGTGCTGCCCCAAGAAGCCCATGGTGAACTGAATAAACACCCTAACTCATATTTAGGCTTTGAATCAATGAGTGGTTTTATTTACACCAGATAAACATGTAGTGACCTTTCCCCATAAAATAAAGATACAGCTTGCCTTCTCTCTAAATTTGAACCTTGAACATAGGAATGGGAGTAGGCCATTTAGCTCCTGAAGCCTGTTTCATCATTCAGTTAGATCCTGGCTTATCTGCATCTTAACACCATTAACCTAGCTTGGTTCCAAATGCCTCATTGCTGTTGCCAAAATCCAATCAATAAAGTTCCAAGTTTCCACTACCCTGTGAAAGAAGAAGCACTTCACCCCTGAGCAGCCTGGCTCTATTTTAAGGTCATGCCCCCTTGCCCTGTGCAGAGAAATGAACATCCACTTAGTAGAAACAAATATTAGCCAAGCTCCCTAGGTCAGCATGGCTCTAGGTACACAGCCTTATAAGTGGCTGCAAGTTTGAAAGCTGAATGCCCTGTAAAGACTGAATTACCTGGAAAAACTCAGCAGGTCTGGCAGCATCGGCGGAGAAGAAAAGAGTTGACCTTTCGAGTCCTCATGACCCTTCGACAGAACTTGAGTTCGAGTCCAAGAAAGAGTTGAAATATAAGCTTATATTCCAACTCTTTCTTGAACTCGAACTCAAGTTCTGTCGAAGGGTCATGAGGACTCGAAACGTCAACTCTTTTCTTCTCCGCCGATGCTGCCAGACCTGCTGAGTTTTTCCAGGTAATTCCGTTTTTGTTTTGGATTTCCAGCATCCGCAGTTTTTTTGTTTTTAGCCCTGTAAAGACTGCCTGTCCTATGACAGCATTGTGAGAGCATGACGCTGACCTCATTATCACAGATCATACCAGGTAATATAAAATCCTCTCTCAATAAGTACCACACATGGCTGTCAAATTCATAATCCCAGGTTGGGATCTATGGTTTGAACTGTGGGGCTTCTCATACTCTTGTGATGTGCCAGATTGGATGCAGATAACTTTAACAGAAATGCTTCCAAAAATGTGGGCCAATTTTGGCAATAGGAATAAGGCAGTAATGGTCCCCTACCAGCTTCATTAACCAATTCACACTGCAATATATAATTGTGAGCACCAAAAAAACATACACCTGGGACAAAAAAAATGGAGCAAGTTGTCCAGCTTGAGCTGATGGCAAGAAACGACTTAACCACTTCAGCCTGTATTAATGAATTGTCCCCAGCCTCCCTCAGTTTTGGGGAAGACAGGAACACTACATATCATTCAGCAGCCATGGACAACTTTAGCACAAACAGTGACTATCAGGATCCAAAAGGAGATCATACCGTCATGTCCCTGTTTCACAATCACATGTATCCACACACCAGATGATATAACTGCAGTTCCAACAAGTGCCCAGGATGTGCAGGAGCATTACAGAATAGGAAATGGCTCGGAGTTAACCTTCTTTCATAGCTTAGAAGAGCCTTCAATCAGCATGCAATGCGAGAATTGTTGAGTATAGTACTGAATTCCATTACCCAATCTTGCGCTCCACACATCTCAGGCCTGATACTGCATCCAGTCTTCACAACCACAATCTTTTCCCCAACACACACAAAAGTTCTGTTGCACAGCACCTCAGAACATATGGAGCTCAGAATGATCATCTCACCAGTGTCATGTCAACTTTTGGCAAACATGGATTATACACCAGTGTGTGTGGAGAAAACACCAGCTGGCACATAGTCAACATTTGGCCTGCAGCCAAAAAATCCTTACTTAGAGGGAGAATTGCAAAGTTTAACTGTATGATTGGCCAATTGGAAAATACTTGGGGGGGATGCTGCTACCTCTAGCCAGTACCCACCTATAAAAGATTCACTGAACTGTGAAGTCTGAGCTCCAAGGCCATCAACTTACAGCCCTGGAAACATTAGATGTAACCAAAATTTGACCACCAATGAACCCCATATTATTAAAGACTGAATTTCACATTCAGTTGGTGTAAGCCAAAGACCCCAATTACAGTCACAGATCACAATTACAGAATCACAGAACTGTTACAGTACAGACCATTTGATCCGTCATGCCTGTGCTGGTTCTCCACAGGGGCAATTTACCTAGTGCCGCTCCCCCAATTTCTCCCCATAAGCCTGAACATTATTCCATTTCAGATAACAATCCAATTTCTGTTTAAAAGCCTTGAGTGACCCTGCTTCCACCACTCTCTCAGGCAGTGCATTCCAGATCCTAACTATTCACTGCGTGAAAAAGTTTTTCATGTTGCCATTGATTCTTTTGCCAATTAGCTTCAATCTGTGCCCTCTTGTTCTTGATATTTCCACCAAGGGAAGATACTGATCTACTCTGTCCAGACCAATCATGATTTTGAATACCTCTGTTAAATTCCCTATCAACCTCTTCTCCAAGAGAAACAGTCCCAACTTCTCCAATTCTTTGAGCAAAATTCCTGGATCTCAATTTGACTCTTGCTCATATCAAATAGCACCACACCGTATCAATGTAACTAACCCACTGGCAACTATCCAGATTCATTTTAAAAAAAAAGACGTCCTGCAACATGAGCCAAGTCTACCTACACCATTTGTTAATGGGGCCGGAGGGCGGGGAGGTCAAGGTGACACTGAACCATATCAGTGTACCAACTTTCAACTTGATAAGACCTAGTCATCAGTATACCAGATGCACAAAAGAGGGGATCTAACTGCACCATATGGTATCCTCAGTCAGGATCTACAGATCAGTAGAAGGCAAGACAAGTGCTTCAGTTTTTGTGGCATCTTCTCACAGCATGTATTTATATGGCGCCTTTCATGTTGTAAAATATCTAAAAGCACTTCACAAGAACAGTATCAAACAAAATCCGCAGATGAACCACATAAGGAGATATTAAGGCAAGTGTCCAAAAGCTTGGTCAAAAAGGCAGGTTTTAAGGAGCTTCTTAAAAGGAGAAAAGAGATGCACGTACACCTCAAAGTGCTCGACAATAAATTATTTTCCACGTGTAGTGATTATTATTGTGCAGGCAAACGCAACATCTAAAAAAAAAAGACGATCAAGGCTGCTTCCAACATTGGGTGCAATACCACCACCACCACTCTGTTCCAGAGAACACTGGCACAGTTCACATCTCTACAGACAAGGGGGTTTCCATTCGGATTTAAAGGAAAATCACCCGAAATCCAAATTCCGTATCTAGAGTACAGTAACACATTTAAGCCAAAACAAGATCAACCATAAGAAAGTTGAACGTCTCTTCCAATCCTGGATTAACTGACCCAAATGGCATTGTGCAACTGAGCACCAGTCAGAAAACAGTGGCTTCCTTGGCTTATCCATTTTATATGCCTGGTTAACTGGTACTGGCTGGGGACAGAGTCTCAAACATTGCATCTGTCCAGAAGAGGTCAATGCAACAACCCAAAGGGGCAGCCTGCGGCAGCTTTCAAAGTAATGGCTCCAGTTCTAGACCAATCTGTGCTAGGCACAAAGTTAGAGAAACATTTTGAGAACATTTACCAAGGCATAGCACTTCAGCCTTGTTGAGGAGCTGGTTTCTTCTGGTAGATATGTTATTTGGATCCAATGTTGATGACCACTCCTTCAAGCAGATTATACAAATCAGAGCATGTCTTCAACTGTCTAATATCTAGGCAAAAGTAACGAGGACCCAGATCAAACAAAGCACTTGTTGTAGTATTCTGACTTGCTGGAATACATCGCATGATGTGACAATCTCATATTTGTCACATTAATTAATATACATTCCAATTATTAAATTTGCCTATTGGTTTCTGAACTGATAATTGACTAGCACTGTAAAGTCCAGACAGCAAAGAGACTACTCAACTGATTGAGACGAACAACTCTGCAAAGCAGAAAATTTAACCCCTCTTTTCAGTAACAAACTCCCTTTAGATACAGATGCATTATTAATGCTTTTAAAACAGCCAGCTATGGTATATTCCTGTATCTTGCTGAAACAGTCCACAAAGCTGTATTAGTATTGTGGCCAATAATAAAGAAGCAAATTTTAAAGACAGCCAAATTACTTCATTTTTGTCACACTTGGGGTATATTAGCAAAATTTTCTTACTGCAAGGAAAATTGATCACAAACACCTAGGCTGGGGCTTAAGGAACTGATAGTTGTTCTGTTTAACCTTCACTGAATCAATGTCAAAAACAACACTCCCTTTGCTGCTAACAGCACCTATTGGAGGATTACAGGCAGCCTGAACACCAAACTTACTAATGGCAGATGGTTTAAATCAGACCCTGTGGAGAGAATACCAAACCATTAACTAAGACAGATATTCCATGATGTTACCCATTCATCTCCATGATACAAAACCAGCAAGTGCTGGACAAACATTCTGCTCTCTGGTTTGGAATTTCTATCCAATAACACCCGAGGCAAATAAATAGCAAGGCTTTCAACCAAAGAACAGTGGGTATCCCTGAAGAAAACTCAGTCCTTGTACTCACTGTCACACTCTCTGGTAGTACACAAAGACAAGTTCTGCTCATTACACAATATCGTCATTGCTGAGGTAATTCATTTCATGCTTCGGCCAATTAGATGAGGATGGATTAGGGTGCATTGCACTACACATTTAGTGATGGTGTTCGTCTTTGCACAGAAACTAGACTTGCACAGTGTAAAGTCCCAAGCTGACACTAAAGTGGAATGAGACACACACACTCTCCTGCAGGGAAGCTAACTCTACTTCGCTTCAATTTCAGGACATCATTCACATCACTGTTATAAGGTAGTTCTACCTTTACTCCATCAGAATGTGCACTCTACCTCTATGGTGAAGAGTGGCTGGGCTGCAAGCTGCATTCAGCATGGCCAAAGCAGTGCCATTTAATCCATGTTATGCCAAGAATATACACACATTCTCCGCAAATCCAAAAATACAGAATACCAATGATCGACATGCCACTTGACCCAGTGGAATTCCCTATAAGGAAAATTGGACTTGGCCATGGCTACTGGATCCAAAACAACTCTCAACCTACATCATTACCCCTCTGCCTCCCCAACGCTGCCCAAGTCTTTCACTGCTCTTTGTCACCAGGTTCAAATTCATGGAATAAGAGCGGTTACAACAACTGTCACTGGCCTTATAATCTAACAATAGCAGGGTCAGGCAGAGAATGAATAAGCTATTAAATATCACATAGAAGATATACCAATCTAAAGCAATTGTTTCCAAAGTAAACAAACTACAGTTGATGTCGAAACATGTATGAGGAAATTGATCATGCCGACAGTCAGTTGATGAATGGTGCAGTTATGCAGACAGTTTCCACTATAAGTGCAGGCACAGGAATTTATCAAAAGGACCTGCATTTCTATAGTGCCTTTTACAACCCCAGGATATTTAAAGCCAATGAAATAGCTTTAAAGTATAGACATATTATAATGTTAATTTGCACACTGCAAGCTCCCACACACAAACGAACAAACAAACAGTCATGAGATAATAACCAGATAATATGCTTCAAGATGTTGGTTGAGGGCTAAATATTGGCCAGGACAGCAGGTAGAAATTCCCCATTCTTTGTAGTGCCATAGGGTCTTCTACAACCAAACAAGCAGATGAGGCCTCAACTGGAGGTCTCAACTGAAAGTTTGCACCTCTGACAGAGTAGTACTCCCTCAGAACTGCACGACTGTTTCCACTGGAAAGGAAGGAGAATGAGTGGACGGGCAAACAGACAAGATTTTTACCACATACTAAACATAGGTTATTTTTGCATGAATCCCCACTGAACCTGAAACTCAAACCTAACCTTTGTCAAGTCTGCTTGCACCTGTTTTATAAGTATTCACACTACATCATCTGGTGACAGTTGTACATTCTACTCATGCTGCATACACAGAATTCATACCACATCCTTCAATTGCAAAATCTCAAAGAATTAATTGGCTTCTTTAACTCACCAGAAAGTTAAGAGATAGAAAGGAAATAAGGCCAGATAAGTATCTAGGACAGCTGAAACTCTGATGCTGTATAACATAAGAAATAGGAGCAAGAGTAGGCCACACGAGGCTATGCCATCATTCAAAATCATGGCTGAACTTCGAAACCTCCACTTTCCCACCTTATCACCATATCTCTCGGTTCCCTTTGTGCCCAAATATTTATTGGTTTCAGACTTCAATATACTCAACAATATAGCATCAACAGCTCTCTCAGGTTGAGAATTTCAAACATTTACAACTCTCTGAAGAAATTTCTCATCATAGTCCTAAATTGCTGACCCCTTCTTCAGAGACTGACCCCAATTTCAACATCCTCCAGCCAAGGACACAACCTCAGCATCTAGCTTTGTCAAGCCCTCTCAAATATTTCCATGAGATCACCTCGCATTCTTCTAAACTCCAGGGAACATAGGCCATTCTACACAATTTCTTCTCAGGGGGCAATTCCCTTATCCCAGGAATCAATACAGTTAACTTCTGTCCCCCACTACCCACCCAACCCACCATGGCTCCCCCCACCCCCCAACCACCTCTAAAGCTTAGAATCTCCTAACTTAGGTGTAAAGACCAAAATGTACACAATAATCCAGTATGGTTGCACCAAAGCCCTATATACTTGCAGGACAGCTTTACCCTTATTCACTGAGCCCCTTGCAACAAAGGCTTATATGCAATTTGCATAACTGCTTACTGTACCTTGAACAGTCTGATTAGTAGATGAGGACACCCAAATGAGTCTGAATACCAACATTTATTTCTGTCTCATCTTGTAAAATATATTCTGCTTTTCCATTTTCCTGCTAAAGTGGCTAATTTCACATTTCTTCACATTATATTCCATCTACCACTTTTGTGTGCACTACTTAACATGTTTTTTAGCCTTTTTACATCCTCCTCACAGCTTACTTTCCGATCTACCTTTGTATCAGCAGCAAACTTGGGTGCATTCAGAGTCATTGACAAAGGCCCAATGACCAATCTTTGTTCTCCCTTTACAGTTGCAACATACCAACCCACCAACCCAAAAATGACCCATTTATTCCCATTGTTTTCCATCTGCCAACCCATCTCCAATCCAAGCTAATATATTACTCCAATCCCATGAGCCTTAATCTTGTCTAACAGCCACCTGTGTGACACCTTACTGAAAGCTTTTTGAAGACTGGAAGTTAAACTGTGACAAGTGTGCAGTGGCATATTGTGACTGGACTGGTAATCGAGACCCAGGGTAATGCTCTGGGGATCTGGGCTTGAATCCCACCATGGCAGATGTTGGAATTTGAATTCAATAAAAATCTGGAATTAAAAGTTTAATAATGATCATGAAACCATTGTCGATTGTCGTAAAAACCCATCTGGTTCACTCGGCCGTCCTCACCTGGTCTGGCCTACATGTGACTCCAGATCCGCAGTAACGTGGTCGACTCTTAAATGCCCTCTGAAAAGGCCTAGCAGTTGTATCATGCTGCTACAAAATCAACAATAAGGAAAGAAACTAGACAGACCACCCAGCATCGACCAAGGCACTGGAAACAACAATGGCAAACTCAGCCCTGTCGACCCTGCAAAGTCCTCCTTACTAACATCTGGGGGTTGGTGCCAAAATTGGGAGAACTGTCTCACAAACTAGTCAATCAAGCCTGAAAGTCACACTCACAAAATCATACCTGACAGATCATGTCCCAGATACCACTGTCACTATCCCTGGATATGTCTTGTCTCAACAGCAGCACAGACCCAGCAGATTTGGTGGCACAGTGGTATACAGTCAGGAGGGAGTTGCCCTGGGGATCATCAACTTTGACTCCTGCCCCCATGATGTCCCATGGCATCAGGTCAAACATGGCCAAGGTAATCTCCTGACTAATCAGCTGATGAATCAGTGCTCCTCCATGTTGAACACCATTTGGAGGAAGCACTGAGGGTGGCAAGGGTGCAGATTGTACTCTGGGTGGGGGACTTCAATGTCCATCACCAAGAGTGGCTCGGTAGCACTACTAAACGAGCTGGCTGAGTCCTAAATGACATAGCTGCTGGACTGGGTCTGCAGCAGGTGGTGAGGGAACCAACAAGAGGGAAAAACACTCAACCTCATCCTCACCAACACCAACACCAACCTGCCTGCCGCAGATGTGTCTGTCCATGACAATATTGGTAGCAGTGACCGCACAGTCCTTGTGGAGACGAAGTCTCACCTTCACATGGAGGATACCCTGCATCTCGTTGTGTGGCACTACCACCTTGCTAAATGGGATAGATTTCGAACAGATCTCACAATTCAAGACTGCGCATCCATGAGACGCTGTGGGCCAACAGCAACAGAGTTGTACTCAACCACAATCTGTAACCTCATGGCCCAGCATATCCCCCACTCTACCATTACCATCAAGCCAGGGGATTAATCCTGGTTCAATGAAGAATGCAGGAGGGCATGCCAGGAGCAGCACCAAGCATACCTAAAAATGAGATGTCAACCTGAAGAAGCTACAACACAGAACTATTTGTGTGCCAAACAGCATAAGCAGCAAGTGATAGACAGAGCGAAGCGATCCCACAACCAACGGAGCAGACCTAAGCTCTGCAGTCCTGCCACATTCAGTCGTGAATGGTGGAAGGCAATTAAACAACTCATTGGTGGAGGAGGTTCCACAAGTATCGCCATCCTCAATGATGGAGAAGTCCAGCACATCAGTGCAAAAGAAAAGGCTGAGGCATTTGCAACAATCTTAAGCCAGAAATGCCAAATAGATGATCCATCTCTGTCTCCTCCAGAGGTCCCCAGCATCACAGAGGCCAGTCTTCAATTTGATTCACTCCATGTAATATGAAGGTGCTGGATGGTGCAAAGGCTATGGGCCCTGACAATATTCCAGCAATAGTACTGAAGACTTGTGCTCCAGAACTTGCCGTGCCCCTAGCCAAGCTGTTCCAATCCTGTTACAACACAGGCATCTACCCAGCAATGTGGAAAATTGCTCAGGTATGTCCTGTACACAAAAAGGACAAATCCAACCCAGCCAATTATCACCCCATCAGTCACTCTCCATCATCAGTAAAGCGATGGAAGGGGTCATCAATGGTGCGGTCAAACTGCTTTTGCTTAGCAAAAATCGACTTACTGATGCTCAGTTTGGGTTCTGCCAGGGTCACTCAGCTCCTGACCTCATTATAACCTTGGTTCAAACATAGATAAAAGAGCTGAACTCCAGAGGTGAGGTGAGAGTGATTGCCCTTGACATCAACATAGCATTTGACCATGTATCAGGGAGTCTTAGCAAAACTGGAGTCAATGGGAATCAGGGGGAAAACTCTCCGCTGACCTCATGCTCACCAACCTGCCTGCCGCAGATGCATCCGTTCATGACAGGATTGACCACCCCACCGCATAGTCCTTGTGGAGACGAAATCTTACCTTCATATTGAGGATGTCCTCCATCATGCTGTGTGGCACCACCAATGCTAAATGGGATAGATTTTGAATAAGGAGAAAACATACTGAGCACAAAGGAAGACAGTTATGGTTGTTGGAGGTCAATCATCTTAGTTCCAGGACATCGCTGTAGGAGTTCCTCAGGGTAGGCCCAACCATCTCAGCTACTTCATCAATGACTTTCCTCCCCATATAAGGTCAGAAGCAAGGAGGTTCGCTGATGATTGCACATTGTTCAGCACCATTCGCGACTCCTCAGATACTGAAGCAGTCCATGCCCAAATTCAGCAAGACCTGGACAACATCCAGGCTTGGGCTGACAAGTGGCAAGAAACATTCACACCACACAAGTGCCAGGCAATGACCATCACCAACAAGAGAGAAACTAACCATCACCCATGACGTTTAATGGCATTATCATAGCTGAATCCCCCACCATCAACATCCTGGGCGTTACCATTAACTAGAAACTGAAATGAACTAGCCATATAAATACTCTGGCTACAAGAGCAGGTCTGAGGCTCAGAATCCTGCAGCAAGTAGCTCATCTCCCAACTCCCAAAACCTGTCCATCAAGGCACAAGTCAGGAATGTGATGGAATACATTCCACTTGCCTGGATGAGTGCAGCTCCAACAACACTCATGAAGCTTGACGCCTTCCAGGACAAAGCAGCCTGCTTGATTGGCACCCCATCCACAAACATTCACTCCCTTTACCAAACAGTAGCAGCAGTGTGTACTATCTACAAGATGCACTGCATATTCTCGCCAAGGCTCCTTCAGCAGCACCTTCCAAACCCATGACCACTACCATCTAGAAGGACAAGGGCAGCAGATAGGTGGGAACACCACCATCTGGAAATTCCCCTCCAAGTCACCCACCATTCTGACCTGGAAATATATTGCCATTCCTTTACTGTCACTGGGTCAAAATCCTGGAACTCCCTCCTTAACAGCACTGTGGGTGTACCTACACCACAGAGACTGCAGCAGTTCAAGGCGGTAGCTCACCACCAACTTCTCAAGAGTAGTTAGGGATGGACAATAAATGCTGGCCTAGCCAGCGGCGCCCACATCCCGTAAATGAATTTTTAAAATCTAACCTTAGTTGCTTCAAAATGATGGTGTTAGTGATGGGCCAGATTCTTGAAATGCTGTCAATCTTGAGGTTGGTAATCCCTTGATGTTTTACATGGGGATTTCCAAGACTTTGTAACAACGAAACATCAGCAACAAATGTCCAAGCCAGGATGGTTTGACCTTGGAGGCATCATTGCTTCCATGACATTGTGGTTCTAATCTGCCTCAGTGACAGAATCAAGATACGCTATTGAATATCTTGATGAAAGCAAAATACTTTGGGTGCAGAGTCATACAGACTCGAAGCTTTAACTCTCTTTCTCTCCACAGATGCTGCTAGATCTGAGTCTTTACAGAATTTTTCATTTTTATTTCTGCTGAATATCTTGGTCAGGTTCCGGGGAGGGAAGGGGGGGGGTCGAGAAAAGATAATGATTTACAACAGCCAGCATTCAAATCGGTCTTCCCAATCCCCCTCAAAAGTCTAGGTGGAAGGATACCACCCTCCTCTGCCATCACAGGCAACACCAGCCACATAAATCTATGTGTGACCTATATTCACAGCTGATGGGTGCATATAGTAAATGACCAATGATAGCACCAGAAATGCATGGGTATAGATATCAGCAAAGGATTGACAGGCTGTGGCTCTTCTGAAAAAAGATCAAGGGGTGACCTAATGGAGATCTTTAAAATTATGAAAGGTTTTGATAGAGTGGTTAGAAAGAATGCATCCTTTCATGGGCAAGAGGCCATCAGTATTAGACAGCCACCAAAAAATCCAATAGAAAATCAAGAAACTTCTTTCCCCTAAGAATGTGGAAAGGAGTGGTTCAAGCGAACATTATCGATGCATTCAAGGGGAAGCTTGTAATGGAGAAAGAAATAGAATAGAGGATTAGGATACCAGATTTAGATGAAGTTTGGAGGAAGTTCGAGTGGAGCATAAACACTGACTTGGACTGGTTAGCCCAAATGGCCTGGATATCCTTTTTAAACAGGACAGCAATGGAATCTCAAGTCACAGAGTCATCAAAATACACAGCTGATTTTAGAATGGTCTGTAGTAAGGTGTACTGTGTGCAACATTCAAATTTCTTTAAAAAGACTTTTTAAAACCCAAACACAGTGAAATGTCTGCTCAATACCAATAAATAACTACCTTTCACTATCCCTATTCATGGGGATGGGCAATGAATGTCGACCATGTCAACAATGATCACACTGAACAAATTTTAAAAAGTCACATTCCACAACACCATTGGTATGCATCACACAACTGCTGAGATTCCTCTTCAATCAAGGCGTGGCTACCCATTTCCAATTCATTAAAACAAGTTTACTACAAAAGCTTGTTCGATGGCATGTCAGGATATCACAGGGATGCTGATCACGCTGCATTTACACAGCTTGAAGATTCAAATGGACTGAACACTCTTGCTATATGGAGTTAATCATTGCTTAGTGTCCCCCACATGAAGCTCACCCTTCAACTTCCGTCAACACTAGAAACTAGTGATTCTAGGAATGCACCTCTGTCATGAAACAATGTATATAATATTTTGGAAAACATTTTTCTTTTTAGAATAGAGGTTTAGTTTGTTAAACTGTCTTAATTGGATTAAATCCAGCTAGTCCGGGTGCTTTGAGGGGTATTAGTTTTGATATGGGAGATAGTGTGCGTTTGCATTTTTTGAATAGAGCATTCAAGAATTGGGGTGAAAACTTGATGCCTTTTCAGCAGCTACCAAGAAATATGTTTATATCACTAATAAAATTGGTACAATAAATGGGGTTTCATTGTTAAAAGGTGAATCAGAGGTTGTTGATAAGATGAGAATTAGCATTCAATGGGGCTGGTAGGTACAACTTCAGTAGTTTTCGGGTGTGCAAGCAGAGGCGATGTAAGATCAAAAGGCAACTGCAAGCCTCCAACTGAGAAAAGTGAAAAGAACCTCATTCTGAATTCGTAAGGTGAAAATGCTTTGCCTGGTGTTTGGTTAAGTCTATGTTGCTATTACCTTAATGAGGGTTAGTTCAGGAATTTGTTAAAAGTTATGATAATAGTAATTTGTAGCCATGTGTATATATATTTTAACCTGTGTAAATTAATAAATGTTTCATTTAGTTTAATGTAAAACCTCGAGAACCAGTGGTCTGATTCCTGAGTTTAGAGTCGCATCTCAAACATAACACTTAAAATTTTTGGTTATTACAGTTGTTTAAAGTTTCCCTCTGGGATTTTTTTTTAAAATAGCTCTGCTTTTTACCACCTGCATCAGTCATAACAACCTCTTTGACACTATCCCCAATATCCAGTTATGTTAGGGAACATCTTCCGTTGACAGCTTCCCAAATATCCAGCAGTGATAGGAAAATCCTCTCCGCACCACTGTCCCTGATGCTAGGGAGTGTGCTTCCTTGACATGGTCCTGAATTTTAATTGGTAACATAATAGAAACTTTAAAAACTCTGGCTGTTCAAGCACACAAGCATTCTGATGTTTATTACATTAGTGATGTATGCCTCTCATCAGACCACATGTAAATAAACTTGGCCAGTACAGAACTCATGGGAGAAGGGGCCATGAGAGGACATAATCCAAGTAAATACATGTTTTAAAACACATAACTCCGCCATGCCAAAAAAAAAAACAAATACAGCCCGAGGCATCTTCCCCATTCTGTCTACCATCATCCAACTTGGCCTGGATGTGGGATACAAAGGGTTGATTACTACCAAGGACCCCAACAGATCCACCATACATGCAAAGTCTCCCTTCAATATTCAGAGGACTACACCACACCCAAGAGAATGGAAGTGGGAATTATAGTGTGAGCCACACTTGTACACAGAACAGAGCTGTTCAACAAAATAATCATACAATCTACATTGAGATCACAACGTGAATTGTAATTACAGTATATTATACAGGATGAAGTACACACAAGATGAAAGAGGCAGTGCTATGTAAATGTGCCTCTGCCAGCAGTGGGAAATGCCATTTTTTACTTTCATTTAATCTACAAAATCCACAGGGTCAGATTGGCTCATTCAAATTGCTTGGAATGCAGATCACACTGTGCAAATACTGGCTCCTTAAAAAGGGAAAAGTCACAATCACAGGGACTCTCGCTTGATTGCCACCTTGCCTCCATAAAGCGCTAGTTTATCGTACTCAGAGGTGCGCTATTATGCCATTGTCTTATGACAGTGAGTAACAGCACAAGATTAAACGTGGTGGATCTATCTATGCAGACAATCAACAATTGCAGCCCTGTCACTGGACCCATCACAGGGTAACATTTGGCTACCAGTAGCTTGTCAACAGCAGCAGACATTGACTACAATGACAGGCAAAGAAAGTGGATATGTTCAAGATACAAAAGGTCTGGGTTTTCATACTGATTAACCTCTTCACTCTCAACGCTACCACTGTTGCATCAAGATTCCACAGTACCATGACAGCCAGCAACAGGTATTAGGCTCACAATACAGAAATGACCAAGTACTCCAGAACCTGTTGACTGAGAAAGCAGATGCTCATGTAAGATAAAACCCCCATTGTGATCAATTCACATTTATAGGGTGACACTTATCTGGCATGTCATCTTGCAATGAAGCTGGTTAAAGAACCCCTTCAAGGGTCCATTGAATATATCCTTTTCTGAACACTTAGTGCACACACCTACCTCACAAAGCTAGATATCCAGCAGCTCCATAACTGATCTGCCATATCGCTGTAATTACAGTTCAATCAGAAGCCATGTCCTCAGAATAAAGGATGGTGTGATGCATCTTCTCCACACTATACATTTTTAAAGCGTAAGCTGCTTTCTCATAGGAAAGTAGATTCCAATTCACTTCCTCCCACGTGGAAAATTCCCTACCTAAGCCAGGGAGGTGAGGAGCAGATCAGCCAGTTCGGCTGGATCCAGGTGTTCCTCATTTCTCAAGGAGCCGCAGTGAGTCATTCTCTGGGTGCACTTGATAACCAGTCAAACTTCAATGGGAGCAAAGACAGATCCAGAAGAACATAGCTGCCTCAACTTTCTACATAGCTGCATAAAGACAAAAATTGCTTTTTTTGGGGGAGGGGGCAGGGTGGAGAAAAGAGTGCTGTCAAATTTGTATCTGCTCAAACACATTCAGGTTTCAATTTCTCTCAGTCACTGAATTTTATATCCATATTCCATGGTATTTTGGCTTGTAAAATTTCTCAAAATCTCCAGCTTTAATGCACCTTTCTTGTCAGACACAGCATCTGGCGTTGGAACTTTAATCATCCTCATCTGCTCTCCTCACTAGGGCAGTCACATGAGCTTTTTTAAAAAATATTCTTTCATGGAATGTGGGCATTTGTTGCCCATCCCTAAATGCCCTTGAACCGAGGGGCTTGCTAGGCCATTTCAGAGGACAATTAAGAGTCAACCACATTGCCCAGATCAGGTAAGGATGGCAGATTGAACCAGGTGGGTTTTCACATCAATGATAGCTGTGTTGGTCACCTTTACTGAAACTAGCTTTATAATTCCAGATTTATTTATTGAATTTATAATTCCACCAGCTGCCGTGGTGGGATTTCAACCTATGTCCCCAGAACATTAGCCGGGGCCTTGGATTACTAGTCCAGTGACATAAGCACTACACCACCTCTCCATCTCCACAAGAGATGAAAAATTATCATACCTTCCTGAATGGCTCAAAATTGCTCATGGCCATAATTGATATTCATGGTCTCCACAAACTGCTCCCCTATCCTGTAACCACTGAACAATACCTGGGGAGATCCACTGTAAATAAATGTTTACATTTGCTCAAAAGATACTTTAAGACAGACAGTAATCTCAAATGTTCTTAAATATTTTAAGTACAAGCCTAGACAAGTAGTGTATAAAACCTTAGGAAACAGGAACACTAAAAAAAAACCTAAAAATTAGCTCCATGGGGTGGTGCTTCAAAATGTTAGCTATGGCCAGGTACTTTATAAATTTAAGTACTGTACTAATAATCAAGACAATTAAAATATCAAATCAGATTAGTTAAAAAGTGCAAAAATGACCCATCTCAACAGCGTGAGAATGGGTCCTGTTTCCAAGTATTCCACACTCTGCTGACGTTGTCACTAAATGTTAGTCACATGTGTGCTACTCACAAAGGCCTAACCACATCTGAAGACCGCTTTTCCTGTACAGTCACTGAACAAGAACACAGAGGAGGCAGCCAATCGGGGTTTCACTGAAGTGCGCCCATCTCAACCTACTGCCAAACCAGCCTTTTTTGGTACTGATAGCAAGCTAACAGAATAGTGGCATCTGTCCCCACTGCATCAACCAGACATGCACATTCCAACAAGCTGCAAAGTGATTGGCTATGTTAGGATTGCTTCTGTGCAGGTACCACAGCTCTAGTAACCTGTACCAAACAGAGGAAGCAGTACGAGAGACAGTGTTAAGAGGTCTCGCAACCAACAGATTAAGTCAAAGCTCTGTTGTTTTGCCACATCCAACTGCAATTGGTAGCAGACAAAATAGCAAATGGGAAGAGCAGGCTTAATGAACATCCTCATCCTCAATGACTGAGTACAAAGCAAGTACAAAAGACAAGGCTGAACAGCCTGCAATTGTCTTCAGGCAGATGTAGTGGATGATCCTGGTCAGCCATGGCACCGTTGGTAACACACCTGAGTAAAAAAGTTGTGGGTTCAAGTCTCATTCCAGAGACATGAGCACAGAATCTAGGTTTACACTCCCATGCAATAACAATAAAGAAGTGCTACACTGTCAGAGGTGCTATCTTTCGGATAAAACATGAAACCAAGGCCTTATCTGCCCTCAAAAGAACTTGAAAGTTCCAGGGCATGATTTCAAAAAATCAGAGGGAGTTCATACAGTATTCTGGCCAATATTTATCCCTCAAGGCCTCAACCATATAACTAAAAAGGAATTCTAATCATTATAGAACATACGAACATATGAAATAAGAGAAGTAGACCACACGACCCCTTGAGCCAGCTCTGCCATTTGATAAGATCGTGGTTGATCTGTTTGCATTTTGATTTCCACATTCCCATCTACCTCCGATAACCTTTGATTCCCTTGCCTAACAAGAACCTATCTACCTCTGCCTTAAAAGTATTCAGTGACCCGGCTTCCACTGCCTTCTGAGGCAGAGAATTCCAAAGTCGCAGAACCTTCAGAAAAAAAATTCTCATCTCTGCCCTAAAGCGCAACCCTTAATTTTAAAACAGTGCCCCCTAGTTCTGGACTCAACTACAAGAAGAAACATCCTTTCCACATCTACCTTGTCAATACTATTCAGGATCTTGTATACTTCAATCAAGTCACCCCTCATTCTTCTAAACCCCAGTGGAAACAAGCTCAGTGTGTCAAACCCTTCCTCATAAGACAACCCACTCATTCCAGGTATCAATCTAGTAAACCTCTTCTGAACTGCCTCCAACGCATTTACACCCTTCCTTAAATAAGGGCACAAAAACTGCACACAGTATTCGATACCTGGTCTCACTAATGCCCTGTATAACTGAAGCACAACATCCTTAGTTTTAAGTTCAATTCCTCAGAATAAAATTCCATTAGCCTTCTTAATTACTTGCTGTACCTGCATACTAACATTTTGTGACTCATGCATTAGAACATTTCTGCACCTCAAAATTCTGCAGCTCTTCTCTGCTCTTTTTTATTCTTCCTGCCAACTTCACATTTTCCCACATTATACTCTGACAGATTTTTGGCCACCCACTCAACATATCGATATCCTTCTGCAATCTCGTGTCCTCTTCTCAACATAATTTTCTACCTATCTTTGTGTCATCTGCAAATTTAGCTACCATGCCTTCACTCCCCTCATCTAAGTCATTGATATAAATTACAAAAAGCTGAGGCCCCATTACAGGCCCCTATGAGACTCTACTCGTCACATCCTGCCAATCAGAAAAAGAACGATTTACACATACGCTGCTTTCTGCCAGCTAACCAACCTTCTATCCATGCTAATATGTTACGCCCTACACCATGAGCTTTTATTTTCCGCAGTAACCTTTGACGCTGCACCTTTTCAAATGTCTTCTGGACATCTAAGTACTGCAAGTCTACATGCTCCCCTTTATCCACAGCGCATGTGACTCCTTCAAAGAATTCCAATAAATTGGTTAAACACAGTTCCCTTTCACAAAACCATGCTGTCTCTTCCCAATTACCTTGAGTTTCTCAAAGTGCCCAGCTATAGCCTCCTTAATGATCGATTCTAACACCTTCCCCATAACAGACATCAATCCAACTGGCCTCATTTCCTGCTTTCTGCCTCCCTCCCTTCTTGAAGAGGGGGGTTATATTTGCTACTTTCACAGTCTGATGGAACCTTTCCAAAATCTAGTGAATTTTGGAAAATTAACACCAACGCATCTGCTACTTCATTAGCCACTTCTTTTAAGACCCAGGGTGAAGTCCGTCAGGACCCGGAGACTTGTCAGCCTACAGCTCCATCAGTTTGCTCTGTACTGCTTCCCTAGTGATTGTTATTTCACCAAGTTCCTCATTCCCTTCTACCTCCTGATTTACAGCTATTACTGGAATGTTTTTTGTATCCTCTATAGTGAAGGCAGAAGCAAAATATTTGTTTGTTTCATCCACAATTTCCTTGTTATTTACTATTAACTCCCAATTCTCACTCTCCAGGGGACCAACGATCACTTTACCCACACTTTTCCTGTTTAAATAACTGTAGAAACTCTTGCTATCCATTTTAACGTTTCTAGCTAGCTTTCTCCCCTACTCTAATTTCTTTCTCTTGCTGCATGCAAATTGGCTGTCATGTTTCCTGCAGTGCAGCAGTGACTACAATTTAAAAAGTACTTAATTAGCTTGAAACACAATGGGACGTCCTAAGGCCGTGAAATGCATTACATAAATAAACATGTCATCATTCTTTTCTTGGCCTCCTCCTGTTGTACTCACCATCACAGATGCCAGTCATCAAGCGTCTAGGTTTACTCCACATAATATCTTAGAAATGGCTGGGCACACTGGGTAAGCAAATGATATAGGCCCTCATAACGTCCCAGCTGTAGTGAAGGCCTGAGCTGCAGATTTCGCCAAGCCATTCCAGTACAGCTACAACACTGGTATTTACCTGATGTGGAAAATTGTCCAGGTCTGTCTTGCCCTCACAAAGCGGGGCAAATCCAACCCGGCCTATACCATCCTATCATGCCATTCTCCATCATCAGTAAGGAGTTATCGACAGTGCAATCAAGCAATACTTGCTCAACAATTACCTGCTTAATGTTAGTCAATTTGGGTTATGTAAAATATATAGCACAGCAACAGGCCATTTGGCCCAGCCAATTCATGCTGGCATTCCAAGCTACACTCAAGCGTTCTCCCACCCTTCCCCATCTGACTATCAGCATCAACCTCAATTCCTTTCTCCTTGCATACTGAACAGAACAAAGTGTGGTGAGAGTGGTGCCCTCAATATCTAAGTGTGGCACCAAGGAGCCAGAGTCAAAATTATGAAAAAATGTACACAGTGCAGCACTGCCTGAAAAGGCAGTGGAAGCAGTTTCAACAACAACTTTTGAAAGAGAATTGTATAAATACTTGAAGGGGAAAAATTGATAGGGCTATAGGGAAAGACCAGGGAGTGGGACAAAGTGGATCACTGTATCTGAGCCAGCACAAGTGCAATAGGCTGAATGAACTCCTTCTGTGCTGTATTATTCTAAGATTCTAATAAAGCTCAAGTCAATGGGGATCAGGTAGAAAACTCTCCAGCGACATTACACCTGGCACTAAGAAAGATTGTTCGTTTGTTGGTGGCCAAACATCTCAGCTGAGGCTACTGCTGTCAGAGTTACTTGGGGTAGTGTCCTTCCAGCTGCTTCAATGACCTTCTCTCCAACATAAGGTCACAGGTATGGCAGCTCACTAATGATTGCAATGTCCAGCTCCATCTGCAATTCTTCAAATAACGAAGCAGCCCATGAGAGCAGAACATGGGCTGTACAATGTCCAGACTTGTGATTATTGTGGCCTAAACGTCACTTCCCAAAAGCGTCAGTGACCATATTCAACACATGGGACCCTAACCATCTCCCCATGGCATTCAACGACAATACAATCACCAAATTCACCAACATCCTGGGGTCCCCAATGAGCAGAAAGGCAACTGGGCCAAGCACATAAATGCCGTGGCTATTACAAGATGTCAAAAGCTGCGGTATTTTAAGTTGAGTTGCTCACCTCCTGACTTCCCAAAGCCACTCCACTACCAACAAAGCACAGGTCACGATTGTGATAGAATAATCTGAACTTGCCTAGATGAGTGCTGCTTCAACAACTTGAGCTCAACCATCCAGACAAAGCCGCCTACGTGATCAGCAACCTATCCAAATCCATAAACATTCACTCCCTCCACTGCTGGCACACAATGACAGTGTGTGCCATCTACAAGACGCACTGCTGCAACTCAATGGCTTCTTCCCCAACATCTCTAAGGCCCATGAGCACAACACCTAAAAGAACAAGGGCAGTGAGTGCCTGGGAGCAACATCAGCTCAGTGTCCCCTCCATGTCACACATTATCCTGAATTGTACTGATTATAACCCTGGCTGTAACTGACCCTTTCCTTTAAAGCCCATGAGCCAGAGCCCCAGGCTCATGGCCCCAGAGAGTCAGAGCCCTCGCCCCAGGCCCATGGCCCTTTGAGCCAGAGCCTTTGCCCCAGGCCCATGGCCCCTTGAGCCAGAGCCCTCACAAGGTCCATGGCCCCAGAGAGTCAGAGCCATCTCCAACGCATGCGTTTTTTTGCCTCCCCCATCATCTCCCTTCATTTCCTGAAGAAGGTGTTGTCTCTTTGCTGGGATTGAGTGCTGACCACAGGCAATCTGCCATGCAAAGACACACAGGCTGCCTAGTAACCTCAGAGGCAACTGCCTTCTCAAGTCCAATTACAAGCATGTATGAAGAATCAGTCCACGTTCTAAGTCAAATGATTGTGTTCAAGCCCCACTTCATGGTTTCAGCTCATAACCCAATATAGTGATGAGTGCAATGAGCTGCCATTCTTCAGGTGAAATTTTAACTCAAGGCTCCAAAACAGGTTTACAAGTTCAGGTACATATTAAAGGCCCAAAAAGAACAGCAAAATTGATCTGAGGCCAAAGCTTTCCAACACTTCCAATAATTCTGAGAGAAGAGACCAACGATCTACGTTTGACTTTAGTTTGTGCCGAGCCGGCTGTGTTCAGAATGCCACAACTGGCTTCAGTACCTTGAGACAGAGAGGGGAAATCCAGTGACACTCACTGGGATAAGGTCAAACATAACTCTGAGGTCTTTCATGGTCAATAACCTCAATGCTCAGCACAATTTCAAAAGATGGGGGTGACATCAAATTTGGGTGAGAGCTCTCACAGGAGGCGGCAAAGTATAATAAGACACTAATAAATTTTGCAGAATGACGTGCAATTAGCAGATTAATTTTTGTGGTATGTTAGATGGTGCATTTTTGTAGAAAAAAATAAAGATGCCATATACCATTTGGATAGTAACAGCCAAAATAAGGTAGAGGAACAAAAGGATCTGGGGGTACACATTGACAAATCATTAAAAGTAGTGACGCAAGTAAATAAGGCCGTGGAAAAGTCAACCAAGCACTGGAGTTGATGCCTAGAGGGAACAAATTGAAAAACATGGGAGTTACGTTAAACATGTCTGAATCTTGGTTAAGCTACATTTGAAGTATTGTGCATATTTCTAGCCCCCATCTTATAGGTGCAAAAAATATGATCCCATAACTGCGAGAATATACTTACGGAAAGGCCGGGCTCTTTTCTCTTGAAAAGAGAAAGCCAAGGGGTGGTCAAAGAGGTCCATAAGATTCTGAAGGTGTTCAGCAGAGTAGACGGACATAATGTTTACACTTGTGGGGGAATCCAACCTACAAATGTTAAATCCAGGGGAGTCACTAATAAATCCAATGGGATATTCAGAAGAAACGTCCTCACACAGAAAGTGGTTAGAATGTAGAACATGCTACTATATGGAGTAGCTGTGACAAGTAGCATAGGTGCATTGAATGGAAAGTAATGGATCAGTACAACAGGGTAAAAGAGATAAGTGGGAGAAAGCTCACCTGGCGCATGGATACTGGCACAAATTAATGAAGCCAAATGGCTTGCTTCTGCACTGTAGACTTGACCTAATGCTCATAATCCAGGTATACATAGCCACTTGGCCCAGACACTGGCAGCTGCCAATATCTGCAGAACCAGATTTCAACAGGAGTCAGTGCCTTCAGAGATGGGAGAAAACCAGCAGATCTCCTACACCCACTGGATTCCTCCAATTGCACAGCAGTTTGAAAGAACATTCCAACGTTCCTGCCAGGCATGTAATTATGTGAGATGTAAAGCTTCACCAAACAGGAAGCAACTGAACAAGACACATCGTGTCTGACCAAACAGCTCACAGCTATCATACCGAGGGAGGTGAATACTTCTTCCCCACACCCAATGTTGCGTACAGGCAGGCAGGCACCCATCCAGCACTAGGGTCTGGTGCGTCAGGCTGCAGCTGTCTCACATGTCGAAGCTTATCTGCTGACAGGGTTAAACATACCCCTCACAGTCTCCACTTTCCTTACTGTCGACTGCACTCCATGTCCTCAAAGTAATTCCTCAGTACTCAAGGAATCTGTACAATTTGCTTTAAGCTAGAACTGATCCAGAATTTACAATTTTAAGAGTTTCTTAGCATAATCTACTCTGGATATACAATTTCTTTGTAGCCAGCTGCAATTTATTTCTATATATTATAGCTGAAATATAAACTCCTTTAAATGTCTTGTGACTATTCTGCCACCCTCACACTAACCTCTAGCTCACACTCCTTTCATAACTATCTCCCTCTGCCCTGATCAAGTAGTCATGGATGTAATCCTGTGCAGACCAAAATCTTGTTTCAGAGGAGGTGATGGCTGTAGGTCAGGCACATGCCTCCATGGCAGAAAGGATTGAGGGGGCAGTGGTTATATTATATAGCAATTTGTAGTTTACAGCCTCTAATCAGAGAGCACCAGATGCTGGGGACAGGTTGCTTGTGGTAAACAAGACACTTAAATCAGGGCCAGATGAGTCATCTTAACATATGGCGCTGAGCAACAATATTTAATCCTGGCTGCAATCTATCCCTTCATTTAAGATCAGACTACCAACCACTGAGTAACCAGGTTATTGAAAAGTAAATTTAAGTGGCAAATGATTTTCTCCAAGGGCTCAATGTCATTTGCCATTGGACCCCAGGGTCCCCATGATCCAGAGCGTGCCTTTACCTGCACTATATATATTTGTAAACCTAGTGAGACTTAAGAGACAAACTGAAAACCTTTATCAATGCTTTGATGAGACCATGCCTGGAATACAGAGAGCAGTTTTGGTCCTCATATGTGAGGAAGGGTATAAGTACATTTGAGCCAGGAGAGCAAATGTTCACTAGGTTGGTTTCTGGAAAAGAAGGTCGTCCTATGATGACAGGCTGAGTAAATTGGGTCTATATTCTCTGGAGTTTAGAAGAATGAGAGGTGATCTCTTTGAAACCTACAAGATTCTGAAGGGGCTTGAGAGGGTAGAGACAGAGGTTATTTCCCTAGGCTGGGAAATCTGAAACAAGGGGGCACAGTCTCAGGATAAGGGACAGGTCATTTAAGACTGAGATGAGGAGAAATTTCTTCACTCAAAGGGGTTGCGTACCTTTGGAATTCTCTAACCCAGAGGGTTACGGATGCTCCATCACTTCGTAAATTCAATGTTGGGATAGACAGATTTTTGATCTCTCAGGGGATTTAGGGATATGGGGAATGGGCAGGAAAATGGAGTTGAAGCCCAAGATCAGCCATGATCATATTGAATGGTGGAGCAGGCTCGATGGGCCATACGGTCTACTCCTGCTCCTATTTCTTGCGTTATATTCATTGCACTCAAGGTTATTGGCTTATATCATATTTTATGACACAATATCACCTACATTAAGAACTAATCCTACAGCTCAAGCTATAAACTAGCAGAATCATTAACTTAACATTGAAAAGTTAGATAAGCAATATATTTTGAATAATTGCAAGCTTTTATAAAGGTCAGTCCAATATTAAAAACAAGATACATCTCTTGCACCAACTCTTGATCTAACACTGATCAGGGAAACATGGCTATTTGTTTATTAACTACTTGCTACCTTGGTTTGTACTCCTGATAGCATCAGGATGACAAGCAAACTGGATGCATGTAACCCAATGCAAGTTCATACAAGGTAGCCCCAGGCTACCCAGAGCAGCCCATCAAAAAAATGGCAAAGAATTGTGGCCCTGTCCCTTTGACAAACATAAGTTTTCAACAGTTATAATGGTCAATAAAAACATGACTTTAAAAAAGATAAAAACGGAAAATACTGGAAACACTCAGCAGATCAGGCAGCATCTGTGGAGCAAGAAACAGTTAACATTTCACTTCAATGGTCTTTCGTCAAAACTGGAATATTAATTCTGCTCCTCTCTCACCACAGATGCTGCCAGGTGTGCTAAACATTACCAACATTGTGCTTTTATTTCACATTTCCAGCATCTGCAGTGTTTTAAGAGGATGTCAATCACATCAACTGTTACACCTAAAACATGAATTAGTTTGCTCTCTCCACAGACACTGAGTTGCGCATTTACACGTTTTCTGTTTACATTTCAGATTAGCAGCATTTGCACAATGTGCCATTTGAACTGAACAGCATGGGTTGACTCACTGACCGCTTAATACTTCTAATGAACGCAGAATCACAAACAAGAGCAGCAAACAGTCCACAACTAGCAAGGCCTTGCCCTGAGATGTGTTCAATTAGCCCAGACTCCAGCGCAACATACTTTGCAGTTTCCAACCCCAGCTAACAGCACCAGACTTCAACCTGACATGTGTCTTGATAAGCAAGAAAGAATTCAGTTTCAGGAAACAGCCACGCCCCTTAGATTAGCTACCTTAAATTTGGCCAGTGGTCACGGACAGGAGAGTGTGACTATGAGTGAGGCGGGTAGAGGGATTGAGGAAGTAGCACTGCAGGAGCCTCAGCCCTTACCCTTATCCAACAGGTTCGAGATTCTTGCTCCCTGTGTGGATGAGAGCGGGGACTATAAGGAGGATGAGCAAACTGACCATGGTACAGGGAGCTATTCAAGTGGGGGGAGGAAAGAGAAATGTAGTTGTAATCAGGGATAGTATAGGTAGGGGAATAGATACTGTTCTCTGTAGCCAGGATCAAGGGTCCCAAAGGCTGTGTTGCCTACCTGGTGCCAGGGTTAAGGATATCTCATCTGGGCTGCAGAGGAATTTGGAACAGGAGGGGAAAGATCCAGTTGTCACGGTTCACATAGGTACCAACAATATAGATGGAACGAGGAAAGAGGTTCTGCTGAGGGAATACGAGCAGCTAAGGGCTAAATTAAAAAGCAGAACCAAAAAGGTAATAATCTCCAGATTACTACCTGAGCCATGAACTAATTGGTACAGGGTCAATAAGATTAAAGAGGTAACTGCATAGCTCAAAGATTGGTGTGGGAGAAATGGGTTCGAATTCATGGGACATTAGCACCAGTACTGGGGAAAGAGGGAGCTATTCCGTTCGGACGGGCTCCACTTGAATCATGCTTGGACCAGTGTCCTGGCGAATCACATATATAAGGCTGCAGATAGGGCTTTAAACTAAATAGTGGGGGCGGGAATTCAGTTGCTTGGAAATATAAAAAAATCAAAGTTTGAGAGGGTAAGAGTGTAGGTTAGTGACGAGGCTGATTGTTACCAAAAATTGAAAGGAAGGGACTGAGTGTGTGCACGCTATATTGCACCAAAGAATCATATAAGGATAGGGAAAACTGACAACAGGCCAAACTTAAAGGCTTTGTATCTGAATGTGCGTAGCATTTGGAATAAAACAAATGAATTAACAGCACAAATAGAGATAAATAGGTATGAGTTGGTGGCGATTACTGAGACCTGGTTACAGGGAGAACAGGCTTGGGAGTTGAATATCCAAGGGCACTCAGTGGCAGATATTTAAGGAGATATTCAATTCCTCCCAAGTAAAATATATTCCAAAAGAGGAAGAAAGATGGTAAGAGGTGGGAAAAAGCATCCATGGCTAAGCAAGGAAGTTAAAGAGAACATAGGCAAAAACTAAGGCATACCAAAGACAAAAGGTCAGTGGCAGGCTGAAAGATTGGGAAACTTTTAAAGATCAACAAAGGGTTACTAAAAAAATAAAAGGAGCTAAGGTAAATTATGAAAGAACACTAGCGCAAAATGTAAAAACTGATGGCAAAAGCTTCTATAAGTATATCAAAGGAAAGAGAGTAGCTAAAGTGAATGTTGGTCCCTTGGAGGATGAGACTGGGAAGTTAATAGTGGGGAATGCAGAAATGGCAGAGACGCTTAATCAATATTTTGCCTCAGTTTTCATGGTGGAGGACACTAGTACCAACTCAATAGTAACAGGTGGTGCAGAGGGTATAGAGAAGGAGGAACTTAGAACAATTACCATCACCAGAGAGAAAGTACTGAGCAAACTATTGGTATTAAAGGGTGACAAGTCCCCAGGACCTGATGGCCTATTCCCTAGGATCTTAAAGGAAGTGGCAGCGGAGATAGTGGATGCATTGGCTATAATATTCCAAAGTTCCCTGGAAAGGTTTCAGTGGATTGGAAAATTCTAATAGGACGCCCTTATTCAAAGAAAGCAGGGGGTGGCGGGGGGTGACAGAAAGTAGGAAACTATAGACCAGTTAGTTTAATGTCTGTCATTGGGAAATTGTTGGCATCCATTACTGAGGTAGTAGTAATGGGGTATTTGGAAAGTCAAAATGCAATCCATCAGAGGCAGCATGGTTTATGTTCGACTAATTTGCTAAAGTTCTTTGAAGATGTGACAAGCAAAGTGGATAATGGGGATCCTGTAGATGTAGTGTATCTGGACTTCCAGAAGACCTTTGATAAGGTGCCGCACAAAAGATTAATACACAAGACCACATGGAGCTAGGGGTAATATATTAGCTTGGATAGAGGATTGGCTAAACAATAGAAAGCAGAGCGTGCAGTGGATGCCGGGACGCTGAATAAATCTGAGGAGAAAGACAGGTTTTTTATTAGTAACGGGTTGAAAGATTATGGGGAGAGGACGGGAAATTGGAGTTGAGGCCGAAATGAGATCAGCCATGATCATATTGAATGGTAGGGCAGGGCTCGAGGGGCTGAATTGCCTACTCCTGCTCCTAGTTCTTATGTTCTTATAATCCCTTGCAGATAAAAGAGCTTCAGTTTCAGCACAACCATGACCAGCATTGTTAACACACTCACTGAGCAAGCTGAAGCGTGTTTCAAGAAGAGAGGAACCAGGTGACAGAAATCAACTCCCTCAATAGACCAGTGGGTAAATACAATGTATGGGAGAGGTGGTGGCATAGTGGCATTATCACTGGACTAGTATTCCAGGGACCTAGGATAATGCTCTGGGGACCTGGATTCAAATCCTGCCATAGCAGATGGTGGAATTTGAATCCAATAAAAATCTGGAATTAAAGGTCTGATGATAACCATGGCCTGGATTTTCCAGAAAGAGTTACAATGTGTTAGTGCTGAGGTCCTAGGTTCAGTATGCAGACTGAGCTCAGCAGCAGCTGGTATGTTACCATTGACTTCAGCGCTCCTGGGGTAGGAGGACAAGGTGTCAGTTCCCAAAACTCTACTGGAATGTGCTCGCAGCCAGTAGTCGAGTACAGGGTTGGGCTCGACCATGAGTGCCACAGATTCAGCTCCCAAATGAAAAACGACTGAGTGAAGCACAAATGGGGCTGCTGGCCCTCGTTGAACTTGATCCAAACAAGGGTCAACATCTTCAGGGAGCAAGATAAAAAGGCTTCCCAATACAGGGATCCGACAGGAAGCAAGCACAAGACTTGGTTAAAAGTGCTTGTTCTTCGGGGATGCAACTTTGCAGTTTAAGCAGGTTAAATACATACTTTACTTGATTTAAAATATATTTCTTGTAAAAGTGCAACAGTAAGTCACAGGCAGAGAGGTACACAAGAAATAGGAGTAGGCCATATGGCCCAATTGAGCCTGCTCCACCATTTATAATGAACATGGGTTTCAACTCCACTTTCCCACCCACCCCACCATTGCTCCCCAAATCCCTCGATTCCCAGAGACACCAAAAATCTGTCCATCCCAGCCTTAAATGCATCCAACAATAAAACATCCACAACTCTCTGAGGTAGGGAACTGCAAAAATTCACAACTGTTTGAGTTTTCTCCTCATCTCAGTCCTAAATAATCAGCCCCTTATCCTGACACTATGTCCGTGTTTTAGATTCTCTGACCTGTGGAAACAATATCCTATCAAGCCCTTTCTGAATTTTGTCAGCTTCAATTAAGATTGTCTCTCATTCTTCTAAACCCCAGAGAATATAACCCCAATTTACTCAGCCTATCATAGGTGAACCCCGCATATCTAGGACTAAATTAGTAAACTTTCACTGTACTGCCTCCAATGCAAGTTTATACTGTTAAACATGGAGTCTAAAACTGCACACAGTATTCCAGATACGGTCTCACCAAAACCCTGTGCAACTGTAGCAAAATTTCTTTATCTGTGTACTCCAACCCCTTTGCAATAAAGACCAATGTGCCAGTTACCTTCCTAATTGCTTGCTGCACCTGCATGCTAACTTTGTTTTCCTTGTACAAGCACACCCAAGTCTCTTTGAACATCAACACTTAGGAGTTTCTCACCTCTTAAAAAATTCTGCTTTTTTATTCTTCTGACCAAAGTGAATAATTTCACAATTCCCCGATATTATACTTCAATTACCATCTTGTTGCCCACTCACTTAAGATGCCTATATCGCTTTGCAGCCTGCGTCCTTCCCACAGATTACCTTTCCACCAAATTAGCAAAATTTGATACATTACTCTCTCTTTATCCAAATCATCTTGTAGATGGTACACACACTTCTGTCACTTTGCTTTGGTGGTGGATGGGGTGCCAATCAAGCAGGCTGCTTTGTCCTGGATGATGTCGAGTTTCTTGAGTGATGGAGCTGCACTCATCCAGGCAAGTGGAGAGTATTCCATCACACTCCTGACTTATGCCTTGTAGATGCTATTTTGGTAAAAACCAATAGAATAAGGGGACAAATCAACAAATAAAAAGATCAAATGAACAAATAAATGGGGAAGCCCCTTAAAGGGGGCTGCAACAAAAGACAAAACACAAAGGAAACTTACAAAGATCAAACCAAAATGCAATTGTGGGGGCCAATAATGTACCCCAGTCCCCGCGATGCCTACTGGAATGGAAGGCAGACACCGCATGCTCCCTCTCCAAGGACACCCAGCTGCGAATGTAGTCGCGAAAGAGAGGTAGACAGTTGGACGACTCCCTCGATGACCCACTGCCTGGACCTGTTAATGGCCAATTTGGCCAGGCCCAGGCCCACCACGGGGGTCCTCCTTCCTCCATGCCTTGCTCCACACTGGGTGCCCAAAGATTAGGTGTGTGCGGCTGAAGTGCAATCAAAAATTAAATAACAAATTTTAAAAATAACTGAAAAGGGAGTGCAGCCTACATATACACATGGTCCACAAACTCCGCAAGGCTGCAAAAGATACAGGTTTCTTGGGAGTCTGTGAACTGATAGTTGTATGGGACAGCTGCATGCAACACCCTCCACTCCAGATCCCTGCTCGGAAAGCCCTCCAATGGGGACCTCTACCACCAGACAGCAACAGGGCACACCAAGGCATGTTTGGACAGCAGGCGAAGGTTATGCAGCAACAGCCCATACAGGAAAACCCTCCGCGCCAAGCTAAAAGGCATGGAAGGCATTTCCACAAGGCAGCTCACATTGTGGGGCTCCTGATCCCGAGGGAGGTTTTCGGTGCTTGGGGTCAATGTGGAATTCCTTCAGAGCAAGAGTTTGCTCAGATGAGAGTCCATCACACACCTGAGCCACCAAGGCCTTGTGTGACATCAGGCTGAGCACAACCATTCTAAGGTCATGGATGGCATTGACAGCAAGCCAGATGCCCACTGATGCACAATGTACCAGGCCTTATAGATAGTGAGTTACTCCCTGCAGAATTCCCAGCCTCTGATCTGCTCTTGTAGCCACAGTATTTATATGGCTAGTCCAATTTAGTTTCTGGTCAATGGTGACCCCCAGGACAGGATGCTGATAGTGGGGGATTCAGTGATGGTAATACCATTGAATGTCAAGGTGACTTGGCTTGATTCTCTTTTGTACGAGATGGTCATTGCCTGGCACGAATGTTACTTGCCAATTATTAGCCCAAGCCTGGGTATTGTCCAGGTCTTGCTGCACATGGGCACAGACTGCTTCAGAATCTGAGTTGTGAATGGTGCTGAGCATTGTGCAATCATCAGTGAACATTCCCACTTCTGATCTCATGATGGAAGAAAAATCATTATTGAAGCAGCTGGAGATGGTTGAGCTGAGGACACTACCCTGTGGAAATCCTGCAGTGATGTCCTGGAACTGCATTTGACCTCCAACTACCATAACCATCTTCCTTTGTGCTAGGTATGACTCCAATCAACAGAGTTTTCTCCCAAATACCCATTGACTCAACTTTTGCTAGGGCTCCTCAATGCCACACTCTGTCAAATGTGACCTTGATGACAAGGGCAGTCACTCGACCCTCACCTCGAGTTCAGCTCTTTTGTTCATAGAGTCAGAGGTCTACAGCACAGGAAAAGGCCCTTCAGCCCATCGAGTCTGCGCTGGTCAAACAAGTACCTAACTATTCTAATCCCATTTTCCAGCACTCGGCCCATGGCCAGTGTATGCCATGGCATCGCAACTGCACACCAAATACTTCTTAAATGTTATGAGGGTTTCTGCATGTTTAGAACAAGGTTGAAATAAGGTCAAGAGCCGAGTGGCCCTGGCAGAACCCAAACTAAGTGTCAGTGAACAGGTTGTTTCTGAGAAAGTGCCACTTTATAGCATTGTCCATGATCCCTTCCATCACTTTGTTGATGATCAAGAGTGGACTGATGAAGCCGTAATTGGCTGGATTGGATTTGTCCTGCTTTTTGTGAACAGGACACACCTGAGCAATTTTCCAGGTAGATGCCAGTATTATAGCAGTGCTGGAACAGCATGGCTAAGGACTAGTTCTGGAGCACAAGCCTTCAGTACTGCTGCTGGGATGTTGTCAGGGCACATTGTCTTTGCAGCAACTAATGTTAAGCCAACTGGCCTATAGTTCACCCTTTTCACCCACCCTCCTTTGTTGAAAAGTGATGCAACATGTGCCAACTTCCAATCTAATGGGACCGTTCCCGAATCCAAAGGTATATCTAAGATCTATGGTATAATGCATACAGCAGTCTCTCCCCCAAAGTGGAGGCAAGTTCTAACTCCAGAAGTGTCAATCTACCAGTCCCTCACTTGGAAGGAACAAAAGAAGGGACAGACAGCTCAAAGGCAAGGAAACCAGTGAGCAGACAACCAGCTGGTTAAAGTATGGAAAAGTTAAACAGCAGCAAAGCTATCCAAGAAAGTTACCGGCATCGGTCGGACAAGTGCATCCCATACTCAGCAAGCCCCATTACAGGATGATTCTATAAGAGCCAAACTCTAAGACTGACCCTGAGTTTTGCTTGTGGGGCTTATGGCACCATTGGCTCAGTTGGCAGCACTCTTGCCTCTGATTCACAAGGTTCTGGGTTCAAGTCATATTCCAGGGCTTGGGCACAAAAATCAAGGCTGTCACTCCAGTGCTGAGGGAGTGCTGCACTGTCAGAGTTGCTGTCGTTCGGATGAGGCATTAAACTGAGGCCCCATCTGCCTGCTTGGGTGGATGTAAAGGATCAGCTGGCTTGATTTTGAAGATAGGCAAGCTGTGTACTGGCCAATATTAATCACTCAATCAATACCACAAAAAACATATAATTTGGCCGTTAGCACGTTGCTACTTATGGGAGCTAGAGTGCAAATTGTCTGCTGCGTTTCCTACATTACAACAGAGAGAACATTTCAAAAGTACTGGCTGTAAAGCACTTTGAGGCATCTGGTGGTTTCTATTGAAAATCCCAAATTCCAGGCTATATCTATAATTACACTGTTTTGCTGCATCACAAATTTCTTTGAAGCACAATGATTGTTGCTGTATAAATAAAAAACATCCTACAAAAAACTAAGAACTTTTGGTTCTTAACTGCAGGTGAGGGGCAATTGTTCTGCAGGGTCTTCAAAGCTCATCAAAGCTCATCAAAGCAGATAACTGGGGCCTTGCTTTTAAGAACTTATCAAACTACAGCAGCATTCCCTCAGTACTCACCAAGAAACATGAGCCTACTTTGAGCTCAAAACCCTGGCACACTCCAACCACCAGTTTTCTGAAAGAGCAAGAGTTCTACCAACTGAACTAAGCTGCCACATTTGCCATCTCATGCTAAGATATTTATTACACCAGGCATAACCCACCTGGGCCCCTCGATTAGATTCCAGACAGAAACTCACTCCTAGGTTTCCATTCCTGCATGCGTAAAGTAGCCAAAGCGATACCTCAAAAGGAAAAGCTGAACTTCCAAGGAAACAAAATAAATCAAGTCTCACCCATTTTAAACGTACAAAGCACCACATGTGGACTCGATCACTGAGCAACAAAAAAACATAGGGCTATGTTACAAGTTCTCAGGATCACTTCAGGGAAGTTTCACCACACCTGAACTGCACGTGGCAGATGACTCAGCTCAGTCATCCATGGGATCCCTCTGTCTCTCTTCATCAGCTATAATGCCACATATCTAGCACCTCGCTTCTGTCACATTTACACATCTTGGTAGCAGATAATAACAGGATTCTTTCAGAGGACTTAGAAGGTAAATGTTCAATTCATTGGGTTCAGGTGACATCAACACAAGAACAAAGCTCATATGCCTTAAGCTAACAGACTAAAATGTACCACCCCCAAACCAACGTCTGTCTTTAAAAAATACTGCCGAATTCAGTATTGGAGTAAAGAAATATTACTGCCTTATTCAAGGAGTAAAAAAATACCACTGTTTAATTTAAAACAATTGAAATCAGAAAATATCTCAATATTTACAAATAGGTTAGATGGACAGTTGAAACAAAAGGGGAATTAAAGGGAGGTAGGGTTAGGACTACTGCTCAATAAACACAAACATGGGCTGGTTGGGTGGCAAAGCCCATTTCTGTGCTGTAATCTCCAAGTAATTCTCTGCAAGTCCTGGTGTGGCGTTCAAATCCACTACATTCTGACTCAGAGGCAAATGGAATACCAGTCTAAGGCAACAAGAGTTTTAACAACAAAATACAGGTGCAAATCACAGCTTGAGAACACGACAGAACAGCAGCAACAAAATGTCTCAAAGCAATTTCCAGCCACCTTCAATATACTGGAACAAACTATAACAATCAGTAAGCAATTAGCTTGTTGCTGACAGGATATGGGCCTAACTGATGTTAGACAGTCCTTCTCTTTCAAACATTGCCTGAAACTGTTGTTAGAAAATACTGACCTTTGGCAAGGAGAATAGTTTGACTCAAAATATGTATTAGCAGGTTCCTAAAGACAAGAGAAGAGGAAGTTGTTCACTCAAACAGAGCAAGGAATAGAGGAGGTTCGGCAGTCAAGCAAGCAAGTTACGCATGTCTTTTTGAACTGCACAAAGTCCAAGGGGAGTTTCTGTCGTTCAGACTTCCTCTGGCTGCCTCCAGGTAAACGATCAACATTTCTTCTGAACTTCACTTCCTACTCTCAAAAACTCTCCACTTGTGCAAGGGAGGCCAAAGAGGAAGCTGTGTGAGTACACAACAGCACAGAGAGCCGTCAGTTCCTGTTAATGACATCCTGCCCAGGAACAGCAACAAAACTGCATTAGGTACAGCAGAGACTGCAATCAACGGCACAACACTTTTGGCACTTTCACAAGCCACATGCTGAGGCCAATTCACACCTTCCATTCCCAGTAATAAATCAAACCAGCACCCGAACCAGCATCATCCCTTCGTTACCTCTAGACTCGACCATTCCAACACACTCCTGGATGGTCTCCCACATTCAACCCTCCGTAAACTTGAGGTTACTCAAAACTCTGCTGCTTCTGTCTTAACTCACAACAAGTCCTGCTCCCCTATCACCCCTGGGCTCACTGGCCTACGTTGACTCCCGGTCAAGCAACGCCTTGATTTTAAACTTCTCATCCTTGTTTTCAATTCCCTCCATGGCCTTGCCTCTCCCTATCTCTACTCTCTGCCAGCCCCACAGCCCTCTGAGTTATCTACACTCCTTTAATTCTGGCCTCTTGTACATTCCCAATTATAATTGCTCCATCTTCAATTGCATGGGCCCAAGCCCTGGAGTTCGGTCTCTACACTCTCTCTACCTTACTTTCCTCCTTCCAGACTCTTCCTGAAACCTACCTCTTTGATTAAGATTTTGGTCATCTGACCTAATATCTCCTTATGTGACACAGCGTCATACTTTGCTTTTTATAACAATCCTGTGAAGCCTATTGAGATATTTCATTATGTTAAAGGTGCTATACAAGCTATTGTTGAATGACCCTGAACTCTGCCCACTCAAAGTTCCAGCACATTCTGCAAAAACTGCCTTGGTATTTGTCAGGAAGATATAATAATTAACAATAAATTCCAATCGCATTATGACAAGTAGTGTGATAGTGGGGTCTGTGTCTATGTCTGTGTGTGTGAGATTTAATTGAATTGAAGGCAGCTGATCTGAAGGCTTTGATGTGTTAGAGGGAGGCGATGGCATAATGGTATTGTCACTAGACTGGTAATCCAGAGACGCAGGGTAATGCACTGGGGATCTGGGTGCGAATCCTGCCACAGCAGGTGGTGGAATTCAATAGAAATCTGGAATTAAAAACAAAAAAACTGCGGATGCTGGAAATCCAAAACAAAAACAGAATTACCTGGAAAAACTCAGCAGGTCTGGCAGCATCGGCGGAGAAGAAAAGAGTTGACGTTTCGAGTCCTCATGACCCTTCGACAGAACTACCAGTTCTGTCGAAGGGTCATGAGGACTCGAAACGTCAACTCTTTTCTTCTCCGCCGATGCTGCCAGACCTGCTGAGTTTTTCCAGGTAATTCTGTTTTTGATCTGGAATTAAAAGTCTAATGATGACCATGAAGCCATTGTCAATATGACTCCAGACCCACAACAATGTGGTTGACTCTCAGTTGTAACAAACCACTACAAAGTCAAAGAAAAAACGGAATGAAACCAGTAACGATAACAGCAATCGTAACCCTGTCAACCATGCAAAGTCCTCTGGGGGTTACTGCCAAATGTGGGAGAACTGTCCCACAGACTAGTCATCCTCACGAGATCATGCCTTACAGATAATGTCCCAGACACCACCATCCCTGGGTATGCCCTACAGACCCAGCAGGGGTGGCAGTACAGTGGTATAGTCAGGAGGGAGTTGCCCTGGCCTATAGTTCACCCTTTTCACCCACCCTCACCACCTGCCGCAGACCCAGTCCAGCAGCTATGCCCTTGAGGACTCGACCAGCTCGGTCAGTAGTGGTCCCCCATCCAGAGTACATTCCGCGCCCTTAGTGCTTCCTCTAAGTAATGTTCAACATGGAAGAGCACTGATTCATCAGCTGAGGGAGGGTGGTACGTGGCAATCAGCAGGAGGTTTGAACTTCTGATGGAAGGACTCATGCTGAGACACATCACTGCAGGTGCCCTACCTAAATACAAGTCCACTGAGTGATGGCAGGCGTTTTGATCACAGGGAGCATGAGAATTAGATATTTGTTTGAAAAGGAGACCCTTGCAGGTCAATGAAAGAGCAGAGGAATGGGAATACATTTGCAGGTCTTTCAAAGAACCAGCATAGACATAAAGGGTCAAATGGCCTCTTGCCGTGCTCCATGATTGCAGAAGAGTCATAATAAATCCACTCCAGTCCTTAGGCAACGTTGATCCCTCACACCCCACCCTGCCAACACACACACGCAGACACAGTGGCAGAGGTCATGCACCTTTGGTGTTGAAGGCTGGACTGAGCAGAATCTTTATATGTTGTACTTCAAAAGGCCGCCAGAGCTCGTGAAATGTAGCAGACACCCCTCCCAAGAATAACAGCACATACTGTCAGAAAATTCTTACCTTCCCAGGCAATAATAAGTGTTGCTGGGACCAAAGGTACCTTGAGTTCACAGGAGTGGAGAAAAATAGAGAACTTCAATTGAGAGAAGACTTTTGTTGTCTGCTTTGCAATTTTAAAAAATGGGTTATCCAGAACATTTTTAAAAAAAAGGAGTTTTAGATCAAAGCCAGATAAAAATCAACCACGATGGACATTCTCCCTTCGCACCCAGCTCATGAATACTCAGGCTAATCATAGCAAACCTACCTCTGCCTTGCTGAGAACACACAGCTTAAGGCAGACCAAGATTGGGCCTTGCAAACATAGTGCGCTCACTAACTGAGGCACAAGACCAGGTATCAAACTAAAGCCTTCAAAACACAATGTTGAACAAATCAAGGACAGATTAACACAAGGATAAAGGTGATGAGACAGGAAGTAAAATTATTGAAAAGTTTGCAGAGGTACAGGGAAAAGGCAGGGCAGTGGCACTAGGTGAATTGCTCCTTCAGATGGCTAACACAAGCAGGGTCAGGGATGTCATGGAGCGGTTGCTGCCAGAGCAGTGAGCAGCCAGAGGTCAAGGTCTACATTGATGCCAATGACTTAGACAAGAAAAGGCATGACGTCCTGAAAGCAGATTTTAGGAAGCTAGGAAGGAGATTGAAAAGCACGGCTTCTAAAGCAGGAATCTCAGGATTACTCCCAGTCCCACGTGTAATTGAGCGATCAAACACATGGCTGGAAAGCTGGAGAAGGAGGAAGGACATCAGATTTCTGAGGCATTGGGACCGGTTCTGGGGAAGGTGGGACCTGTACAAGCAGGACAGACTACACCTGAACAGGACTGGGACAAATATCCCTGCAAGGATATTTGCCAGTGCTGTTGGGAGGAGGGGGGGATGGGGCAGTTTAAACTAGATTAGCAGGAGAGTGGGAACCTGAGGGCAAATTCAGAGCAGGAAACAGGAGATGGAGTATTAGTGAGTGACTCTGAAAGACAGAAGCAGCACAGGTTAAAAAGTGGACAGCACAGGATCTTGGACGTGTTAAAATGTATATATGTAAATGCAAGGGGTGTAGCAAATAAAGTTGACGAGCTGAGGGCACAGATAGATACATGGCAGCATGATAACATTGTTATAAAGGAAACTTGGCTTAAAGCGGGGCAAAAATGGGAGCTCAACATCCCTGGATATAGTTTTCAGGCAGGATAGAGAGAGGGATGAGAAAAGTGGGGATGTAGCATTGTTGCTTAAATAATCAACTACAGCTGTGAGGAGGAGTGATCTACTAAATGAGGCCTCAAATGAGGCCATATGGGTTGAACTCAGAAATAAAAAAAGGGGCTAGGAGTGTACTATAGACCCCCAAAAGCTGGAAGGAGTTAGAACAGCAAATATGTCGGCAAATTTCTGAGTGTAAAAGCAACAGGGCAGTAATAATTGGGGACATCAACTACTCTAATATCAATTGGATACGAACAGTGTGAAGGGCACAAAGTTCTTGAACTGCATTCGAGAACTTTTTTAGCCAGCACATAAACCCAATGAGAGGGGGTGCAATTCTAGATTTAGATTTAGTCTTAGGAAATGAAGCTGGGCAAGTGGATGAAGTAGCAGTGGGGGACCATTTTGGAATATAGTTAGATTTAGCATCGTTATGGAAAAGAACAAAGTTGGAACAGGAGTAAAATTCTAAAATGGGGGAAGACAAATTTTACAAAGCCTAGAAGTGAGCTGGCGAGAGTGGACTGGATATAGCTAATAGAAGAGAGAACAGTGTCAAATCAATGGGAGGCATTCAAAAGGCAAGATTCTACAGGCACAGTGTAGATGTGTCCCCATGAAGAAAAGGGGTGATACTGCCAAATCACAAGCCCCCTGGTTATCCAGAGGCATACAGGGCAAGATAAAGCAGAAAAAGAAAGCTTATGACAGTCGCAAAAAGTTTAATGCTATGGAAAGCCTAGAGGAGTATAGAAAGTACAGGAGTAAAATAAAAAAGGAAATCAGGAGAGCAAAGAGGATACAAAAAAATATTAGCAGGTAAAATCAAAGGAAACATGAAGATGTTTTACATTAAGAGCAAGTAAATAATTAAGGAAAGGGAAGGACCTATCAGAGATGTACATGATAACGTGCTCTGATAAAGATGTGGGCAGGGTTCTCAATGAGTACTTTGTCTCCATCTTCACTAAGTAGAGAGATGATGCAGACATTCTAGTTAAAGAGGAGGCATGTGAAATATTAGATACAATAAGCATAGTGAGAAAGAAAGTACTGGAGGACTGACATCTTTGAAGGTGGATAACTCACCAGGGCTAATTGGATTGTATCCCAAGCTGTTAAATGAAGCCAGGGAAGAAACTGTGGATGCTCTGAGGATCATTTTCCAATCCTCTTATGATACAGGTGAGGTGCCAGGGGATTGGAGGTCTGCAAACATTGTAATAACATTTTAAAAAGGTGTGAGGGATAGGCCAGAAAATTATAGGCCGGTCAGTCTGACTTCAGTGGTGGGCAAATTATTGGAAACAATTCTGAGACACAGGGTAAACTGTCACTTAGAAAGGCACTGATTGACCAGGGACAGTCAGCATTATTAGGGGAATATCGTGACTTATGAGCTTAATAGAATTTTTTGAGGAAGTAACAAGGAGGATTGATAAGGGTAGCTCAGTGAATGTTGTCTACATGGATTTTAGTAACACATTTGACAAGGTCCCAAATGGCAAACTGGTCAGAAAGGTGAGCACCCATGGGATAGAGAGAAAGATGGCAAGTCGGATCCAAAATTGGCTCAGCGACAGGAAAAGGGTAACGGTCGATGGATGCTTTTGCGAATGGAAAGAAGTTTCCAGTGGCGTTCCACTGGGCTCAGTGTTGGGGTCCTTCCTGTTTGTTGTATATATTAATGATTTGGGCAAATGTGTGAGGTATAATTGGGCAATTTGCAGATGACACAAAAATTGGCCGTGCAGTTGATAGTGAAGAGGATAGCTCAGGTTTCCAGAATGATATCAATGGTTTGGTTGAGTGGGGTAAAAGTGGCAAATGGAATTCAATCTGGGAAAGTGAAGTAATGCATTTGGGGAGGGCAAACAAAGCAAGGGAATACTCAATCACAGAATCAGACAGTGCAGAAGAGGCCCTTCAGCCCATCGAGTCTGCACAGACATGTGAGAAACACCTGACCTACCTACCTAATCCCATTTAACAGCACTTGGCTCATAGCCTTGAATGTTATGACATGCCAGGTGCTCATCCAGGTGCTTTTTAAAGGATGTGAGGTAACCCGCCTCCACCACCCTCCCAGGCAGCGCATTCCAGACTGTCACCACCCTCTGGATAAAAAGTTTTTCCTCACATTCCCCCAAACCTCCTGCCCCTCACCATGAACTTGTGTCCCCTTGTGACTGATCCTTCAACTTAGGGGAACAGCTGCTCCCATCCACCCTGTCCATGCCCCTCAATCTTGTACACCTCGATCAGGTCACCCCTCAGTCTTCTCTGCTCCAACGAAAACAACCCAAGTCTATCCAATCTCTCTTCATAACTTAAATGTTTCATTCCAGGCAACATCCTGGTGAATCTCCTCTGCACCCCCTCCAATGCAATCACATCCTTCCTATAATGTGGTGACCAGAACTGCACACACTACTCCAGCTATGGCCTCAGCAAGGTTCTATACAACTCCAACATGACCTCCCTACTTTTGTAATCTACGCCACGTTTGATAAAGGCTGGTGTCTCATATGCCTTTTTCACCACCCGCTAACATGCCCCTCCGCCTTCAGAGATCTATGGACACACACGCCAAGGTCCCTTTGTTCCTCAGAACTTCCTAGTGTCCCAAGGTCCCTTTGTTCCTCAGAACTTCCTAGTGTCAATAAATGGGAGGATATTGAGAGGGATTGAGGAAATAATGAGTGCATGTCCACAGGTCCCTGAAGGTGGCAGGACAGTTGGATAAGGTGGTAAAGAAAACATGGAATGCTTCCCTTTGTTGGATGAGATATTGAATACAAAAGCAGAGATGTAATGATGGAACAGGAGCTGTGGCTGGTTAAGCCACAGCTGGAATTGTGTACACATTTCTGGTCACATTTCAGGAAGGACATAGCTGCTCTGGAGACAGTACAGAGGAGATTTACAAGAATGTTGCCAGGGCTTGAAAATTGGAGCAATGAGGAAAGATGAGATAGGTTTGGATTTCTTCCTGAGAACAGAGGACACTGAGGCGTGACCTAATTTAGGGGCTTAGACAGGAAAGACTTGTTTCCCCTAGATGAGGGATCAGTTACCAGGGGGATTTAATGTGATTGGCAGAAGGATTAGAGGGGACACGGGGAAAAAGATTTTTCACCCGTGTGTAGTGGGCATCTGGAATTCACTGCCTAAATTGGTGGTCGAGGCTGAAATGCTCAACTCATTTAAAAAGGTACCTGGATCTGCACCTGAAGTGCTGTAACCTGCAAATCTATGGACCAGCTGCTGGAAAGTGGGATTAAAAATGAGTGGCTGGTTTCTTTTTTTTTGGCCGGCACAGGCACAATGTGCTGAATTGCTTCTTTCTGCACTGTAACGTTTCTATGGTTCCATGGACATGATGGGCCAAAAGGCCCCCTTCTGTGCTGTAACCATTTTATGATCCTATAAAAGCAGCTTGGCTCAGTCTGCACCACTTGCAGAGTCAGGAAGCCACAATCCAAGCCTCACTATAAGCATATAAGCACACCATCAAGACTAGCACCTCACTACAGTATTGAGAGGTTGCTGCACTGTCAGAGGTGCCTTTTTTCTAGTGAGATGTTAAACTGAGGCCCCATCTGTCTGGTCAGGTGGATATTAATGACCCCATTTCATTATTAAAGTTGTCCTGGAGAACATTATTCTCTTAACCAACAGCACTGAAGAAAACATGAACTGTCAATGATCTCACTGTTGTTTGTAGGACCTCAGTACAACATTTATAAAAGCAGCGCATTAAAATTCTTCATTGCGACCAGGAGGATGCAAAAGGCCTTGTATATAAACTTTTGTTCTTTCAATGCATCAATACACTTTCTGATCCAAGTCAATAAAGTCACACAGTTTTCACTAAAATGAGTAGAAATGGGGGATTTCAGCCTCTTCATTTTCACATCCTTGTATTCTGAAGAGAAGTCGCCCATGAAAATTTGAGGAACTAACTCAAAGAGAGAGCAGGTTCAGGCCTGTATGGCTTGGCTGGAATTTACCAAATATTAGAGTCTTGACTGAACATGAAACCTCTGCTTTGCTCCATGCCTAACACCAGTACCTGCTGCCACAAATTATAGTCCTGTTTATCAGCTCAAGCACTCAAGCCCAAGATCCGATGCATACATGATGGGCCGAATAGCCTCCTTCTGTGCCGTTAAGATTCTGTGATTAATGAGCAAGGTGTCAATCACCAAGTACTTTCTGCCTATGACTAGCAGGCCGAAGGGAGACAGTCAGCCTTGAAGGAATGCTTTTACATGTACAGTATTGGCAAATCCTGAACTTCCCCTTGTCAGACTGCTACTCCCAGCTTCAGCTTTCAATCAAAATCACATTTCTTGATAAAACTAGCACATGCTCAAATCATATTAACCCTTCAAAGTGAATGTTTCAGATAGCATAACTACAAACACAACAATCAGGCCAAATAAATTTATGGCATCCCAATTAAATACTATGAATCTTTCATATCTATTACATACACAGACACCACACTGAATAATATATTAACCACTTCCTTCAGAAGAATTCTAGTTACTTGCCGCAATTTTCAGCACAAGTTTCAAATGCTGCATCTCCTCTTATTCAGAAAAACAGTTACTCGGCTCTATTGCACTTCCGCTCAAAGTTTCCCAGTGCTGTAGTCAGGAAATTGTAGACACTGATTCTATGCAGTTTGCGAGTACAAATACCTGAATTTCAAATTTGTTTCTCAAGACCGGAGCAGAGATAGCGGTTTCTCTAATCTCTCCTTAACTTGTCCCTAACGAACTCACTCCCTCTCAACAGGAGATACCTTATCAGTTTCCTCCTAATACTGAGACACCCTCACTTCGCTCCACCTACATAAAACCCACCAGAACATCACTGATTGAAAGACACTCTCCCCAAACCTAAGATTGATATACAATCTTCCCCCCACCAAAGAAAACAAGCTCTCCCTAGCCCAAAAATGCCCTACATCATGACCAAGAGAGTCTGTTTGCCCTCTTCCCAACCTCAAGAACTCCTCAAACTGCCACAATCAGGACCAAGTCATGACCACACCCCTTTTACCCCTTCACTTTACCTCCTTCCCCAAACCCCACCTCACATCTTCCTGTCCCATCCTTTGCCCCTCCTATCCTCACACACGCCACCTGCTCCAAGCATCATAACTAACGCCGCCCCCACACCCAATCCCCCCCCCGCCCAGCCTTCACCCCACCACCCCCGCCCTCCCCGCCCAGCCTTCACCCCACCACCCCCGCCCTCCCCGCCCAGCCTTCACCCCACCACCCCCGCCCTCCCCGCCCAGCCTTCACCCCACCACCCCCGCCCTCCCCGCCCAGCCTTCACCCCACCACCCCCGCCCTCCCCGCCCAGCCTTCACCCCACCACCCCCGCCCTCCCCGCCCAGCCTTCACCCCACCACCCCCGCCCTCCCCGCCCAGCCTTCACCCCACCACCCCCGCCCTCCCCGCCCAGCCTTCACCCCACCACCCCCGCCCTCCCCGCCCAGCCTTCACCCCACCACCCCCGCCCTCCCCGCCCAGCCTTCACCCCACCACCCCCGCCCTCCCCGCCCAGCCTTCACCCCACCACCCCCGCCCTCCCCGCCCAGCCTTCACCCCACCACCCCCGCCCTCCCCGCCCAGCCTTCACCCCACCACCCCCGCCCTCCCCGCCCAGCCTTCACCCCACCACCCCCGCCCTCCCCGCCCAGCCTCTCGCCCAGCTTCTCGCCCCACCCCAACACCCCGCTCTCACCCCACCCCAACACCCCGCTCTCGCCCCACCCCAACACCCCGCTCTCGCCCCACCCCAACACCCCGCTCTCGCCCCACCCCAACACCCCGCTCTCGCCCCACCCCAACACCCCGCTCTCGCCCCACCCCAACACCCCGCTCTCGCCCCACCCCAACACCCCGCTCTCGCCCCACCCCAACACCCCGCTCTCGCCCCACCCCAACACCCCGCTCTCGCCCCACCCCAACACCCCGCTCTCGCCCCACCCCAACACCCCGCTCTCGCCCCACCCCAACACCCCGCTCTCGCCCCACCCCAACACCCCGCTCTCGCCCCACCCCAACACCCCGCTCTCGCCCCACCCCAACACCCCGCTCTCGCCCCCCCCAGCCTCACCTCAACACCCACTCCCACCCCCTCAGCCTCACCCCAACACCCGCTATCCCAACCCCCCCGCACCCTCACATGGCCTCCAGGGACCGGTCCCACCAATTTCCGCCAGGGCCCCGGGTTTTCCTCTTGACCACCTCTCCCCTCCCTCCCTGACCCGCGGGCTCTTTCACACAAGTGGGGCAGGTGCCGGTAAATGAGGTGCCCCTCAGCGGGCGGGTGGAGGCCCAAACTCACCCAAACTGCAGGGCTGTGTCTCCGGCTGTAGGGGCTGTGTAGCTTCGGGACTCCCCTGAAGCTGGCGGACAGGGACACACAGGGCAAGCAGCAGCCGAATGGCGGAGGGAAGCGGAAGTGAAGCCGAGGCTCGGCCTGGCGCTGACTACAAGCTGCCGGGGTCGGGGGAAGGCTGGGGAGAGGAGTGGGCAGGACAAGGCGGGGCCAAGCCCAGTCACCAGCTCCTCCTTCTCCCGCCGCGCTGCGCAACAAGTTCCGCTCCGTTCCTAGCTCCACTCCGTCGGACACTCGGTGCATGCCGGGATTTGTAGTCCTGCGCTCGGGTTTCCGCCGCCCGGCCTTAGGGAAATGGGGCCAGAATGGACTACGATTCCCAGCATGCACAGCGGTAGACTTCTGCGCTGCATTGTGGGATAGTAACCCCGACCTCCTGCCTGGAGGAGGACTACAGCCCCCAGAAAGCACCGCGGCCGGCCGCTTACCGGAAATTTTTTGCTGCACCTGTTGCTATGGAAACGCAGAGTTGCCTCTAGCCTGACCCTCCCTCACTTTCCCAAACTGAGGGAATCCCAGTACAGGGATCAGAATAACTGTAAGAAACTATGTTTGTAAAGGTTAGTGAAGGAATTGGACGGAAGACTGACCCCTGATTCTCTGCCTCTTCTCTGGAGGTGATGCTATAGGCAATGAAGATCAGAAAGGTGATGCTCTTTCATCTGGATGGGAGGAAGAGACCAGCCACCCAAACTAAACCAGCGTGGCTGCAAGCTGAGAGACTGCCAGTAACAAGTGTGTGGTGTCCAGGTCCTGAATGCAGTGTTGGAAAAGGCTTAATGACCTCCTCAGGCCAGGAAAGGTGAGTGTCATCCATCGCTATCTGCCTTCTCCAACATTCTACTGTCCAGCACTCTTCTGACCGACACACCATGCAGTTCCACACACTCCTTTCTCTCCAGATACCTCCTCAAATTTCCATCTGAAGAGCCAACACTCAGACTCACCATTAACCCATTGTCCTCTCACACCCATCCCTCTACAGTTGCCAGCCATGTCAAATGTATTCCTGCAGGTTTCATCTTATAACTTGTCCCCACACTCCAACCATTAGTTAGCCAGCACATTCATCCTTGTGAAGGACTGCCTTCCTACGCCAGTTGGAAAGCAAAAAGACTCATTACCCAATTGTATGACGCTTGACTATCAGTCAACAGCCTTTTTCCCCCATTTTCAATGTTTTTATATCTGGTAAAGAGAAATGTTCCAAGAAAATGACAAAAAAAAACCCAATCATCTTTGAATGTCCTGATGATTTTTCTCCAGAGTTGCACACAGCAGTGTCCTGGAGATTGATCTTCCATTCCTGGAGAATCCAGGCCAATCCTGGAGGGTTGGCAACACCACATCCCTCACAGTCTGCCTCCACAAATATTCTCATTCTATCCTTATCACAAATTCCACTTCTCACACTCATAAATCTTGACTTTGGGGGTCAAAATTGTTTTTTTTTTAGGGCTCTTTTTGAGATTTTATCAAGGTATACTTTATGATTTTCAGGGCCTCCTTTTTCATTCTCACTAATTCTTTTATTAGGTGATGCAGTCACTTAGAAACATTACCTTCTGGATTTGTGTTGATTATTTTATAGTTTCCTTTAGATAGATAAGATCATATAATTATTAAATCTTTTATTCCTCATGCACTCAGAAGCAGATTCAATAGAAATCTTCAAAAGGGTATGGGATAAATATTTTTAAACGGGAAATGAATTAAAAAACACCAGAAAGCAGCAGAGGTCTAGAACTCATTGGATAACTCCTTCATGGAGTTGGCATAGACATGATGGGCTAAACGGCCTCCTTCTGTGCTGTAGAATTCTATGAAATGGTTACATCTGGTCCAGTTTAGTGTTTTTTTTAAAGTTTATGACTTATGAAGTGCAACCAGTTCAGAGGTCCTTTTCAGCCGTGCAACATCATCTCGTATCAACTTTTATCTTTGGCTATGTCAGTGGGATTCAGCCAACAGGTGTATGGGCAGACATTTACACATTAACCTTAATGGCAGAACATCAGTTTCCTGTAAAATCAATAACCTTCCACACAACCTTTTTCATCATAAAGGGGGGCTTGGACCAAGTTCTAACAGCAAGGCAATTTTGGAAGTGCATCATGCGGGGTCAGAGAGCTCATTAACGATCATTGTTTTTATTTTAAATTGTAGTCTCCACAGAAAAAGAGGGCCAGAGACCAATCGCAGTGGTGGATCTGGACAATGTCTCAGTGTCTAAGGTCATGACCCACTCCCTCGAACTTGCTGGGAAACAGACAGGACCCATGAATCATTTCTCATCGAATATGGGGTCTAGGGTTCCTAATATATGAGAAGTCTCAAGGTGACCAGTGATCATCTATCCACCATCATCACAGGCCTGAGGCCTACCACAGCCTCCAGGCTCTATTTCCACAGAGTCAGTGTGCTCGTTTTAACGTGCACAGTTCCAATGGGAATCACTTTGCATATTTTAGCCCTCTGTTGCCATAGATACAGACCTCCCCCAGAATGAGAGCCTAGTGTTGGTTTTGAAAAAAAATTAAAATGAGATGTAACTCCTCTCTACTGGCTGCTACCCATGGAAAGTTTCTTGGTACAAGTGGCTCTCCCAGGCCTGCTCCTGGCCTCTTTACTCATTCCCCCTCTTTGTTTCTTTTGCTGCTTCTCCTTGCAGCTGACAGTCTCCTGCATGGTGGCAGTGAGATCAGCCAGGTTAATTGCTCCTCAAGCTCCAAGCACAGGTTACCTCCCTCCTGACCTTGCAGCTCCTATAATCATAGATTCTGTCTCTGGAGGAGCACCAAGTGCAGGAGGGAGTAAATCTGTGATTGGATGAGCTGGAGCAGCAAGCATGGGAGAGACAGAATCTATGATTGGAAGAGCAGCTCTTCACAGATTCTATCTCTCCCACATACATGAATGCATTTCTCTAATTGGTCTCCCTGTGATTGCATTTTCCCAAGCTTTTTGGGGGCTTTCGAGGGCAAATTCGCCTGCTGGTTCTGTGTATTTTGAACCCTTCTCGGCTTTCTCTCATTGCAAGGGAGCCCACAACTGCAGGAAGAGGTAGAGAATCGGGGTGAGGCGGGGAGGGGGTTGTGGGGGGGAGGGGAGGAGGCCTGCAGCCTTAGCCATTGTGACCACATTGGAGGAGGGCACTTTGATGGAGAGATGTGAGTGGCCTCTTGGCACTTAACAGCACTTGTGTGGAATTCATGTCACTACTAACTGAAATGTCATGATATGCACTATGTCGAGTTGGAAACCTTTCCCCATGTCAGCACTAACTCCTGGCTGGGTGTTCCATGGTTTCATGGTTCCAGGCTCTATGGTTTCTGTTTCTGCTCCTGTACCATTACCTTCGGTGTCCCCCAAGGATCTATTCTTGACCCCTCTTATTTCAAATCTCAGCGATATCGTCCAGAATCACAGTCTTAGTTTCCACATGTTCGCTGATGACATCCAGCTTTACCTCATCACCGTCTCTCTCGACTCTTCCATTGTTGCTAAATTATCAGAGTGCTTGTGCGACATCCAGTACAGGATAAGCAGAAATTTCCTTGAGTTAAATATTGGGAAGACACAAGCCATTGGCCTAGATTTTCCCATCAGCTGCAATGTTGGGCGCATTGCCGTCTCCTGCAAAGCTTTTACTGACCCGATGATACTGCCTATTTCGTCTGAGATTTTCCGATGCTGGATGAAGGACAAATAGGCAGTGCAGTGTCTCCCAGGTAAGTGGGGTGAGGGTAGTAGAGTCAGGGGAAGGAGAGGAGATACCCCCCCCACCGCCTTTTATAACAGTAGCTGCCATATTCCGGTAAGTTTATAAGGGTCCAAATCTTTTAATGAATAAGTGTGGGTCAGTGAATGGGTGAGTGAGCTGGTGGATAAAGTGGGTAGGAGGGTGATGTAGTCTGGGTGGGGGAGGGGGGGGGTGCGCAGGCGGGCGATGGGTGTGGTAGTCGGGTAGTCAAGTGGGTTGTTGGATGCTCAAGGGGGTGGTTGAGTCATGAAGCTTGTTGGGTCGGGTTGGGGGGTAGTCGGGGGGTTGTTGGATAGGACCGAGGGAGGGATAGTCAGGTCAGGTTGGGAGAGGGGTTGGGTTGGGTGGGTATTCGGGGTGGTTGGGTGGGTAATCAGGTCATGTTGGGGGCTAGTTGGGTCATGTTGAGGGGTAGTCAGGTCAGGTGGAGGGGGGCAGTCAGATTCGGTTGGGACTTCATCGGGTGTTTGAGGGGTCTTCGGGTGTTGGGGGTGATTGGGGTTGGGGAGGTCGGTTATGAAGTTACACAACTGTTAGACCAGGTATTAAACTGCCTAACATTTCCAGGGTAAGAACACAGCTAAGTCCCACACACCTAGCCCAAGTCTCAACCCTGAGTTTAGGGTCAGAGACATTCGTGGAGGGTCTCGGCCAGCAGAGAATTAGCCCATCAGAGGTTAAACTTCCTGGGCAATTCTCATATATGTCTAACTCTGATGCCCATCTTCTGATGTTCATCCCATCTCCAAATATCCAGAGACAGGAAGATTTGGGCCATGGTTTTCTGTCTCCAATCCAAACTCTGTTCCCTCGCTACCGCCTTTGGCAACAGTCTAAGGCTAAAGTAGCCTATTCACAACCTTGATGTCATATTTTACCTCGAGGTAAGCTGCTAACCACATGTTTGTGAAATCATTAAAATAGCCAATTTCCACCTCATTAACATTGCCAGATTTCACCCCATGTCTCAGCTTATCTGATACTGAAATCCTCATTCATGCCTTTGTTCACTCTGCACTTGACTATTCCAATGCACTCCTGGTTTGTCTCTCACGTTTCTATTTTCCATGAACTTGTAGATATCCAAAATTCTGCTGCCCACGTCTTGACTCACACCAAGTTCCATTCAGCCATTATCCCGCAGCTCGTTAACCTTCTTTGGCTCCCAGTCAAGCAAAGCCTTAATTTTAAAAATTCTTATCCTTGATTTTGATTCCCTCCATGACCTCACCCCTCCCTATCTCTTCATCCCTGTCCACCTCCAAGACCACCCAAGATTTTTGTGCTTATCTAATTCTGGCCTCTTGAGCATCTCCGATCTTAATTACTGCACTGCTGGTGGCCGTGCCTACAGTTAATCTCTGGAATTCCCTCTCATCACCTCTGTGCCTCTCTACCTCATATTCTGCTGTTAAGACACTCTTCAATATCTACCTTTTTGACCAAGCTTTTGGTCATCTGACCTCAGTTCCTAATCTGGCTCAGTCTCAGATATTTTTATTATGCTCCTGTGAAGTGCCTTGGTAGATTTCAATACATTAAAGGCGCACTATGAATTCAATTTGTTGTTGTATCGGAAGTCCACGCTACTGCTGTAGAGGTTCTTTCCATACCACAAGAGATCAAGTGTGGGAAGATGTGATCAATTAAACAGAGAAGACAAGGCAAGAGAGCAAGGTGGCAGACCATAAGATATAGAAGCAGAAGTAGACCATTCAGCCCATCGAGTCTGCTCTGCCATTCAATGAGATCATGGCTGATCTGATAATCCTCAACTCCACTTTCCTGCCTTTTCCCCATAACCCTTGATTCTCTAGCTTATTAAAAATCAGTCTATCTCAGCCTTGAATATACTTAACAACCCAGCCTCTACAGACCTCTGCGGTAATGAATTCCAGAGATTCACCACCTTCTGAGAGAAAAAATTCCTCCTCATCTCTGTCTTAAATGGGCAACCCCTTACTCTGAGATTATGCCCTCTGGTCGTAGACTCTCCCACAAGCGAAAACAACCTCTCAGCATCTGTCAAGCCCCCTAAGAATCTAATAAGTTTCAATAAGGTCGCCTCTCATTCTTCGAAACTCCAATGAGCACAGGCCCAACCTACTCAACCTCTCCTCATAAGAAAATCCTTCCATAACCGGGATCAACCTAGTGAACCTTCTATGGGCTGCCTCCAATGCCAGTATATCTTTCCTTAGATAAGGGGACCAAAACTGTTCACAGTATTCTAGGTATGGTCTAACTGGTGCCGTGTATCATTTTAGCAAGACTTCTCTATTTTTATACTCCATTCCCTTTGAAATAATAAGGGAAATGAAAATCAGGGCATGGCAGGAATGAACAGAGCATACAAACTTAGGAGTATGCCAGTAGAGAAGGCCAGTGATTGCAAAAATGGTAAAAAGACAGAATAAAAGACTCTGTATCTGAGTGCATGTAGCATTTGTAAGAAAACAGATGAATTGACAGCTCAAATAGAAATAAATAAGTATGTATGATCTGGTAGCCATTACAGAGAAATGGTTGCAGGATGACAAATACTGGGACCTTAATATTCAAGGGTGTATAACATTTTGGAAGGACAGGAGGCTATGAAAAGTTGGAGGGATAGCTCTGATAATTAAGGATAACATTAGCATAATAGAGAGGTGACCTTAGTTCTAAAGATCGAGATGTAGAATGTTTAATAAGAGATAAGAAATAGTTAAAGGTAAAAAGTCATTTGTGTGGGTAGGTTAAAGGCCCCCTACAGTAACCACATTGTAGGATGGGATATACAGAAAGAAATAATGAGGGTTTATGAGAAAGGTGTAGCAATTACCATGGGTGATTTTAATCTACATACATTGGGCAAATCAGATTGGCAAAGGTAGCCTGCAAGGTGAGTTCATAGAGTGTTTTCAAGACAATTTCTGAGAGTAGCACGCACTAGAGCCAGCCAGAGAGCAGGCTATACTAGATCTGTTAATGTGCAAAGAGACAGGATTAATTAATTACATTGTAGCAAAGGCACTCCTAGATAGTAGTGATTGAAACATGATTGAATTAGCATTCAGTTCGAGGGAGAGAAGAGTGGGCCTAAGACTAGTAGTTTGAACTTAAATAAGTGCAATTTTGAGGGTATGAAGACAGAGCTGGCTAAAATGGACTAGGAAATTAGGTTAAGGGATAAGTCAGTTGATTTGAAGTGGCAGACATTTAAGGGGATATTTCATAACACCCAGCAAGGATACATTCCAGTGAGAAAGAAAGACTCTAGGGGAAGGATGTACTATCCGTGGCTAACTAAGAAAATTAGAGATAGTATCAAATTGAAAGAAAAAGCGTACAATTCCACAAAGATTAGCAGAAGGTTAGAAGATAGGTCAGAATATAAAAACAGCAAAGAATGGCTAAAGAAAAAGAGAGAAATTAGTTTATAAGAGAAAACCAGATAGAAATATAAAAGCAGATAGTAAGAGGTTCTACGGGTATTTAAAAAGGAAAAAAGTAAGTAAAGTGAGCATCGATCCTCTTTGTGAGAATGGGGAATTAGTAATGGAAAATAAGGAAACGGTGGATTAATTGAAAAGATATTTTGCATCTGTCTTCACTGTAGAGGATACAAATAACATCACCGAAATAAGTGTTCAGCAAGAGGTGAAAGGGCGAGAGGGAGCAAATTAAAACACCAGGGAAAGGGTACTGAGAAAATTATTAGAACTAAAAACTGCTAAGTCCCCAGGTCCTGATGGGCTTCATCCTCAGGTCTTAAAAGAATTAGCTGCTGGGATAGTAGATGCATTGGTTTTAATTTTCCAAATTTCCCCAGATTCTGGAAAGGTCCCATCAAATTGGAAAATAGCAAATGTAACTCCTCCATTCAAGGTAGGAGGGAGACAGAAAGCGGGAAACTACTTAACTAGCTTAACATCTGTCATGGGGAAATGCTGGAATCTATTATTAAGGAGTTTATAGCAGAGCATTTAGAAAATCTCAGTGCAATCGGGCAGAGTCAACATGGTTTTGTGAAAGGGAAATTATATTTGTCTACCCTTTGAGTGAAGAAATTCCTGTCATCTCAATCCTGAATGGCTGCCCCAAAGTCCACCTGAGAAGGCAGATGGGGTTTAACATCTCATCCAAAAGGCAGCATCTCTAACAGTGCAGCTATTCCTCAATATTAACACTGGAGTGTCAGTCTTGGTTTTTTTGCTCAAGTCCCTGGAGCCGGGTCCTGAAACCACAATTATCTGACTCGTGGGCAAGATTACTGCTTACTGAGCCACAGCTGTCATACTCCACCCCAGTCTCTTCTCCTTTCTCTCAGGTACTCTATCTATCCATTCCTGTCCTCTCTCTCTCTGTGCATTATTCCCTCTCCATTCCTGTCCGCCCCCCCCCCACCGTCTCTCTCTCTCTCTCTCTGATATTCCCTCTCCATTGCTATCCCTCTCTCTTTCTCTGTTATTCCCTCTCCATTTCTATCCCTTCCCCTCTCCCTTGCCCTGCTATTCCCAAGAATACTTGAAAATCAAGAGGTAAAGGGGAGGGAGGAGGTAAAAATAATCACAATCACTAGGGATAAGGTACTGGGGAAAACCATTAGAAGTAAAAGCTGACAAATCCCTTGGACCTAATGGTCTGCATCCCAGGGTCTTAAAAGAAGTGGCTGCAGAGATAGTAGAAGCATTGGTTGTGATCTTCCAAAATTCCCTAGATTCAGAAAGGTCCCAGCAGATTGGAAAATCTCAAATGTAACAGCTGTATTCAAGAAAGGAGGGAGACAGAAAGCAGGAAACTATAGACCAATTGGCCTAACATCTGTCATAGGGAAAATGCTAGAACCTATTATTACGAAGGTAGTAGCAGGACATTAGGAAAATCATAATATGGTTTCGTGAAAGGGTCATTAGTTTGTGCAATTCTCTTCCCCAGAAAGCAGCAGGCTGAGTTCGACAAAATTTAATAGACATGTGAGTTAAGGGTTATATTAGGAAAATCATAATATGGTTTCGTGAAAGGGTCGTTAGTTTGTGCAATTCTCTTCCCCAGAAAGCAGCAGGCTGAGTTCGACAAAATTCAATAGACACGTGAGTTAAGGGTTATTGGGGAAGCAGACAGGAAAGTGGAGTTGAGGTGACAGTCAGGTTAGCCATGATCTTATAAACTGGAGTCTCAAGGAGCCGAATGGCCTACTCCAGCTCCTAATTCTTATGTTCTTGTGATTTCTGTTATTCCCTCTCTACTTCTATCCCTCCCTCTCCCTTGAGAAACTGTTCCCATTGTTGGAAGGATGGAGAACCAATGGAGACCAATTTAAGGTGATTGGCAAAAGAAACAACGTCGACATGAGGAAAAACATTTTTTACACAGCAAGAGGTTTGGATCTGGAGCAGACTGCCTAAAAATGTGGTAGAGGCAGATTCAATCGTGATTTTCAAAACAGAATTAGATAATTTCTCCAAGATATCTACAGGGCTACAGGGAAAAGTGGGGGTATGAGCCTAGTGACTTGGTCTTGCAGAGAGCTGGCATAGGCATGACAGGCCAAATGGTCTCCTGTGCTGTAGCTATTTTATGATTCTAAGTGCAAGTTCTTTCCTGTATGACTCTCCGAGGGGTGGCTGCCTCCCTCTACTAATAGCAATCACTAGAATTGGTTGGCACACTATTTGTTGAGCTTGGAGTCCATAGAATCATAGAATGTTTATAGCATAGACCATTCGGTCTGTCAAGTCTGTGTCAGTTCACTGTAAGAGCAATTTAGCTAATCCCACTCACCTGCCCTCTCCCCACTGCCTTGCATGTTTCCCTTCAGGTTATCCAATTTCCTTTTGTCAGCCACGATTGAATCTGCCTCCACCACACTCTCAGGTGCACTCCTGATCCTAACCACTTGGTGCATAAAAAAGTTCTGCCACGTTCTTTTGCCAGTATCATCTGGTTCTTGATCCTTTCATTAAGAGGGAACAGTTTCTCCCCATCTGCTTTCACAAGACCACTCATGATTTTGAACATCTTCTTGCAGGAGAACAACCCCAGCTTCTCCAATCTAACTGAAGTCCCTCATCCCTGGAACTATTCTCCTAATTTTTTTCTGCACAATCTGTAAAACCTTGATATCCAGGCTGCCAGGGTTAACTAAATCCCAAACTGGAGTGACATAGGATCGTAGCTCCTGGAGTCAGCAAAATGCAGGCTTACTAGTGTCACACAAAGTGTTTGAAAGATCCGGAAGTACAGAAGGAATAATTCCAGGATTTTGATAGAAGGGGACATTACTCATGCAAAAAGAAACTGAGGACACACTTTATCCTTCCCCATGGACTAGACACAGTCATTTAGAATCATGATACAGGAAGGGCTACTCATTCCAAGAAGAGTTAAAGAGGAAGAATATAGGATCCAGGCAACGACTATATTGTTCTCAGTCCATTCAACAACCAAGTTCCGCCAGTATCAAAAATGGCGGCGCAAAGTCTGCACATCACTTTGCGCATGCGTTCATGCCGCCGGGTCTGTTTCCGGGTCAGTGAGGGCCAACAATGGCGGCCTGTGGGAGTGAAGCCCGGGTCGGGGATGTAGAAGAGGACGCTTCCCAGCTGGTGTTTCCAAAAGGTACGCAAGCGGAAAGATAGCCGTGGAGGAAGGCGAGAGGACAGAGGATTCAGAAGATGGGGGCGGCGAGGTTGGGGGGAGTATGGGTGGAAGGGTTGTGGCAGAGGGAGGTTAGGGGAAGGGGAAAGGAGGGAGAGAGAGGGGGCGGTAGATGGGTGGTGGAAGAAGGACGCCTTGGCTCTCCTCCCTCCTCTTTCCCTCCCAACCCCACATTCCCCCCCTCCTTGCTCCCCCCAACCTTCTCTCCACTGATGACTGAGATTGAGGAGACTTGGCCTGTATTTTCTAGAGTTTAGAAGAATGAGATGTAATATCATTCAAGTATACAAAATTCTAACAGGATTTGTCAGGATAGATGCAGATGGAAGTTTCCCTTGGCTCTTGGGGGCGAGGGTGTGTTTCCAGAAATAGGGGACCTAATCTCAGTAAGCGGTAGGCCATTTAGGACTGAGATGAGGAACAATTTCTTCAATCAGTTGGTGGTAAATCTTACGAAACCTCTACCCCAGAAGGCTGTAGGGGCTCAGTCATTGAGAATGTTCAAGACGGATTGACAGATTTTTAGGTATTAAAGTCATCAAGGGATATAGAGATAGTGCTTGAAAATGACGTTGAGGCAGAAGATCAGCCATGATCTAGTTGAATGACAGAGCAGGCTCAAGGGCTGAATGGCCTACACATATTTCCCATGTTCCAATCTTTCCATAAAACAAACCCCTCCCCATCTCCTGCAACTTCCTCACCACCCCACCAACACCCCTCTCCACACTAGCTCCCACCACCTCCCCCTCAGCAACTCCCTCCCCAACCCCTGGGAACAATGTCTGCTGGACTTGGGTGCCTGTGATAACACTGGGATTCCAACAAAAATAAATAATTTCACCCAGATTAGTGGTTTAAACGAGCCCAGCACTCTCTCTTCTTAGTGTCAGATATATCTCATCAAATCGGCTTACGCATTCCTCCTTAAATCTCTTCCTGGTGTAGACTTGACAGCAGACAGATGCAGTGATCTGTAACTGAGCAATGTGGAGAAAATTGTGTGCCTTCCCTTGTCACAAAAAACATTCATCATTCTCTCCCTCTGTTTTATTTCCAGCTGAGTAACCCGCACTGTGTGTGTTTTTATTTGGTTAATTCACAAATGAAGTTTTTTAAAAAATGCCACATGAAACACAGTATGGGCTCCTGACCACTACGTTCAAAAGGGAAAAGCAAATAATGTGACAGTGTGGTTGGTGTCATTTCTGGGGTTGGAGGTCATCCATGCCACTTTCATGCCCCTTTAAGGAAATCCTTGTTTACTTTAATGCTTTTTTGTACATTTATTAATTGCTTTCTGCCCATTCTCAAGTGTATGTACCATCTACTGTCATGCAAACACTCAATGGGGGGGAGGAGGGCATGGATGTGACATGGTGGCTTTATCCTTTGATTATACCCCCCTCCACTTGTGTACAATACTGTACTGCCCACTCTTATTATGGGTGTTTTAAGTACGGAAAGCCAGTACACAGGAACAGAAGTGGTAAACATGATGCCAGGTGGTAGATATTGGAGCTCAAGCACTCCAGTGTATCATTCAAGGAAGCAATTTGGGTTGGGAGGGTTATTGTGGGATAACTGACTGAAGGTTTGGCTGCAGTTGGATGGTTTTTGTGCTCTCACAGAGTTTGAAAGCTCCGAGACCCTGTTGAACTCTGAGGTCCACATGCTGCTAGAACATAGAAAGCAGCAGAATGAGAGTGCGGAGGACGAACAGGAGCTCTCTGAAGTCTTCATGAAAACGTTAAACTACACAGCCAGATTCAGCCGCTTCAAAAACAGGGAGACCATCGCCAGTGTCAGGAGGTCAGTATAGGTGGATTTTAAAATGTTCAGTGAACAGCAAGATTCACACTGCTGCAAATTATAGGCAGAAGCAGTGGCAAGTGGACTAATTAAATCTTCTCTGGCGGTGAGATCAATATAGAATTATCCTGTGGCGCGTACCCTGAATGATTTTGGCTTCTGCCTAAGTATGTAGGGTTAGCAACTTCAAGGCTTTAAGAAATAGATGTTCTAGCTTCTGCCTTCCCTCAAATTGGTACATCAGTAATTGTAATCAGACAAAACCTTCAAAAGGGTACGGGATAAATATTTTTAAAGGAAAAAAGAATTAGAAGGCTATAGAAAAGAGCAGGGGAACAAGAACTAATTGGATAACCCGTTGAGTTGGCATAGACATGGTGGGCCAAGTGGTCTCCTCTGATAACCTGTCCATGTACTTACCAATAGCCAGTCCGCTGGATAAAACCTTGGATGCTCTATGGTTGATTGCCCACTTACACCAGCATACTCTCACATTTATACCCAAGAGTGTTCCATCAACCGATCCTTCTTTGCACCAAAAGAAGGCAAGGGGACAATGTTAGCAACTACAGCTGGGATTTCTCTTAACTGTGATTTGCAAGGAGACATTCCTCGATACCTAGCTGCATTTAGTTACTTTCCTTCAGTAATTTGCTTATTATTCCTAAAGTAGCTAAAGTCTACTATCAATTATTTTACCTATGAATGTGAAACAATAAGAAATAAGAGCATATGTAATCAATTATTTTTCTAACTCTTACTTAAGCTTTCACAGACAAGCCCTTATTTCTTCTATCTCTTTGTGGTTCCAGTTCAGAGGAACCCCTTATCATTGTAGGGGAGATGATGGTGTAGTGGTAATGTCACTGGACTAGTAATCCAGATGTCCAGGTTAATGCTCTGGGTTCAAGTCCCACCATGGCTGCTGGTGGAATTTAAATTCAATTAATAAATATTAATCTAGTCTTTATAATGGTAACCATGACAACTATCATTAGGTTCACTAATGTCCTTTAGGATCTCTGTCATCCTTACCTGGTCTGGCCTGCACGTGACTCCAGTCCCTCAGCAATGTGGGTGTCTCTTAACTGTCTTCTGAAATGGCCTAGCAAGCAATTAGGGATGGGCAATAAACACCTAAATCACATGCCATAAAAGAATAAAGAACAATAAAGTGCATACTATATCAGCCATTTTCTATCTACGTATGTCAGCCATGTTGCAAGTCTGATTGATGCTGCCAAATGCCTCAGTACACATCTCCAGTCTGTCATCTGATAGATGTTATAATGGGGAAAGGGGATAGAGAAACAAATGTCCTAATAAGCCAGATGAATGAATCTGCAATATCTACAGAGAATTGCGACCTTTCTGCCCAGTGGAAATGATTGTGTAGAATCCAGAGGGACGACGGGCTCTTGTGGAAAGATTGAGTTGAACTAGTGAGTTCACGTGTGCATTTTATTTGAAGTATAACTCTCGTATTCTCTTTCTCGTAGTCTGTTGTTACAGAAGAAATTGCACAAATTTGAGCTGGCCAGTCTGGCCAATCTGTGTCCTGAAACAGCTGAGGAGGCCAAAGCTCTCATTCCCAGGTCAGTGCCCTCATTGTTCTGAGATGGTGACTTTCATTAGACTCTATGGTTATTTTCCAAAACTGGGTTATTTGGGCCTCCAATAACAGCCGAAAGGAATTGAAGATGGCCCAGCACAATGAATGTGAGGTATTTATCGATTGCCAAGATAGGTTAATAAATTGCTTATGGTTTATAGTCTTCCATTGGCTTATTAACTACCTTTCATCTAAGTGCACAATTTGAACTTGTGATGATGCTTTACTTTAAAAGCACAACATTCAAAACAAGCCCTTTTTTCAAATCCATTCTTTGGAAAAAACTGAAAAGTGACAAGAAGTCGAGAGTTCAATAAGTCATGAACTGCAGCACAGACTTTGGAAACCTGTTGCGTGAAGCCATTTTCTACCAGGCAGAGGAAATTTTGTAGTGTCTAACTTTTATTTTTCAGAGTGAAATGGAATTAAAATGAAACGTTTTTGAAGATCTCTGGAAAGCCCATTGATTATTAATGCATAAGTGTTTGCACTTCCAGGACAAGGCTTATGATCATTCCATGATCCATAAGCTGATAGACCCTCGTCATTGGTCACATTGTCTTCTCTGTGCCAATTGCAGCAAACTCTTGAGTTTGCTAAACCTTTATATGGGCAGCTGCTTTCAGATCCTGCTGCTCCACGAACATTTTAGAGGTCAGTACTAATCAAAGGGCCCTCAAGGATCTTCCAGCTGTGGAATTCTTTTGTCTCCTTTGTTATGACCGTAGCAGATGTTATCCTCTGAGCAAACCAAATCCCAGAGGATTGTCCACTTGTCTTGCCGATCATAACTTTTTTTTTGTGTATTTTGAAAATGAGGGGAAAACTATGCCACAGAAGCATAGAGTCCCAGAAAAAAAACTTAAACACACAAGATTAAAATTACACAGTTGAAACAATCTTACAAAACATTCTCCAAAAAGCCCACTTGGTCAGAACACACAAGCTTGGCAACAGCTCCCTTATAGATGATAACCATAAAAATCCAGTAATGTTACCCAAGACAAAAACTGCTGCCACTTTAATAAAGTATACCACATGACTTCTCAGTCTCTTGCACTCTGCTGTGGAAAACTAAAAGAAGTTCAGAAACAGACTGCTTTCTGAAAACAAGAATTTTTCTGGCTTAAAATGGGATGGCTGCTTCAAATTCACAACTTTTCTCAGCGCAGAGCTGGTCTCAGGGCATGTCCCCCCACACAGCCAACACAACTCAACATCTTTGTTTAAATATCCTTTTCCCCTTTGATCTTAGACTCCATTGCTCTAAGCACCACTTATTACGAATGGCCTCTTATTACAAATGCATGCATCTAGCACCTTTACCTTTCATCTCTCTGCTCCCGCAGCCAAGCTGTCTTTACTAATCTTCCCCCAGTTTAATTGTGCGCACACACACACACGCACACACACACTCACACACTTGCTCACAGCCTTCCTTTCAGAATACCACCATGTTCCCAAAAATATATTTTTAAAAATCCATCTTAACACCTTTTAGATCTTCTGTTCTACTCATCTGCCTCTAAGCACACTCCATTTCTAATATCCTGTGACTCCTGTCCCTCCTCGACCTCTTCACGGCTTTTGATGAATTTGACCACGCCAGCATCTTCCAACACTTGTGTAGTCCACTTCCATGATAGCGACTTATCCTGTGAATGGACTGCACTGAGCTTAAAACCAATGGGTCTGTGCCAACATCTCCTGTTTGAGCTCCATTGGATATGTTTCCTCAGGGTCTGACGATTTTAAATATGCTTGTGGAGTAGATGATTTTTATTGTACCTATCTGTGATGGTGATTGCAATATATTCATGTTTTTCTCCTTCACCCTCTTTCCCCACCCCCAAACCCACTTTTTGAATTTCAGCTTAGAAGGTCGATTTGAGGATGAGGAGCTCCAGCAGATCCTTGATGATATTCAGACCAAGCGAAGCTTTCAGTATTAGCACCAGCTTCTTTTACACCTCAGCTCTTCCTGATGCTCACCCACTGAACATTGGTGCTGGTGCTTCCCGCTGCTAAGAATTATCTGTACAAAGAGTGAAGGTGAAGAGGCATTGGGCTGAAGCTCAACCAGGCTAGTGACATCACATAACCTGAGGATGTGATGAGAAACCTTTGGATTAGTTCTAGATCCAGATTCAATCAGCAGCATATTCCATGAGGCCCAGACTGTAAATATACTCTGGAATCGCCAGAAGGGAAAAAATAATCTTTTTTCATTCAGATGTCCAGATGCTAGATATTTTGTATGTCAAATTTTTCTTCATTTTTGACACACAAATCCTGTGACTAATGCTCTTAGGACATTATCTCCTTATTGTTTTATTAAAGTGAGGATGCAAGTCAGATCCCAGCTGAAGTTTGATTCTGTTTGAAAGAAGTCAGTGAAGAAATGAAGTTATACCTTGTACATAAATTTGTGTGGGTCACAGCAATGATCTATTGACCATGGCAGACAAATAGGGCACATGGCACGTTTTGTAGACCAGGTGTATTTTACTGAACTGCCACATTATCCCACACACACTACACACTATCTGTACAGGTATAGTATCTAATACCTGCATAGGACTGCCTCTAACCAGTACTTCAACAGGAAAGTAATAGAGGAAGAGATATCAGCAAACGCACAGGTGTCTCTTTAAACTGAAGGCATTGCCTTCTGTTGGGCTTGGCTCCACTATGTTATTTTTGATAAGCACAATATTCAAGATATAGTCTCACCAGTGCCCTGTGTAACTAAAGCATAACATCCTTACTTTTACGTTCAATTCCTCTCATAATAAATGATAGATTTCCACTAACCTTAATTACTTCCTGTGCCTGCATACTAACTTTTTGTGACTCGTGCATGAGAAAACCTAGATCCCTCTGTACCTTGGAATTTTGTAGCCCTTTTCCTTGCCCTGCTTTTTTTATTCTTTCTGACAAAGTGAAGGACTTCACATTTTCCTACATTATACTGCAACTGCCAGATTTTTACCCACTCACTCAACCTATTTATATCCGTGTGCAATCTCCTTATGTCCTCTTCACAATATACTTTCCTTCCCTATCTTTATGTCATCTGCAAATTTAGCTACCATGCCTTCACTCCTCTTATCTAAGTCATTGATATAAATTGTAAAATGTTGAGGCCCCAGAACAACTTGATCCTGCGGGTCTCCACTTGTCACATCCTGCCAATCAGAAAAATACCCATTTATGCATACTCTGTTTTCTGCCAGCCAGCCAATCTTCCATCCATGCTAATATGTTATACCCTACACCATGAGCTTTTATTTTCCACAATAACCTTTGATGTGGCACCTTATCAAATGCCTTTTGGAAATCTGGAGTACAGCACATCTACAGGCTCCCCTTTATCCATAGCGCATGTGAGTCCTTCAAGGAACTCCAATAAATTGGTTAAACATGATTTCCCATTCACAAAATCATGCTGACTCTTCCAGATTACCTTGAGTTTCTCTAAATGCCCAGTTATAACCACCTTAATGATTGATTCTAACACCTTCCCCATGACAGACATAAATCTAACTATTGTTTCCTGGTTTCTGCCTCCCTCCCTTCTTGAATAGAGTGGTTATATTTGCTACTTTCCAGTCTTATGCAACCTTTCCAGAATCTAATGAATTTTGGAAAATTAACAGTAACACATCTAATACCTCATTAGTCACCTCTTTTGGGACCCTAGGATGAAGTCCATCAGGACCAGGAGACTTGTCAGCCCACAGCTCTATCAGTTTGCTCAGTACTGCTTCCCTAGTGATTGTAATTTCACCAAGTTCCCCTCTCCCTTCTGCCTCCTGATTTACAGCTATTATTGGAAGGTTTTTTTGTATCCTCTATAGTGAAGACAGAAGCAAAATATTTGTTCATTTCATCTGCCATTTCCTTCTTATCTACTATTAATTCCCTATGTTACTCTCTAGAGGACCAACACTCATTTTACTTTTTTCCTTTATAGTACCTGTAGAAACACATGCTATCCATTTTTACATTTCCAGCTTGCTTCCTTTCATACTGTAATTGTTTTTCTCCTGATTAACCTTTTAGTCATTCTCTGCCATTCTTTATGTTCTGACCAATCATCTGACCTGCCACTCATCTTTGCAAGAAATCTTGCAATGTTACAGACTGGGATTGAGGCTGGGACCATATGCACACAGTTAGTTTGGTGAGGCCAGGTTTGAATTTCAGCTTTCCAGATCTATTTGAGAATGAGTAGCTCCAGCAGATCCTCTGATATTCAGAGCAAATGATGCTTTCAGCATTAACTCCACTGTCTCGTAAACACAGCCCGCACCGCCCCCACCCCGGTGCTCACCTACTGAACATGGGTACTGGTGCCATCCAGTTCTGTGCTCTAATTTTAAAATGCCATATTTTTGAGTTATGGTAAAGGCTTTGGAAGCCACGCTTCATGTGCTGACTGAAATCTCCTGAGCCTCACAACACTTCGTCTTAAATCAAACTTGTTGTGGAATCTTTGCATATTGGAATGAACTGAAACATAACTTGGGGAGAATGAAAAGCACTATTCATTGTGCCATTTAGGTATGCTCTCTTCTCAACCAATATTTCAAATGAAGTTCTCCCAGATCAGATTGAGCATGTTTTGTCACAGAACAGTTTATTCTACATTAAATCCCAGGATTTTGTGCTATGTTTGCTGATTCAGCAACAGAGGCCACAGCGGTGAGGTATGAGGAAAGAGCTGGGAAGCAGTGAAGAAATACTCTGGGGCAAGGTGACAAAGTCTCCCATGCCAAAACTTGCATGATTCCATAGTTCTGATAAACTATTACCCCCCCACCCCTGACAATATCACCTTGGCTCTCAATTCACTTCCCTCTCCAATGGCATTTTTTTGTGAACTCTCCTGTCCAAAAGCACCTTAAGCCTTGGAATAAATTCCATTCAATATATTAGCCCATTCCCTCAGTTTAACACTAATTTCTTCAGTTCTGCTTTGTCCCCTCAACTTAATCCATATCCCTTATATTATCCTATCTCTTGTTTTAAAGAATATCCTTTTTATTTTTTATCCTATTCTCTCATTTTAACCCCAATCCCGGTGGTTTAAGTCCCAGTTTAAACCAGCGTTGCCTATTTCATAGACCTACGAGGGTGTGGACATTGCTCGATAAGACTGAGTCAGGAAATTGATTAGGTAGCTGAACTGAATGTGAGTGAGCGCTTAGGGAGTAGAGATTGCAATAAGACAAAGTAAAGGAGAAGATCAGTACAAAATTTAGATTGGTCTATGGCAGACTTTATACAGTTGCACAAGCTGGCTGAGTAACTTGGAAAAGAATTGGCACACCGACTGGAATAACTGGAATGTTTTAAAATGAGATTGCAAAAGTAAATAAATAAAGGAAAGTACTAATGCTTTTAAGATGTTATAGATAAATAGCCAATTAAAATTGAACAATAGAACTTATAAGGACTCTAAGAATAATGATCAAACTAAAAGAGATAAGAGGTTGAAAGTAGGATATGGAAAACTGAGAGAGTATGAGAATTATTTTAATATATAAGATCAAAAAGAATAGTAAATATTCTGTATCAATACAAATGGAATTGCTAAAAATGAGGTCATCCCCCCCCCCCCCCAAGAGGACAGGAATGTCAATTTGAATGCTGACCGTAAGATGCTGTAGGTGGTTAATAAGTCCTTTCTGCTGACCTTTAGTAAAAAGGATATCAGAGAGGTGGTAGATCCTGAAGTGGATGTGAATGAAATGAACAATATTTTGATGGCTAAGTAAAATTTTTGATGGTTCGACTAAAGGAAGGCAATTTTTTCCCCAAACTCCAAACAGCATTTTCCGCTCGTCAGCTCAGTTTTCCATCTCTATACCAATCCCAAACCTGCAAACTTCAACAGTTTGGTTTTGGTCATCCTAATTGTGATCACCACAAACAGCAGTGACTTTGGCACGGATCCCTCAGGCATCCTGTTACTCGCCTATTCCACTCTCGTCTGTGTACAACTTCCCTTCTGTTTCCTCTGATTCATTCAATTTACAATGAACTTCAAAAGTTCCTCCCCATTCCTTGAATTCCACTGTTATGGACTAATCTGTGTGGCACGGTGTCAAAAGCTCAACTAAAATGTAAACGGTAGCTGATCTCTGATGGGGACGCTTCCACTGAATCAGACGATACGCTGCTTATAGGAGCATAACTAACAAAATGCGTTGCAGAAACTGACACAGGAAATAATTGTGACACTTGAAAGTGTGCTGTAAGCAAGACTTACAATGCAGTTCTAATGGACCATCTGTGGTTTTGCCCATGAAATGCATGACAAGGTGAAGGTGCCTCAGTGTTGAATATACTCTGGGAATGTGTAGTCGGGATATGCAACTTAAGCAACTCCATCCAGTGGTAGAGGAATGCAGCTGCAGCTGTGATTCAATGAAAGGTAGCATTAGATTGAACCTATAGTACAAAAACAGCCCATTGAACCTAATTAGTTTGTACTGGTGTCCAGTTCCATTCACAATTGTTCAGGAAAAGACTTGTTCATTATTATCTGGACAACATTCAAGATTGAGCAGATAAATGCCAACTAACATTTGCGCAGCATAAGTCCCAGGCAATAACCATCTCCCAACAAGAAAGAATCTAACCATCTCCTCGTGATATTTAATATATTACCATTGTTGAATCCCCACCATCAACGTCCTGGACCAGCCACATAAATATTCTGTCTACAAGAGCAGATCAGAGTCTGGGTATTCTGTAGCAAGTGACTCACCTGACTTCCCAAAATCTTTCTACCAACAATAAAGCACAAGTCAGTAATTGATGGAATATTCTTCACTTGCCTGGATGCAACTTGCCTGTGTAGCTCCGACCACACTCTATAAGATCAATACCATCCAGCACAAAGCAACCTGCTTGAGCGGCACCTTAGCCACCACCTTAAACATTCAACTCCTTCCTCCTCTGACACACAGTGGCAGCAGTGTGTGTACTATCTACAAGATGCACTGCAGCAACTCACCAAGGATCCTTTGACAGCACTTTCTAAACTTGCAACCTCTATCACCTAGAAGAACGAGGGCAGCAGGTGCATGGGAACCTCATCACCTGCAAGTTCCCCTGCAAGTCATATTACGTCCTGATTTGGAAATAATTTGCGGTTCCTTCATTGTCATTGGGTCAAAATCTGAGAACTCATACCTAATGGCAATGTGGGTATATACCTACAAGATACCGACTACCATGATTCCTACCTCCTTCTCAAGGGCAGTTGGGGACTGGCAATGATTCTGGCCTTGCCATTAATGCTCATATCCTATGCTGGAATAAATAGATAATTTTTAAAATTTAACTTATGCTTTCAAATATCAGAATTCTTTTGAAATTCCAACTAGAGGCATACATACATACAAACTAGGAGCAGGAGTAGGCCACTTGGCCCCTCGAGCCTGCTCCGCCATTGAATAAGATCATGGCTGATCTGATCGTAACCTCAATTTCACATTCCCACTGACTCCAGATCACATTTCACTCCCTTACTTATCAAGAATCTATTTACTTCTGCCTTAAAAATATTTAAAGACTGTTTCCACTGCCTTTTGAGGAAGAGAGTTCCAAACAACCACAATGCTTCAAATAAGCGTGCAACTTAAATAGTAAATTAATGCTTTGCTTAACCAGTTCCCGTGGCATGACACATGGTAAGTCAGAGAATATGGTCTCATCTTTACTTGTCTTGCCTATTGCTGTTTGCCTTGTTGAATTCCCTATTCTATTCCTGTCTCCTGCTTTTCCATCAATGCATTATCTCATCTCCTTTAAAACACTCAATCACTGTATCTTTCCCTCCCCATGCTTCTTTCTTACTCACCTCATCTTTAATCTGCTATCCACTCAATCCCCCAAGAGCAGATGGTGAGAGATGAGAGATCCTCTCTCCTTCCCCTTCTTTCCATAACCATTTCCATCGGAGGTTTTGTTTGCTTTCATAATTCAATTAAAAGCAAATTATAATGAAGACAGACACCATCTGTTTTTTTCCTCTCTACTGGTATACCTCTTTTCTACATGTCTCACAACTGTAAGCAATGAGCATTTACCTTTTCCAATTATGAACTAATCACAGGCGCAAAAATTAGTTGAGTTCAAAATGTTTTTGATGTTTGTGGTAGCATAAAGAAGGGAAGACTCACACATCTGCACATTTTCTGAAATTTATAGATCACAAACAAAATTTGTAACAACTGAGTAATCAGTGGTGCTGTTTCCTCACTCTTAAACATACACACAAAGCCTCTCTTTTATAAAAACATACATTTTACCTGAATAAAGCTCTTAAAAATAACTGACTTAGAAAATGCTAGTTGGTGGAAAATGTTTCATTGGTACAGTTAACTGAAAGCATCTTGAAATTAGGTTGATTCTGCATGCCAAGACAATATGTTCCAAATTTAGCTCAAAGCTTAAATAAAGACAGAAAATGCTGGAAATACTTAGAAGGTCCGACACAATCTGTGGAGAGATAGACAAAGTTAAAGCTGTAGGTTGAAACATTGAGTGAGAATTTAACTCACTCAAAACCCATTCACCTGCACATGAGTTAAAATTGGACCCATTAACTCTGTTTCCCCCCCTACAGATGCTGTCTGAGTATTTCCAGCATTTTCTGTTTTATTTCAGATTTCCAATATCTGCAATATTTTGTTTAACATCACAGCTTTGGGCAAAAATACCAAGTCCAAGCCTGCACTCTTGAGAGAGACAGATATGTGTGAGCAAAAACTCTCATGAAGGCATTAAAAGACACAAAAGACTATTCAATGATTGGAAAATTAGCACAGAAGTGTGACAGAATCAGAAAGCAATGTTCTGAATACAGGAAATACTTTTAATAAGGATATTGTCTTGTTGAGCAGACATGAGAATATTACAAATTGTTAAAAACTACTTTTTTCTAAAAATGGACATTGTTGAGTTTTTCAAATGGCTGGCTCAGATCACCTACCTTTTTGGAACTGCAAGCTGGCCAAGCGCCTGGAAGCTTCTAAAAGTAGATTACAATGGTCAAGTCCTTGTGGAATGTCGCACCTGCCATTGTCAAGACTCACTCCAAAACAGCAAGGACTAGGTGACATAGTGGGGCAGTGGTTAGCACTGATGCCTTACAGCTCCAGGGACCTGGGTTCGATCTTGACCTCAAATGTCTGTCTGTGTGAAGTTCTCCCCATGTCTGCGTGGGTTTCCGCCAGGTGTTCAGGTTTCTTCCCACCATCCAAAGATATGCTGTTTAGGTGGTTTGGCTACAGTAAACTGTCCCCCAGTGTGGAAAAAAAAAGAAACAGCAAGGACAATGAAGCTTCAGACATCCTGTCTCCTGAATGGAACTCCTTCTTTTCCAAAAGCCTTAATTAGAAATCCTTGCTTGCAGAAGACACAGACAGTACTGCAGAATGCAGATGTAATGTCATTGCAGAAACCTGGCCATCTAGCCTTTTTATCAAGCCACAAGGTTTAAAGTTTAAAGCAGGAATGGGGAACCTTTTTCATGTCGGGGGCCATTCACACATAAACATAATCAGATGCACACATAATCGGGTGTACACACATAAAAATCAATTTAGTTTTTGTTAGAGAAGATACAGAAAGGTTCAACTCACCCACTGTTCTAATGCGATGGCTGAATTTGAGTATTGGTAAATATTATTATAGTAATTTAGCTGACCCTTTTCCCCAAAGTAAATTTGTAATGACCATTGTAATAAATGCTGCTTTGAAGGTGCTACTGTCATAGGTCTATGTTTTTAGAAATCTTGCTGCAGGCCTGATCTCCATCCCAGGTTTAAAGCTTCCTCGAAACTTGTTTTCCAAAATATCCTAAATTCACCTGGAAAAGCAAACTGGTCCTCTGGCTACAAATATCAAGACTGCCTTTCTCAACTTGCTGTGCATCTCTTATTCCGTGGAAAGATCCACAAAATCCTGTTTTCAGCTACCTGGACCCACCTGATTGTAACTCCTGAGTGGAAGATCCCCTCTCCCTGCTCTCTGATATTCATATGAATTATTAACTATTCTGTTTAGTTTTAATATTCGTAGAAGTGAAACTCCTTTCCCTTACTGTATCTTTCTTTTGTGTATGGTGTCTGTTTGTCTTAGTGACGAAACCTTTTCCAGGATTGTGTATCTGAATAAATAATGCTCCTGGTTTAAAAATCCAAAAAAGTCTGCTGCTAGTGACTTTGAGAAAACTGATCTCACGTAAACAAGGTTATGAGAATTACATCCCTCAGCCTTATCAAAAGTAAACCACTCTGGTTAGGGCATCAGAAGGTTAGAAGAATTAGATGATTCAGTCTGTCTCTCTTCCCTGACAATATAGATAGACTGGGCAACAATGTAAATTGGATGTCATTAAATATTTATGTTAGTTATTTTTAATGCAAATGGTTATAATAACACACACCTTCCCACTGCACACAACCCCATCCTCATACTCCACCACACTCATGCTACAAAGTGAATATGAGAGAGGAAGAGGGAATTAGGATGACAGAGAGGCAAGAGAAGAAACAGGAGCAGGAGTAGGGCATTCAGTCCCTTGAGACTCTCCACCATTCAATGAGATAATAGTTGATTTTAATGTGGCCCTAACACTGCTTTCCTGTCTGCCTCCCATAACCATTGACTCCCTTGTATATCAGAAATCTGTCTAATTCAGCCTTGAATATATTCAATGATCCAGCCTCCACTGCTCTCTGGGGATGAGAATTCCAAAGATTAATGACCCTCTGAGAAAAGAAATTCCTCCTCATCTCCATCTTAAATGGGAGGCCCCTTATTTTTAAACTGTACCCCTTAGTTCTAGATTCCCCTACAAGGGGAAACATCCTCTCAGCATCCAACCTGTCAAGCTCCCTCAGGATCTTATACGTTTCAATCAGATCACCTCTCATTCTTCTAAACTCCAATGAATATAACTCCAACTAGTTCAACCTTTCCTCATAAGACAATTCCTTCATCTCAGGAATTGGTTCAGTGAACCTTCTTGAGCTGCTTCCAATGCAAGTCTATCTCTTCTTAAGTAAGGAGACCAAACTGTATGCAATACTCTAGGTGCGCTCCCACCAATGGCCTGTACAGTAGTAGCAAAACTTCCCTACTTTTATATTCCATCCTCATTGCAATAAAGGCCAACATTCCATTTACCTTCCTAATTACTTGCTGTGGCTGCATGGTAACTTTTTGCAATTCAGGTACAATGACACTCAGATCTCTCTGTACTGCAGCATTCTGCAGTCTCTCACCCTTTAAATATTATTCTACTTTTCTTCCTGCAAAGTGGACAATCTCACACTTCCCCACATTATACACCATCTGCCAGATTTTTGCCCACTTGCTTAACCTACCTACATCCCTTTACATACTCTTTGTGCCCCTCCCATAACTAATTTTCCCACCTATTTTTGTAACTTCAGCAAATTTGGTCACAATACATTCTGTTCCTTCATCCAAGTCATAAACATAGATTGTAAATAGTTGAAACCTCAGCAATGATCACTATGGCACTCCACGAGTTACAATTTGCCAACCTAAAAATTTTTCATTTATCCTGACTCTGTTTCCTGTGAGTTAACTAATCCATTATCCAAGCCAATATATTACACCCAACATCATGAGCTCTTAATGTGTGATAACATCTTATTGAATATCTTTTGGAAATCCAAATACAGCATAGGTTCCCCTTTATCCACCCTGTTTGTTATATCCTCAAAAAAACGCGAATAAATTTGTCAAACACATTATCTCTTTCAAAATACCATGTTGACTGTGATAGTGTTCTGATTTTCTAAATGCCCAGCCACTACTTCCTTAATAATGGATTTCAGCATTTTCCCAATGTCAAATGCTAGGCTAACTGGCCTACAATTTCTTGCTTTCTGTTTCCCTTCTTGAATAGTGCTGTTACATTAACAGTTTTCCAATCTACCTGGAACTTTCCATTGCATCAATTATCTCTGCAGCCACTTTTTTTAAGGCCCTAGGATGCAGGCCATCAGCTGCAGGGCACTTCAGCCTTTGGTCCCATTAGTTTTCTGAGTACTTTTTTTCTAGTGATGGTGATTGTTTTAAGTTCCTCCCTCCCTTTACCCTCTTTATTTTCTATTGCTCTTGGAATGCTTTTTTGTCTTCGACTGTGAAGACAGATGCAACATTCATTGCCTTGTTTCACATTATTAATTCCCCAGTTTCATTCCCTAAGGGGCAATGCTTACTTCAGCTACTCTCTTCTGTTTTATATACTTGTGGAATCTTTTACTGTCTGTTTTTATATTTCTTGCTAGTTTATTCTCATGCTCTGATTTCTCCTTTGTTTTTTGGCCCTCTTTAGAGGAGTTCTAGAATTTTCCCAATCTTCTGGTCTACCACTAATCTTCATAGCATTGTATGCCTTTTCTTTCAATTTGACACCACACTTAACTTCCTTAGTTAGCCACAGATGGTGCATCCTTCTCATTATTTTCTCAATGGAATATATTTTTCTTGAGAGTTATGAATGATCTCTAAATGTTTGCCACTGGTTCTCTAACATCTTACCTTTTAACCAATTTTTTCAGTCCCTTTTGTTGAACCTTGTCTTCATACCCTTTTAATACCTTTATTTAAGAAGTGCCTTTGTTTAAGACATTAGTTTCAGACCCAGATTCCTCCCCTCAAACTGAATGTGAAACTCCATCATGTTATGATCACTCTTGTCTAGCGGATCCTTTACTTTGAGGTCCTTTTGTTCCAGAAGTAGTTCACTAGTTTCTTCTGTATCTTGATGAGAAACCTGGCAATGGATCAAAATGACTAAATGGTACCACAACACAGTGACCACAAGTTGGTTCATGCCCAGTACTCAGAGCAGTTCTGTCCAGCACCTAGGCGAGTGGTGACCTTGGCCTCCAGCTCTTGTCAGTTCACAGTTTCCATGGAAGGGCTAAGATAGACTCTCAAGTATAAGAGGTGGTGGTCCTCCAGTCAAAAGGCCTCAGCCCCTTCTGCAGCAAGTCAATCCACCCCTGACTCAACTAAGAAAACATTTCTCCCGGTTGATTCTGGTGGAGGTTGCAGTGGAGTAAATCTGTTGACATTTGCACATTCTTCATAGGTCAACAGAATCTGTGATCATGAGGAGCACTTCATTTGCCTAAGCTGAGAGAATGACCTCCCCATCTGGCCTGCACAGAGCCAATCCCATCAATTTCCTCCACAAGATGTGCAGTAAGGCTCCACACAGATGGCATATAACTGGTTGAACATCAGCACTGCTCTCCTACAGGGAAGGGGGTGCCTTCAACAAGGAACCATTAACCTTAATGAGACATTCCATGGTGGTTTACAGAAGTCAGATCTGGCTGATGAAATGCACCTGAGAGCCCAAAATAAATATTCTTGATCTGCCCTGTCGAACGCCTTCTCCTGATCCAGGCAACTGACAGACCAGCCCCTTGCAAATGGTGGAGCAGGGTCCACATCAATTGGATGTTTTCATGGATTGTCCAGCCTGGGATCACCTAGGACTAGTCAGGGTATACCATGTGGGCCAGCACAGTGTCATGGCATGCAGACATGAACCTGCCATAAATCTTGTAGTCTGTACTGAGGAGCGTGACAAGCAGAGTGACCAACTGTCAGGGAAGATGTTAAAAGCCACTTTAGTATCCGAACGGGAGCTTGAGGGTGGGGTGGGAGTGATATGGGGGCTGCTGGCAAACCTATAAGAATGGGGGAGTCAGCGTTGGCAAAACTGTCGAAGTTGGAGAAGAGGAGTGCTGGAGTTCCTGTAAGAACAGGGAGGCAGCTGCTGAACTTGTATTAGATTGGATGCTGGGAGGCGGGTGGTGCTGGGGGAGAGCTGCAAACCTGTTGGAGCAAGGGGAGGGCTGCTAGTTCTGTGAAAGTAGGGGAGGAGGATGGGTCAGTAAGAGCAGGGAGGAGTCAGGTCTGAGCGGTAAGAGGGCCAGCCTGTGAGAGCTGGTTGGGGTCGGGTCTGTGAGAGCGTGCCAGGTCTGCGAGGACATGAGGAAGGCTGTGAGAGTGTGGGGGGTGGAGCAGGGGAGGGGGGAGCTGTTGGGTCTGTGGTAATATGGGAGTGCCTACTGGGAGGAAAACACAGTACGCATGTGCGAAATTCGATGATTGAGAACACGTGACAAACAGCATCCCAGATGCAGGGATGGGGAACGGATGCCCCAAAAATGGGACGACCCGACCCTGGGAATTCCGGGATGGTTGGTCACCCTGTTCTTAAGCGGGCAGAGGTTACTCCTCTTAGGGAGCAGGACAATAATGGCCCTGCGCCAAAATAGGGGCGCCTCCCTGGCCACCAGACTTTCCACCAGGGCCTGCCCTCCACGTGGCTGGTGACTGATACATTGATAACTGACACATGACTGCAGTGCAACAATGAAATGAGGCACCCCAGGATATATATTTCCATAAAAATTAGCTCCTAGCTCTTTTTGAATAACATCAAATAACAAATGGTGTGGAGTTAGTCGGACTGAGGACACCACAAGGATTATATTTATACCCTGTGCTTTTGTGGATAAATGTTGGGCATTTATATGATTCTAATAACCATGGCACCAGCCTATTGAAGGGACGGTGAGAAGCACGCATGCGCAGTGGGGGGGCGCGCAGTGCGGGCTCGCGCACGCGCTGGTGGCGACGGGACTACGCAAGCCCTGCGCGCTGGCGTCAGTTCCGGCGCTGGGGGGGCTTGTGGAAGATGGCGGCAGTGCGCGGAGCCGCGGCCTGAGGCCATCCAGACGGCGGCACTGAAGCGGCACTAGGGCGGGATCAGAGTGAGCCAGGCCGCCCGTGGTAAGTGTGAGAGCCGCAGCTCGCAGCGCCCGGCCTGTTCACCACAACTCCTCACATCCCAGCCCGGACGGAGCGGCGCAACCCGACCGCCGCCATTTTGCGCACGGAGCCGGGGAAAGACAGGCCCCGGGGAAGCGAGGGGAGGCCCGGGCCCCGGGGAGGAGAAAGGAGGGACCGGGCCCCGGGGAGGAGAGGGGAGGACTGGGGCCCGGGGAGGAGAGGGGAGGACCGGGGCCCGGGGAGGACCGGGCCCCGGGGAGGAGAGGGGAGGACCGGGCCCCGGGGAGGAGAGGGGCGGACCGGGCCCCGGGGAGGAGAAAGGAGGGACCGGGCCCCGGGGAGGAGAAGGGAAGGCCCCGGGCCCCGGGGAGGAGAAGGGAAGGCCCCGGGCCCCGGGGAGGAGAAGGGAAGGCCCCGGGCCCCGGGGAGGAGAAGGGAAGGCCCCGGGGAGGAGAGGGGAGGGACCCGGGGAGGAGAGGGGAGGGACCGGGCCCCGGGGAGGAGAGGGGAGGGACCGGGCCCCGGGGAGGAGAGGGGAGGGACCGGGCCCCGGGGAGGAGAGGGGAGGGACCGGGCCCCGGGGAGGAGAGGGGAGGGACCGGGCCCCGGGGAGGAGAGGGGAGGGACCGGGCCCCGGGGAGGAGAGGGGAGGGACCGGGCCCCGGGGAGGAGAGGGGAGGGACCGGGCCCCGGGGAGGAGAGGGGAGGGACCGGGCCCCGGGGAGGAGAGGGGAGGGACCGGGCCCCGGGGAGGAGAGGGGAGGGCCCCGGGCCCCGGGGAGGAGAGGGGAGGGACCCGGGCCCCGGGGAGGAGAGGGGAGGGACCCGGGCCCCGGGGAGGAGAGGGGAGGGACCAGTTCTTGAGGTGGGTGACAGAAGCCCTGAGTCTCGGAAGGTTTGGGTAGTTGGCAGATTTGGGTGTGCAGCGCAACCTCTGGAGGTTATAAGGGAGTTGGAAAGAGATGGATCAGGGTTGCCTGTCAGATTTCGTGACCCCTTTAACGGGCTCCAAGTTCAGCAGTTAGATATGAATGTGGCACAAATTACATGCCTGATTATTATGAAATTGGCAGGTAAGACGGGGAAAATTTGTTCAGTTATACATGCAGGGAAAAATGGCCTGAGCCCGGAATTGGAAAAGAAAACTATTTTTGGAGGATGGGGAGGGATGGTCCATAATTGTAACGTTGATTCAGTATTCTCTGAATTTTCATCTACATGCTGCTCTTTCAGCACCACCATCAGAATACAAAATGTCAGATTTCATATTATTGGTAATGGTACCCTGTTCTACTTCCCTACACTCTTCCACTGCCGCTGGTCTGTCATGTTGCTTTCCTGTAATCGTGTCGTGGATGAGCAGAAAATTTTGGTGGCATGAAAGAAAATTGAACCGTCATAGGTACAGCAGTGGGTCATTCGGCCTATCAAGCCTATTTCACCATTCAGTTAGATTCATGGCTTTTCTTCTCCCTCAATGCAACTTTCCCATACTGCCACCATATCTCTTCAATTTCTGTCTTGAATCTTGATTTATGTCATTCAAAAATGTGATAGAAAAATGGCTGGAATCTGAAAGTATAATAGCACAGATTTCAAAAGGGAGGTTCATGCTTTAGCAGCCTTATTGAGTCACTTGAAATTTTAACATAAGTAGGTATGGGGACTGTTTTGGATGTGATATTTAGATTTTCAAAAACTCTTTGGTACTGCAACAACAACTTTTATTCACCTGTAAAATCCCAAAGCATTTCTCAGGAGCACTATAAAACACAATATGATACTGAGCAACAAGGAGTCAAATGACTGAAAGCTTAGTCAGAGAGAGGTTTTAATGAGCATCTTAATGGAGGAGAGCAAGATAGAGAGATGGGGAGGTATATGGATGGTATTCCAGAGCTTGGGGCCTAGACAAGTGAAGGCACAGCCACCAATAGTGGAGGAGTTATGATTGGGAATGCACAAGAGGACAGAATTAGAGGAGCTAGATATTTCAGAGGGTTGTGGAGTTGGAGGAGATTAGAGAGAGAAGGAGGGCAAGGCCATGAAGGGATTTGAAAACATGGATGAGAATTTTATAATCAATGTTGCTTGACTGGGAGCCAGTGTCACTCAGCAAGCACAGGCTGATAGGGGAATGGGACTTGCAAGTTAAGACGGACAGCAGAGTTTTGGATGACCTCAAGCTTATGGAGGGTAGAATGTTGGAGACTAGGCAGGAGTGGGTTGGAATAGTCAAGCCTAGAGGTAACAAAGGTATGGGTGAGGGTTTCAGTAGCAGCTGAGCTGAGACGGGTGAAGTTACGGAGGTGGAAATGGGCACTCTTGATGAGGGCATGAACATGAGCTCAGAATATCATCTCAGGATCAAATGTGACACCAAGATTGCAAACATATTGACCTAATCTCGTACTGTTGCCAGAGAATAGTAGACTCGATTAAGGTCAGTATATATGGAGTCAGGCCACAAGTAACAGAATGAATAGAAAGTTGATTGAAAACAGAATAGTGATTAATGGCAATTATTCAGAATGGCTGAAGATAGGAAGTGCTGTTCCACAAGGATCAGTGCTGTGGCCACTGTTCACTATCTGCATAAACTTGTAGGGAATCGAAGTTGTTCACTATCTGCATAAACTTGTAGGAAATCAAAGTATGGCCTCCACATTTGTGGCAATTGAATTGCGAGATTTTATTAATACTGAGGGAAACGGCACCAAAACTCAGGATGGCAGTAATAAACTTGCAGAATGGGTGTGTCAATGTATAGTTCGGTATCTATGTGTTGCATGGTGCATCTTGAAGTCATATACTGCTATGAAAAATTAGTGTCTAAATGGGGTAGAAATGCATCAGAATTTAGGGGTGACCTAATAGAGGCTCTCACAATTTGAGGGGATTTGAGAGATGTAGTGATGATGTTTCCGTTTGTGGGGAACCCAAAACTAGGAACTGTAAATATGATAGTAACTGATAAATCCAGTAAGTTCAGGAATAAGGCCTTGACCTGAATTGTGGTGGAACTCACTACCACACAGCACTCATGGGATACAAAAGTAAAACGATCTGGGGCTACAGAGTGACAAATCATTAGAAGTAGCAATAAAAGCCGAAGTGCTGGAAATACTCAAGTCTGGCAGCATTCGTGGAAAGAGAAACAGTTAATGTTTTGAGTCGAATATGATTCGTTGGAACTGAAGGAAGATAAAAATGTGCTGTTGAAATGGGGGACGGGGAGGAAGAACAAGAGGGAAGGCCTGGGATAGGGTAGAGGGTGCCAGAGATTAAATAACAAAGATGTCATGGAATAAAAGGCAAAGGGAGTGGTAATGGTTGTAGTAAAGAAACAAAGAATTTGTCCAGAGTGAGTGTTAATGGCAGAATAATGAACAGCTGTGTCTGAAAGCAAAAACATGAAAAACAAGATAGATTGGCACATGACAAAAAAAAAAATGGAGGACAGGGTTCACGATCTGAAGCTGTTAAACTCAATGTTGAGTCCAGAAGGCTGTAAGGTGCCTAATCGGAAGAGGTGGTGCTGTTCCTCAAGCTTGCGTTGAACTTCACTGGAACATTGTAGCAGGCAGAGGACAGAAATGGGACCATGAAAGCAAATGGTGAATCAAATTGGCAGCAAGTTGAGGTCGCACTTGCAAACTGAGCGATATTCTGTAAAGTGGTTACACCGCCACCGTCAGGAGATACGACACTGTTGCCAGTGGTGATTCAAGAGGCCAGATTTGGAGGAGTGTAGAGATCTCGTTTCTGAGGTTGGACGAGGTTACAGAGATAGGGAAGAGTGAGGCCACGAGGGATTTGAAGGTGAGAATTTTAAAATTGAGGCATTAAAGAATTGGTCTGGATCAATGAAGCCAAGCTAATGGGCGAATGGGACTTGGTGTGAATGGGGGCAGCAGATTTTTGTAGAAGCTTAGGATTGTGGAAAGTGGAAGATGGGAGGCTGGCCAGGAGAGCATTCATAAGCAGATGAGCTGAGGTGGGGTGGAAGTGGGAAGTGCAAGTGGGGTGTCTGGGTCAAGGAGTGGATTCGTGGTGAGAAGCTCATCTCTGGGTCAAAAGGACACCAAATTTGTAAATGGTCTGGTTGGCCTCAGACTGTTGCCAGAGAGAAAGATGTGGATGATGGTTAGGAGACAGTGTTTCTGGTAGATAATGACTTCCATCATTCATATGTTTGGAGGAAATTTCTGCTCATCCAGTACTGGAGGTCGGACAAACAGTATGACGTTAGAGACAATGGAAAGGGAGAGAGAGCTGGGTGTCATCAGTGTACATGTGGAACCTGACATCTTTTTGAATAGCTGAGAGGAACTATTTGGATAAGAAATAGGAGTGCCTCCAATTAAATATTAGGAAGGCTGAAAGCACTGTCTTCAAATCCCACCACAAACTCCATCCCTCTTCTGAGCCACTGGCTGAAGTTGAACCGGTCTGCTCGTGACCTCCGCATTCTCTTTGACATCGCCCTGGACTTCTTGTCATATGAAAACTCCATCACCAACGTCGTCGACATCTAGCTCGCTTAACACTGTTGGTTTACTCCCCTCTCTCAACCCATTGTCTACCAAGGCTGCCTTTGATGTCTTTCCTGGCTCCAGTCTCGACTTTGCAGTGCTCTCTTGGCTGATCCCCCACCTCTGTCAACTTGAGCTTGTTTAAAACTCTGCTGCCCATATTCTAACTTATACCAAATCCTGCTCACCTACCCCTCCTGTGCTTGCTCACCTACATAGGCTTCTGGCTCAGCAAAGCATCACTTAAAATTCTTGATCTCATGTTTAAATCCCTCCATGGCCTTGCCTGTCCCCATCTTGGTCACCACCTTCAGCCTTACACCCCTCAGATATTTGTGCTTTAACCGGCCTATAGTGCATCACTGATTTTAATCGTTACACCATTGGTGGCCGTACCTTCAGTTGCCTTGGCTCCAAGTTCTGCAATTTTCTCCCTAAACCTTTTGCTTCTCTATCTTACTTTCCTCCTTAAAGACACTCCTTAAAAATTACCTTTTAGTCATCTGACTTAATATCTCCTTATATGGCTTTGTGCCATACCTTGTTTTATAATGCTCCTCTGAAGCACCTTTGAGACATTTCATTGTTAAAAGGCATTTTATAAATGCAAGTTGTGTAGGAGAATGTTCTAATGTTCTTTGCAGAGGATAGTATAAAGAGACTTTGTCTTTACAGGAAGTGAGGTGAGGCGATTTTAAAGCTTGGTCAGAAGTGCATTTCAAGGTGTGAGACAAAGGGGGTTTGGGGGAGGGAGCTCTCAGGACCATGGTGGCTCTGTCACCAAAGGTGGAAGGATGTTGAGGGTGGGCAGTGTATCACAGGGCTATATGATGGAGATGCTATGATGAAAAATATGGCAGTGCCTGTACCATGGAGAGCTTTGCAGTTGAGGATTTTAAATTCAGTATGTTGTGGTTGGAAGGCAGTATAGAACAAGTGGGCCAGGGCGAAAATAGTACTTTCAGTTTTGGATAATTTGAGATTGATGGAGAATGGAGGCTAGTAACAATGGCATTTGATGGATTAAGTCTAGAAGTAATGAGGGTGTAGGCACAAATTTCAGTGACGGCAGACTCTCAGGTACATGCAGGTGCAAGCATTGCTTTAGAGGTGGGTGGTTGGGTCTGGTGTTTGAAGTTCTGCCCTGGGTTAGACATAGTGCTTACTCTGTCCATAAACTAACTCAGAGTGAGTGGGATGGAGTTGATGGCAAAGGTGTAGAATTTTCTAGGGAAAGCATTTTGACTTCTGTATTTCCAGTGTTCAATCAGAAGATATTCCAGCTCATCCATAACTTACAGGCAGTCAGACAGCATGGAGATGGTTGTGGGGTAGAGCAAAGTGGTGGAGAGGAAAAGCTGGGTGTTGTACATGTGGAAGTTGACCCTTGGTCAGGTTGGGGCTGTAGAGATAATGGTGTTGGTGGAAGGCTGAGCCAGTTGCTTGAGATACATTTGCTGATTTGGACAGATAGGACTGAAATGCTGCAAGTTCCACTGATTTCTGATAGTGCTTCAGATATCTTGGAGGACTCGTGAATAATGAGCTCTGGGCAATAAACGCATTTGCGTTTAAATGTAAAAATATGAAACTGTCCAAATGTCTCTCAGATATGGTCCCATTTAAAATGTCATTGCAAGAAGTAATGTATTTTGTATCACTGACAATTGTTACCATTTATTTCTCAATCTGGGTTCTCCTAGATTTCGATTTCAAATGAGCATTGAAAATTTTGGAAGTTTTAACAAGTTTTTTCAGTGAAACAAAGCATTTGTGAACTTCTGACAATACGAAGTGTATAATACCTTCTACAGCTTTCCCTGATTTTTTTTTTAGTCCATAGATTGGCAGAGTTACAGACCTCTGGGGGTTCCCAAAAATTCCCAATTGTTATTTTGAGTTTCTGATCTGCATTGTATTTCCAGCACAGAAACAGACCGTTCATGAGCCTCTTCGCAGCTCTCTTCACTCACTCTTATCATCATATTATGTTACTTTCCTCCCTCATGTACTTATCTATCTTCCTCTTAAAGATGTCCACTACAAGCCTCTACTACTACAAGCCTCAAATGCTTGTAGTAGCCAGTTTAACATTCTACCCACTCTCTGGGTAAAGTTGTTTGTCCTTAATTTGTTAATGGATTTAATAATGATTCTATTAAAATTTTTGACCTAGAGTCACCTGCCAGTGGAAACGTGTGTCCACTTTATTGAACCCCTTCATAATTTTAAAGGCTTCCATTAGGACACAATCTAAATCCCTACCTCTGTTATTTTCCAAGGAATGGGTGGCTTTCTTCTTTGTCCTACCAAAACATACCTCACACTTTATTGAAATTCATTTGTCATTTGCATGCCAATTCGCAAACTTATTAATGTATTGACTTCCCTGTTATTACCTCTGTGCCCCAAATTGGTGTCACTGCAAACTTTGAGCTTGTTCTTCCAGTTTCCCAATCCACTTAGTGTTTGTGTAAATGGTGAACAGCAGTGATCCGAGCACTGATCCTTGTAGAACACTACATTGCAACTTGCGCCAGTCTGAGTAAACACCTCTAACCATAACTTGCTGTTTTCTGTTTTGTAGGCAGTTCTGCTGCTTGTTCAGTGCCACATTGAAATATTTCTGTTATCATCTGCCCCATGCACTGTAAAACAGCTGATGTTATCACTTTTTTGCTGTTGCTGGTTTTAATATTTAATCAGGTTCTCCAGTCCCTTGCTGAAATTCTTTCTATGGCCTCACCTTCAGGCTTTTCCTCTGACCTTTTGTATCTTCATTGGTTGTTGGTTTTAATCCGATTTGCATCTTCTAATCCTGTTAGTTGAATTTTCTAAAAACCATTTTGAGATTGTTTTTGAAGCAAATGAACTCTGATAGGTGAAAATACATTTGGCCCCTGGAGAATAAAATTAACCTCTGAATCAGGGCAGGAAGATTTTATTTATTGATAGACTGCAACAAGTTCTTTGGCACATCAAGTACCTTGGATTTGACATGCCTGTGAGCACACTTCAATCCCATAAGGTCATTGGGAACCAGGGGCCAAATGCTGTGCTCAACATCACCCTGAAGCTGTGCTGCAACTGGCCTGAAAAAATGGCCTTAGGGCCAAGGGAGTAATTTCATCTGATAAGATAGAAAAGAAATACAGCGCCAAAGTAGGGCAGGTCCCACCTTCTGGGGAAGATCACTGATAATCCCTTGAGAGCTAGATTCTCACCACTGTGGGATAATTATTAACATAAGATCCCCGCAGGAAGACTACTATATTGATGTTTGTGATAGGGTTGTTCCCAACTGCAATCCACCACCCCCCCCGCCCCGCCCCGCCGAGTGCTGCTCAATAAAACTGGGCTACTGAGGTTATCCCCTGTCATCCATTAGAAGTCATCAGTACTCCGCTGCCCATGTCCTAACTTGCACCAAGTGCCATTCATCTGTCACCCCAAGTGCTCGCTGAGCTGCACTTGCTCTGGGTAATCATTGCCTTGATTTTAAAGTCTATGTGCTTCTTTTTAAATCGCCACATGGCCTCGCCCCACCCCACCTCTGTAATTTTCTCCTCTTGCACAACCCCCAGACATCTGCACTCTAAGTCTGACCTCTTGATCGTTCTCAATTTTAATTGCATCACCATTGGTGGCCATGCCTTGAGCTACCTAGACCCTAATCTCTGGAGTTCTCTCCCCTACCCCTCTCTCCTCCTATAAGAAGCCATTTAAAGCCAATCTCTTTGACTAAATGTTTGGTAATGTGGCCTACTATTGCCTTGTGACTTGTAAAATTTTGCTTTATAGCGATCTTATGAGGCGCTTTGGGGTGTTTTATTATCTTAAAGGTGCCATCTAAATAAATGCAAGTTGTTTTTAGCAGCCTCAGCCTTTGGCAGAATCGCCTTCACCCTAATGTATACTCTACAAACAAGTGTTCACTGTGCTTACTGATCAGAACCATCAGGTACTGAATCATGTCAGATGCTGCAGTGCAGGACAACAATGTTTACACTGTACTCATGCATTTATAATGTGTACGTGTTTGTTATGCATAGTCTGGTGGGCACAGTAGCTTGACAGTATCTGAGGCAGCTGCTACAGTAAGGGGAATTAAAGCAAACTGATTGTAATTCCTCTCTTCCCTTTTTCTAACTTCCTGTTCTCTATTTGACATTTGCCTTCTGCACAGAATTTATAGCATGGAATCAGGCTATATGGTCCAACTGTTCTATGCTGGTGTTTAGGCTCCACTTGAGCCTCATGCCACCCTACTTCATCCAACCCTAATAGCAAAACCTTCTATTCATTTTTCCTGCCTGTACCTAGCTAGCTTCCCCTCATATACATCTATACTATTCACCTCAACCACTCTGTTTGGGAGCAAATATCACATTCTAATCACTGGGAAAAGAAGTTTATCCTGAATTCCCCATTGGATTTATCAGTATCTTAAATTTGATTCCTATTTTTGAATACCCCCACAAAGGGGAACATCTTGTCTATGCCTATCCAACGATCTCCTTAAATCACCCCCCGTGAGATCTCCTGTCAGATCACTTTTCTTCTGAAAAGAGCTCCAGACTGTTGAGTCTTTCTATAACTTTCTATAATAGTTTAGGTATCTCACTGCATGATCTGCATCCTTCTTGCACCTACTTCACTGGTTCTATATCTTATTTTGTAATAGAGACCAGAGCTGTGCAAGTGCAGTATAATCAAGGTATTATACAGGTTTACCATAACCTCTCATTTTTGCAATTCTATTCCAGTCCTGTTTGCATTTTATGGCCTTGTCAATATGTATTACCACTTGGAATGATTTGTGAACCTGTACCCCACCCAGGTCCTTATGCTCCTCTACCCTTTTGAGAACACTTTGTTTAGTAGGGAATTCCTCCACAGTCTGAGTAAAGACATTGCTCCTAAATTCCTTGTTGGATTTATTTATGACTTCTATTTTTCGGCTCTCCCACAAGTGGAAATATCTTCATAGCGAAGGTTGAGAGGGGACCTGATAGAGGTGTATAAGATTATGAGGAGCATAGATAGGAAGGCACATTAGTAGAGGGGTCGGTAACCCGATGGCATAAATTTAAGGTAAGAGGTTAGAAGGCTAAGAGGGGAGGTGAGAACCTTTTTCATCCAGAAGGTAGTGGGAGTCTGGAACTCACTGTCTGAAAGGGTGGTTGAGTCAGAAACTCTCATATCAGTTAAGTATTTAGATATTCACTTGCCTTGCCATAGCCTCCAGGGCTATGGGCCAAGTGCCAGGAATAGTGTAGTCAGATCTTGGTTGACTGGCGCAGGCACAATGGGCCGAATGGCCTCCTGTGCTGTAAGTGTCTGTGTCTACTCGAATCCCTTCATAATTTTAAAGATCTCTATTCAGTCATGTGCCTCTGTCCAATCTAGACACACTTTTCCCAGGCCTCCAAAATGCAACACCCAACACTTGATCTATGTTAAGTTTATTTTGTCATTTACAAGGCCATTCTACAAGTTTATTACCATTGTCTTGTATTTTGTTACAGTCTTTCTAAGTATTAACTATTCCCCCAAACTGGTGATGTCTGCAAATTTTGACCTTGTACTTCTGATCCCCAAGACAAAAAGGTTTATGTAAATAGTGAACAACAGTGGCCCTGCACAGATCCTTGTGGAACTCCATTTCCCATCTTCAACCGTTATGAATAATTTTAACCGCTCTGCAGTTCTGTTGAGTAACCAGCTTACTGCATATTCTGTTACTTGTGTCATGACTCCCCATGCTCTGAGCCTGCTTAGCAGAACCTTTAAGGGAGCTTTTGAAAATGTAAATATATCCATTCCATCACCTTTATCTGCACTTTGATTCTTCACAGAAATCAACGCGATTTCTCAAGCACGACCTTCTGTTTTGAGATCCGTGGTGACTTGTGTTTTTGGTTTCTAGATGTTTTACTAATAAGTTTTTGAGTAAAGTTGCCATTATCGTTGCTACCCACAAATTTCTGTTCATCCAATGCTGGACACCAGACAGGCAACATGACAAACCAGAGATAGTGAAGGGGTGGAGTGAGGTAGCACTGTCCTGCAAGTCTCTCTCTCCCTCTGTCCTATCTTCGCCACATGCTATTGCCATTCTCCCATTCTCCTTGTATATGCCTCTTTCTTACTGTATATGTGCCACCCTGGATGCTTTGCACACTTTGCCTGTATCTCTTCTTCCCTGCACAGCTTTCTTTCTCTGTCTATTACTTGTCCATTTCTTCCAAATCACGTTGAACAGGTGAAATGCTCAAAACATCAGCTGCAGGACTGATATTGTTCATTTCTTGAAATTTGTTTAATGGAGCGGGAGCTTGGGAGTGAGACAGTTTGAAGGAATTGGAGAACTGGAGCAAGTGTGGACCTCTGGTCAGGAAGAAGTGGAAGGTTATAGTTTTACATATAGTTAGGGCTGGCTAACAGGCTTTGAAGCAGTTCAACTCATTGTCTTATGTATGGCCTTGCTGTTGCTATCCTGCTTTGCATTGAGCAATGGTCTTGGCTTTTTCTGTTGTGTTTAGGAGTTGTAGCAACAGATGTGGGTGAAAGCAATACTTGACCTAGGGATTGGAGAGTAGGGAATCTATCACTGAAGTGGGAAAAAATAATTAACAGAGCATTGAAAACATAAAAGTTCTCCATTCCCGCCTGTACCAGAAATTTGGCTACATTTACCATGGATCTACCCATAATGGTAAAGACCCTATTAGTCCCATTAAAAGTACCATGGAAATCCTTCAGCAGCTTGGCATAGCTGGTAATGCAGGGCTTTTTCCAGCACCAAAGTGGACTACTTATAATTATAGGGATAGATACTATTCTCTGCAGCGTGAGTCCCAAAGGCTGTGTTGCCTGCCCTGTGACAGGGTTAAGGACATCGCCTCAGGGCTGGAGAGGAACTTGGAGTGGGAGGGGAGGGATCCAGTTGTCATTGTCCACGTTGGTACCAACCACATTGATCGGACTAGAAAGGAGATTCTGCTGAAAGAACTTGAACAGTTAGGAGCTAAATTAAAAAGCAGAACCTCCAAGGTAATAATCTCAGGATTACTACCTGAGCCATGGGCAAACTGGCATAGGGTAAATAAAGTCAAGGAGTTAAATGTGTGGCTCAAAGATTGGCGTGGGAGGAATGGGTTTCAGTTCACGGGGCACTAGCATCAGTAATGAGGTAGAAGGGAGCTGTTCTGGTGGGACGGGCTTCACTTGAACCATGCTGGGACCAGTGTCCTGGCGAATCGAATAACTAGGGCTGTAGAGAGGGCTTTGAACTAAATAAAGCTGGGGAGGGTTTTGGAGAGGGGATACGTCGGCTCACAAAGCAAAAGGATGTGGCAGCATTGCAGGGTCACTATTTATGTAATGATACCCAGAGTGTGACAGGAAGAGACAGTGTACAAACATAAAAAAACTGCAGCAAATAGGGTCAAAGGGGGGGAAAATGGTTAAAAAAAGGAAAACTAATGACTCTTTACTTAAATGCACGTAGTATTCAGAACAAATTAAATAAATTAACGACACAAATAGAGATTAATGGGTATAATCTTATAGCCATTACGGAGACATGGTTACAAGGAGATCAAAGCTGGGAACTCAATATCCAGGTGTATGTGACTTTTCGAAAGGACAGGCAGGAAGGAAAGGGTGGTGGGGTAGCCTTGTTAGTACGAGATGGAATAGTACGATAGCAAAAAATGATCTTGTATCGGAAGGTGTAGAATCCATATGGGTGGACGTAAGAAATAACAAGGGGAAGACGACACTGGGGTCTATAGGCTCCCTAACAGTAGCTATACTGTTGGACAGAGAATAAATCAGGAGCTAGAGAGCATGTAAAAAAGGCAGTACGTTAATCGTGGGTGACTTTAATCTTCATGTAGATTGGGAAAATCAAACTGGCAGAGGTAGCTATGAGCAAGAATTCATAGCATATTCGGGACAGTTTCCGAGAATATTTTGTCGATCCAACCAGGGATCAGGCTATGTCGGATCTGGTAATGAGGCAAGTTTAATAAATGACTTCAGAGTAACAAATCTCTTCACAAACAGTGACCATAACATGGTTGAATTTAGCATTCAGCTTGAGAGTGAGAAACTTTGGTTGGAAACAACTTAAATAATTACAAAGGAATGAGGGCAGAGTTGGCTGGAGTGGACTTGGAAAGGAGTTTAGCAGAAAAGACAGTTGATGAACAATGGAAAACATTTAAGAAAATAGTTCACGACTCACAACAAAGATATATCCCAATGTTTTTCCAGGATTTTCGGAAGCGGTTAAACCAACCATGGTTAACCAAGGAAGTTAAGGGTAGTATCAAATTGAAAGACAAAACATACAATGTGGCAAAGATTAGTGGTAAGCCGGAGGCTTGGGAAAGTTTTAAAAACCAACAAAAGATGACCCAAAAAAAATGAGGGAGAGAATAAACTTTGAGGGTAAACGAGCAAGTAATATAAAAAGAGACAGTAAGAGCTTCTTTAAATATATAAAAAGGAAGAGAGAGACCAAAGTGAACATGGGTCTCTTGAAGAATGAGGCTGGGGAAATAATAATGGGGAACTAGGAAATGACAGAGGAGTTGACTAAATACTTTGCATCAGACTTCAAGGTAGAAGACACTAATAGCATTCCAAAAATACTAAATAATCAAGGGGCAAAAAAGGGGGAGGAAATAAATACGATAACTATCACTAGAGAAAAAGTACTAGGGAAACTAATAGGACTAAAGGCTGATAAATGCCCTGGACCCGAAGAGTTGCATCCAAGGATTTTAAAGATAGTAGCTACAGAGATAGTGGATGCATTGATAGCAAACTGCCAGTGTAACACCCTTACTCAAAAAGGGAGGGAGACAAAAAAACAGCTAACTATAAGCCAGTTAGCTTAAAGTCATTGGGAAAATGAGTCTATTGTAAAGGATGTAATAGCAGAGCATTTAGAAATACACAGTATAATCAAGCAGAGTCAGCATGGCTTCATGAAGTGGAAATCATGCCTGACAAATTTATTAGAGTTCTTTGATAAGGTAAGAAGCAGGATAGATAAAGGGGAACCAGTAGATGTAATAGATTTGGATTTCCAAAAGGCATTCGATAAGATACCGCACATTAAGGCTACTTAATAAGATAAGAACCTTTGGTGTTGGGGGCAGTATATTAGCATGGATCGAGGATTGGCTAACTAATAGAAGACAGAGATGGGATAGGGGGGTCATTTTCATGATGGCAACCTGTAACTAGTGGAGTGCCACAGCGATCAGTGGTGGAGCCACAAATATTTACAATATATTTTAATGACTTGAATGAGGGAAGTGAATGTACTATCAGCAAGTTTGCGGATGACACAAGAATCGGTGGGAAGGTAAGTGGCGAGGATGGCACAGAGTCTATAGAGGGATATAGATAGCTTAAGTGAGTGGGCAAAAACTTGGCAGATGGATTATAATGTGGGAAAATGTGAGGAGCAGACTCGATGGGCCAAATGGCCTATTTCTCCTATGTCTTGTGGCCTTACTTGGCATTTCCCAGCTGCATAATATCGAAGACATCACCAGTGTTTTGTTTACCATTGGTTTGTAGGAACCAATTGGAGCCCAATGCATGTTCTGCAACACAAGACTGGATGGTGCTGTCTCTCCTGGTGTTTACTGTAGGCAGATGATGCGCAGGGAACTCTTGCCTCATGTTCACAGAAGACTCTTGATAGTGCTGCTTGTTCATCTGGGAGGATTGAGAGAATCTGCTGCTGCCTCACAAACAGACTGAGGGGGCCTGATGAGCAGATGGAAGGCTGATGGGCTGGGAGCAGGGATCTCAGCATCAGATGTGAAGTGGCTATTTGTCAGACAGGGAGAAGAGTTACACGTGACTGCAGAGAGAGGAGGGAGTAGATCAGAGGCAACTGTTAACTCTAATAATTGTAAGCTGGTATTTTGCCTCAGGCAGGTTTATTCTTCAGCCAGCTCAACAGTTACAGATTCCCAGTTCCTTTGCAAAACCCCCACCCCCCCGAGTGTTACATACCCATCACCTATTTTAACAATGCAATTGTCTTAATAATGTAACTGCCTTACAATGTAATGCCAGGCAACGAGATGATTGTTACTGGACTTTGACAATTGACAGCAAGGAGGTCAGCAGTACTGTATGTTCTTCTCCAGTACATGATCCCAATCTTGTCTTAACTATGATTACAAGGTGCTCCATCTCTTCACTTGATTGATAGAGCATTCAGCCACTACACGCGTATATACTGAAATTCTCTTCACCACATTCCTTACCTTCTCCTGAAAATACTGAAGCAATCATATCATCAGTTGGATTGCAGGAAAATGCAATGACTGCACACCATCAGTAAACAACAGAATTATGCATACACCTCTGATGCTGTAAATTGGAGGATTATTTTATAATATGAATTATCAGAATCACTGATTTGCAATGACTGAATAAGTCAAAATTTGTTGGAAAAAATGTTACAGGATGTAACAATGGGAGTGAGCATCTAATAAATAATAATTTAGATAAATTTTACAAGACTATATTCCTAATTTCAGCCGGTAATCTGGTGCTTTGTGTAGGTATATAGAGTAGAAAGTTGATTGTGTCCTGTTGTTCTGAAAATCAGACTGCATGATTATTCCTTGTTCCTGCTAATGGCGTAGTTGTCAGGGACAAGGTTTTATGCTGTTAGCTTTTCCTGGATGGGAGCACAAACAAGACTGACACGACTTTTGAGTAGGTTCTCAGGTCCCATGAGTATGAGATCGAAGAAGAAAGCAGAAGACATATAGAGAAAAATCATTCTTTTGGGTGTTATAATCATTGTGTGTAACACCAATTTCATTTAATCCTTTCCCATCACATTTTAATAGAACAAAAATCTATTTATTCAGTCACTTTTGGATCACTTTATACATCAGATTGCATAACTTGTTTATTACTAATCAATCATCTGCCTTATATCATGAGTGACGTCACAACATTTGTGGGAGATGTGCAGAAGCAGTGTGTGTGTGTGAGAGAGACAAACAGCCAGACAAGGTACAATTGAGCGAGAGGAGAAACTGAGAAACCCGATAGCGAGAGCAAGTGCAAGCAATAGAGAGAGAAAAGGGGATAGATCTTGCCCTGGGAGTTAAGGAATTAGAGAGTGGGAGATGAGCAGCCAAAAATATTTTTAAATGTTTGTTTAGGAGTTGTCATGGGAGAAGAACCATTTTAAATAATGATCCACAGTGAAGTTAATTGTACAATAATTTAGTAAGATTTTCTTCTAGATATTCATTTGTATTTCATTTTTCAGACAGTGCGTATTAAAGCTGACTTTGGCTTTTGTCCCTTATTTTTCCGTTTACACCTTGCTAGTGTATGATTCCTATCATTGAGCAAGCCAATTGGTGTTAACCTATCTCAAAATGTAGCATTTGAGGGTTAACAAAAGCAGCCTGAGCTGCCAGGTGACAACTCGCAAGATGGCATTTTGAGTGAGTGCATCACCCTAAAATTGCCCTCTGTCTTTACTGTCCCTCTCATTGCCATTATTTAATCTTAATCCATTTCCCCGTCCAGATTATGCAAATGCACAGGAGGCACAAAATGCAACTTCAGCTCCTCTTACTGAAGTGCCTGACGCAAGACTGACCCAAACATTATCTGTGTGATGCATTCATTAATTGGGCAATGTTGGTTGTTTTGAGTCTTGTCGTCTTGGTGCACTTTTGAAGTAATCTTATTTTTGCAATTTAAATACTGCTTATACACTGTAAAAGATAGTGGATCTTTGGGACCAGTGATATAGCGCAATTTGATCAATCCCAAAGTTTTGCTTCTTAATCTATTCAGCAAAGTAGAAGAATAAATTAATTAATTTTGCTTGTGGGTAAATTTAAGTTTCAGTTAATATATCTGAATGTTTCAATATATTTATAGGATAATTGCCAACTTGGTACCGCTGCTACCAGATATGGAATGCTCTCCGAATAGTGCCAAGATTTGTTAATTGTCCATCTGAACAGGCAGTGGGACCTTGGTTTGAAGTCTCGCTTGAAAGGTGGCTGTACTGGCAGTCAGTGCCTTGTCTTAACCTACTGGTTTAGATTATATACTGAAATAGTGGAGTCACCAGTTGAACCAGGCTGAGACTAAATACTCAAAAACACACTTTTTGATTGTGAAAGTCTAAACGTAGAAAATGAAATGCTATATCAATGACCAGAAAGAATTGCTGTTTTTAAATAAATGCTCTTGAGGCTAAAAAAAAAAGTTTAAACCTGAGGTTCACATCATAGTTCAAGAAATTGCTGTTCTCTTTTGGAAACTTTGCAGTAGATGCTTTTTCAAAGAAAGGAAGACGTTGCATTTATATAGTGCCTCTACAACTTCGGTACACCCCAGAGCATTTTACAGCCAATGAAGTACTTTTGAATTGTAGTCACTGTTGAAACATAGGGAAACATGACAGTCAATTTGTCATCAGTTTTAGTCAAATTGGTTAAGATAAATAATGGCCCGGACAGCATGAGATCTCAGCTGTTCTTTGAATAGTGCCGTGAGAAACACTTCATCCACTTGAGAGAGTAAAGAGGCCTTGGTTTAACGTCTCATCTGAAAGGTGGCTTCTTTGACGATGTAGCACTCACTGGGTATTGCAATAAAATGTCATCCTAGATCATGTGCTCAAGTCTCGAGTTGGAATTGAACTCTCAGCTTTCTGCCTATGGTCGTGGGACTGTCGTTGAGCGAAGACATTTTTAAATAGGTATATGTGGGAAATTCCGGCAAATTGATTAAAACATAGCCTCATAAGAGTGAGAAAATGTTGCTTTCCATTGAATATCCTTGTGCGGTTATGCTGTGTCTGTTCAAAAGCTTTGCTGCACATTTGAACCTTGTTCTGTTTATTTGTTACTGGTGATGAAACCTGTCTGCCTCAGGCATCCTATGTTAACATACCAAGGCCATTAATCCAATAGGTCTGTATCTGTCTTCACACACAGGTCAGGCAACTCGCATAGTCAGGAGCCGACAACATTAGTCATTTGAATTGGGCATTGTGGGGTAGAAGACAAGCCTTCAGACCAGCAGCTGTTAGCTGTTCAGATAGTGTAAAAAGTATTCTGTGACCAGTGTAGAAGAGAGCCCAGTACTGCCAGCTGGAGAAAGTGCAGCCAGCTCTGGCAGAGGGGCAGATGGGAAATACAAGACAGGATTTCAACATTCTGGCCAATGAAACTGGGATTCTGATACAAAACAGCATATTTAGTGACAGTGATAGTAAACCTTAACAACACACAATTCCCATTTCTGTTTTTAGTGTGCATAAGACCAGCTCTGATGCAATTCATTTTAGCATAATTATAACACACACTAAAATATTGCATTAAATAAATGTTTGGGAATGTAGATTTACTTATAAAATTGTTATCTCTAGAGTTATATGCATATAGAATTACTAGGTGCCAGCATCAGTTTGAAGTTACTGAAAAACTTTCGCAGCACAGCTGTGTACCTGCACAACACAGCTAAGTACCCCTCTATAGGTGTGTAAAATGCTTTTGCCTTGAAGGGACTGGAGGGGCCTACAAAAAGGTGAAGCACTTGGCTAAGAAATGAGGCTCGCATGTGAGGCAGTGTCTGAGTGGTTTCAGATCATGATTTGTTGGATTTCATTTGAATGGGTAAAACTTAGATTTGTGCGAAACCTTGCATTAGGTTTAGCACAACATCACGAGTGCTGTTTGAGTGTATTGTAGAACCATTCAATCCTCATGTGGTTGAATTTCCAGCTGCTGTGTAATTTGTGGTTTCAAATGTTGCATTTTGGGCTGTGTGCTTTAGAACTCAAGAACGAGGAGCAAGGGTAGGCCATTTGGTCCCTCGAGCCTGCTCTGTCATTTGATAAGATCATGGCTGATCTGATAAAGGCCTCAACTCCAGTTACCTTTCTGTCACCCATAACCTTTGACTCCGTTGTTGATCACAAATCTGTCTAACTTGGCCTTGAATATATTTAATGATCCAGCCTCCACTGTTCTCTGGGGAAGAGAATTCCACAGACTAAGGATCCTCTTGAGCAACAGAAAATCTTCTCACCGCTGTCTTAAATGGGAGACCTCTAATTTTTAAACTGTGTCCCCTAGTTCTAAACTCCTCCACAAGGGGAAACATCCTCTCAGCATAGATTACCCCTCATTCTTCTAAACCTCAGTGGGCACAGGCCCAACCTGCTCATAAGCTAACCCCTCCATCCCAGGAATTATTTGTGAACCTTCTCTGAATTGCTAATTCAGCTATATCCTTAAGTAGGGAGACCAAAAGCATACAATAGATCCGCTTTCACCAAGGCCCTGTACAGCTGTAGCAACAATTCCTTACTTGAACACTTGACTCCCCTTGCAATAAATAGCAGTATCTCAAATGCATTCCTAATCACTTGCTGCACCTGCATACTAACTTTTTGTGATTAATGTTCCAGGTAACCTGCTGGACTGTAGAGTTCTGCGGTCTCTCCATTTAAATAATATTCTGCTTCTCTATTCTTCCTTCCAAAGTGGACAAATTCACATTTTCCCACATTATGCGCCATCTGCCAAATTTTTGCCCACTCACTTAACCCATCTAAATCCCTTTGTAAACTCCTTAAGTCCTCTTAGCAGCTTTCCTACCTATCTATGTCATCAGCAAATTTAGCTATCAAATGTTCAGCCCTGTCACCCAAGTCATTGATATAGTTGAGGCCCCAGTGCTGATCCCTGCGGCATTGTGCTAGTTACAGCTTGCCAACCCAAAGTGACCCATTTCCCTACTCTCTGCTTCCTGTTAGATAACTAATTTTCTATCCATGCTACTATGTTACTCCCGTCCAACATGAGCTCTTATTTTGAAAAGTAAACTTAGATGTGGAACCTTATCGAATGCTTTTTGGAAATGCAAGTACCCTGCATCTGCAGGTTCTCCTTCATCCAACTTGCTTGTTACTTTTTCAAAGAACTCCAATCAATTAGTCAAGCATGATTTCGCTTTCACAAAATTGACTGTACCTGATTGTATTATGATTTTCTAAATGTCCTTTTATTACCCCCTTAATAATGGATTCTAGCATTTTCCTTATGGCAGATGTTAGGCTAACTGGAGCCTAGTTTCCTGCTTTCTATCTCCCTCCTTGAATTATATTTTACATTTGCAATTTTCCAATCTGCTGGGACCTTTCCAGAATCTAGGGAATTTTGGAAGATCACAACCAATGCATCTATTATCTCTGCAGCCACTTCTTTTAAGACCCTGGGATGCAAACCACCAGGTCCATGGGACTTGTCAGCTTTTACTTCTAATAATTTTCCCAGTACCTTATCTCTAGTGATTGTGATTGTTTTAAGTTCCTCCCTCCCCTTTATCTCTTGATTTTCAAGTATTTTTGAGGTTTTTTTGCATCTTATACAATGTCTTTTGTAGGTGAATAGGTTGGATGTGTAAAACTAGTGAAGAATTTGGTGTCAATTTTAATAGCATACACAGAATCCAGTTTAAGATACATAGGTAAATGTGCAAAATAATTGTAACCATTTTTAAAATTTTCACCAGTGGATTTCCCATGACTTTGCACATGGTTTACCAAAATAGATTGTAGTCTTCAGGTGAAATGGAGTTTGAGGGCAGAGGATAATTAACCAGGGAATGCATATGTAATTCAGTCCCATTTTAAATAACTGCATTTTAGCTGTATATTTTTAACTCAATTATAAATTTCCATGTAGTGCCTTGATTGAGGGCAGGAATGACATGCATTGTGACAAGTTTGCATTGGCAATTTTCGGCATAAATGGAGAATTTATAGTCCGAAAAGATGACAGGAAATTTCCTAGGATATTGTGATACAGGGGAGATGGTGGCATAGTGGTATTGTCACTGGACTAGTAATCCAGAGACCCAGGATAATGCTCTGGGGACCCAAGTTCAAATCCCATCAGGGCAGAATTTGAATTCAATAAAAATCTGGAGTTTAAACTCTAATGATCATGAAACCATTGCTGATTGTCATAAAAACCCATCTGGTCCTTTAGGGAAGGAAATCTGTTGTCCTTGCCTGGCCTATATGTGACTCCAGATCCACAATAATGTGGTTGACTCTTAAAATGCCCTCTGGACAAGGGCAATTAGGGGTGGATAATAAATGCTGACCTAGCCAGTGACGTCCACATCCCGTGAACATATATATATAAAAAAAATACACTGATTTGCGCTGAAATACAGTCTCACACCTCTGTGTGAGAGCATACACAGCAGATTGTGGCAGACTGTTTGTGGAGAGGTTGACCTGTATGCCTCATACACATTTCACGCTAACATGTAAACTTGGGGTGGCAGGTCCAGCCAGTTGTGCCCCAACATTGGCACAGCTCAGGTAGCTAACTTAGCAAAGGGTGGGGACCAAACACAGGCTATGTTTTTTCATCACAAAACAAAAACAGAATTACCTGGAAAAACTCAGCAGGTCTGGCAGCATCGGCGGAGAAGAAAAGAGTTGACGTTTCGAGTCTTCATGACCCTTCCACAGAACTGTTGAAGGGTCATGAGGACTCGAAACGTCAACTCTTTTCTCTTCCGCCGATGCTGCCAGACCTGCTGAGTTTTTCCAGGTAATTCTGTTTTTGTTTTGGATTTCCAGCATCCGCAGTTTTTTGTTTTTATCTGTTTTTTCATCAGTCAGTTTCACAATAAAAATCTCAGTTTTTTTCAATTCATTTTTTAGGGATGTGGGCTTCACTGGCTAAGCCATCATTTATTGTCCATCCCTAACCGCCCTTGAGGTGGTGGTGAACTGCCTTTTTGGACTGCTGCAGTCTCTGTGGTGTAAGTACACCTACAGTGATGTTAGTGGGGGAGTTCCAGGATTAATATCTGTGCTTTCAGCAGCCTTAAAACTTACTTAATTAAGTTCTGATTCAGAAAGTTACTTGATTCTTCCACAAGACATGGAATATTTTCTAGATTCCGCGAAGAATAAAATCATCCTTATCGGTAGGAACTTGAATTCACATTTTAGTTGCAATGAGTTGTAGCACGCTTATTTTTGATTTCCTGATTCCCTTCATCCTAGTGGGTTAACTGGACTAGTAATCTGGAGAACCTGGTTAATACCCTGGGATCTGAGCTTTAAACCCACCATGGCAGATGGTGGAATTTGAATTCAATAAAAATCTGTAATTAAAAGTCTAATGATGACCATGAAACCATTGTCGATTGTTGTAAAAACCCATCTAGTTCACTAATGTCTTTTAGGGAAGGAAATCTGCTGCCCTTACCTGGTCTGGCCTACATGTAACTCTAGACTCTCAGCCAAGTGGTTGACTCTTAAATGGCCTAGCAAGCCACTCAGTTGTATCAAACTTCTACAAAGTCTCAAAAAAGGAATGAAACTGGAAAAACCACCAGCATCGACCTAGGCACTGGAAACGACAATGGCAAACTCAGCCTGCAAAGTCCTCCTTACTAATATTTGGGGGCAAGTCTCTCGGACTAGTCAAGCAACAGCCTAACATAATCATCCTCATGGAATCATACCTCACAGATAATGTCCCAGACACCGCCATCACCATCAGTGGGCATGCCCTGACCCACCAGCAGGACAGGCCCAGCAGAGGTGACACAGTGGGAGGGCATTGCACTCGGAGTCCTCAACATCAACTGTGGGCTCCATTAAGTCTCATGGCATTAGATCAAATATGCCACCCTCCCTCAGCTGATGAATCAGTGCTCCCCCATGTTGAACACCACTTGGAGGAAGAACTGAGGCAAGGGTGCAGAATGTATTCTGGGTGGGGGACTTCAATATCCATCACCAAGCGTGGCTCGGTAGCACCACTACTGACCAAGCTGGCTGAGTCCTAAAGTACATAGATGCAAGACTGGGTCTGCGCATGTGGCGAGGGAACCAATAAGGGAAAAACATACTTGACCTCATTCTCACCAACCTGTTTGCCGCAGATGCATCTGTCCATGACAGTATCGGTAGGAGTGACCACCGCATAGTCGTTGTGGAGACAAAGTCCCGCCTTCACATTAAGCATACCCTCCATTGTGTTGTGTGGCATGACCACTGTGCTAAATCAGATAGATTTTGAACAGATCTTGCAACTCGAGATTGAGCATCTATGAAGTTTGTGGGCCATCAGCAGCAGCAGAATTGTACTCGAACACAATCTGTAACCTCATGGTCCGGCATATCCTCCACTCTGCCATTACCATCAAGGCAGGAGATCAACCCTGGTTCAATGAAGAGTGCAGGAGGGCCTACCAGGAGCAGTGCCAGGCACACCTAAACAATGAGGTGTCAACCTGGTGAAACTGTAACACAGGACTACTTGCATAAGCAGCAAATGATAGAACCAAGCGATCCCACAGCCAATGGATTAGGTCTAAGCTCTGCAGTCCTGCTTCATCCAGTCGTGAATGGTGGTGGACAATTAAAGAACTCATTGGAGGAGGAGGCTCCCCAAATATACCCATCCTCAATGCACTGTGGGTGTACCTACACCACATGGGCTGCAGCAGTTCAAGAAGTAGCTCACCACTACCTTCAAGGCCAACTAGGGATGGGCAATGAATGCTGGCCCAGCCAGTGAAGCCCACATCCTGTAAATGAATTAAAAAAAAAAGTTAATAGGCCTGGAGCAAATATCTTTGCAAAAAGTATTTAACGGTTTGAGCTGGTTTAATGATTTGAAAAAAGAAATGTAAAACTTCGGCCAATAGACCTGCCATTATCACCAAGCTAAGCTCGAACTCTTATAATTGCTTTAGCTGACAGAGAGCAGAGGATCACGCCAGCAGTTTCCACTGATTTCAATATAGGCTCCAGAGGTGAAATGTCATTGCCTAGCTTCTGGCCTCCCATTCTGTACCCCAGAGGTATGTGGATGCTCGGTCGTCGAACATGTTCACGACAGAGATCGATAGTTTTTTTGGATATTGAGGGATATGGAAATAGTGTGGGGTATTAGAATTGAGGTAGATCAGCCTTGATTTTATTGAATGGCCGAACAAGCTCAAAGGGCCAAATGGCCTGCACCTATTTATGTTATGTAATTTCTGCATCCTGAGATGGAAATGGTTATCATGCAACAGACTTTTTTCCCTTGGGTGTTTGAAATCCTTGTCCTTTTGGACAATTTATCTATTCTACAAACCTTAACATTGCCAACTAATGTTGAATGAGCTTTGTTGAATGCTTTTTAAAAATCGAAGTAAACTGCTTTCATTGAGCCACCTTGGCCACTAGCCGAGTAAGCCTCAAAGAATTCCTATAAGATATGATTTATTTCATCCAAAACCTGTTCCTCAAAGTCTACCATAGAGTTCCCTCGACCACTTTTCGACTGTAGATGTCAGGCTAACCGACTTGTAAATTACAAGACTTATGCATTTTAGTTTGAATATTGTAATTGTATTTGCCTACTCTCCAGGAACTACTGGGCTCACTCATTACTTGCTTTGTTTTTTTGAGGGTTCTATCATATATCCTATCTGGTGAAGAGGCTTTATTGATTTATGGATAAAAGAAGGCCTTAAATTCATAGGGCTGTCTGATTCAGTTGGAATCTGACTTTTCAGTGACACTAACATGAATTCTTGACTGTATCTGAAATATGCATGTGAAAAAGTTAATCGCTCTATGTAGAGAGAGAACCGTGTGCTTTAAAACTCAGTAATACTTGCCTTGTGATGTGCTTAATAAGCCTGTTACACAATTGAAGCACCCGACTGACATGATATTGAAGGTTAATGCAGAGCAGCGAGAGGCAGTTCCTAATGAGTATTTAAGTATTTTTTTTTTGTTTCCATTTCCATTAACTATTGAGTAAAACTGTTCATGAAGTCTGTGTGGTATTAATCTCATGTTGCTCAGTAATTGTTTCTGCTTGAGTCTGGCTGCAACCTTTGATTTTGAGTAATGCATTTGGTTTTGTGTGTGGAGTTAGAAATCTTGTTCACTGATTGGATGTATCCGTGTGAAATAGAAAAATGTTACTAAAAGTCACCAATTTGTTGCTGGATTGAGCAGGTAACTGGTCATGATAGAAATTGTGCAAAGAAGTTAGTATATGAAAGTTCAAAATTTCAAATGACTTTTCATATGGATTTTTTTTTTACAGGTCTGTTACAAGAATTTTATCACCATGGCTTTGGAAATAACCTCACCACCTCGGTTTTTTCACATGCCGAGGTTCCAGCACCAGGGGCCAAGGCACACCTTTTACAAGCGGCCAGATTTTGCTCAACAGCAAGCTATGCAGCAACTGACCTTTGATGGCAAACGCATGAGAAAGGCTGTGAACAGGAAGACGATCGATTATAATCCATCTGTTATTAAGTTCTTAGAGGTGAGATGAGAGTAACAGGGAGATAGTTTGCGAATGAGCTTATGTTGGAGTGTTCTGCACTCCATGCTAAGTGAAAGGTTTTGGAACCATTTCACTGATTCTTCTAATTTTGACATAGTTAATGTGATATGCACTGAGTGAAACGTCTGTCACTCCTGTACTCAACTCTTTCTTTAAGGTGGTAGATACAGAGTTCTTGTGAATGGTGTTGTGACACTTAGTAAATGGCCCAATAAACTATTACTGTTGTATACATTCAGTTAAGCACATTTTACATCTAAGGGTACATGATGAAAACTTTTTTTCATTATTCGCATCTTACTGTGCTTTTGAGAGTTAGCTCTGAAATACATAGCATGTGATCATATTTCAACCATCTGTGTTTTGCTATATATGTACAGTACTGTACTTCATTAACAGACAGGAGACTGGCCGCTTGTGGTTGGAGTGAAATAAATAAGCTGTGAGATGCATGCTTAATACAGGTTATAAAAAGGAGTAAAAACATTGCCTTTTTTTGGGCTTAACAGAACCCAGTTTTGCCAACACATTCCAACCTGTCGAATGCAAGTTGTAATCCATCATGTTCCTTACCTTCTGCCGTATTGACATCTGAATTGATGCAGCAGTATACTGAAATCACCCTGTCAGTGCCACTGGGGAATTGTGATCTTGTGTCCCTGCCTGCCTGGAACCAAATTTTGAAATAATTGGCACTTGGCACTGTAAAGGCTCCCAATCACTGTTGCATCTGAAATCTGTCAGTGTTTTTGGTGAATCTATGTCATGGTGAATTTGCTGACTAAAATGGCAGGTATACAGGAAGCTGTGGAAAAAGTAAACTTTTGCATTTCTGTAATTTAATTTTTATTGTTTTCTGTTAAAAGTTCTTCCTCTTAGGTCTGCTTCAATTGCAGTGCTCGAAAAAACAAATCCCAATGGTATTTTTACATTTGGAAAGCTTCAGTATCCCATAAGGAAATGATTTTCATCGATAGGTACAAGCCCAAGCAGCTTACTGTCACTGTCTTTGCTCTCAGAAAAACAAATCACACATGGGGATTAGTCTTAACATTTACCTCTAATTCGTGTTCTGTTTCTTGCCCTGTCACTAACCAGAATTGGAATCACAGCAGAACCAACAAACATTGTTCCTTACAGCTGTGGATCAGTAATTGCTGAGTTGGTGGAAGACAAATTATTTCATAAATTATTTTTCTAAGTTTAGATGGGAAGAAAAGGCTGCAACTGATACAGCAACACAAAATGTTGGAAACGAACAGTAGGTCTGTGTGTGTTTAAAATAAACAAGCTGAAATTTCAGGTAGATACCTTTGTCAATGGAAACAACTTTGCACCAGTGTTCCCTTTTATTTCTGATCAACTTCAGTATTTTTTCCTTGCCAGTGTTTTCTTTATTTCTGCCGTTTTGCTTCAGTTTTCTTGATTTAGTAGCTTAGGTATCTCCCAGCCACCAATTGTTGCAATTTTGGGGTCTTGGAAAATGATTTCCTTCCTCGATGAGTTTCTGGCATTTCCCATAAGCAGACTTTATCCCCTACGATCTGGAAATCATACCTTTTTTTTGGATAATCTGCCCTTTGATTATAGATTTTCAATTGTCCTACCAATAGCAGATTAAATACCATCTCATGGACATGACTGCACTTCATTCCTATTCACAGATGTTAAACTCAGATCAGTTTTACAAACAACAGGAGTTAATTAGTAGGGTGTCAGATTGGTTGCATTGGTAACACTTCACCTGCAGCTCAAAGATGTGGCTTTGATTCCACTTGAGGGGTGTGCAATTTGGGCTTATTCTCAAAGGCAGTATTCTGAGGAGTTGGAATGTGTGAGATCCTGACCTTTGGATATGATGTTAATTTGAAGTCTCATCTGCTGCTTAGCCAGGTGTTAAAGATGCAGTAGCATTGTTGAAAGAAGAGCTGGGAGTTCTCGGTGTCCTCCTCAATGTTCCTCCCATGAACCAATGTCACCAAGAAAAGAACATAGCTTGTCATTAATCAGGGCTAACTGCGGGATGTTACTGATGCAGAATTACCACCACATTTGCCCACAAATCACTGCAGTTCAAATTGTAATCCACTATGTGAAGTTGTTTGAGATGTTCTGAGAAAAAAATGCCATTATGTAAAAATGAAGTGGATCTTATTCTTCAAAAATAGTATTTGCATCGAGCATGTCTTCACCTCGAATGTCAACCAATTTGAAATTGTACAATGCAGATATTTTTTGCATAATAACCAATCACAAGTTGCCAAGCACTAAGTGCATCAATCAAGTAGCAACCAGGAAAAACTATCAGTGAACAATTGTTGATCAGCAAACAGCTACCACTTCAGGAAAGAACCAATAAAATTGTACAAAATGTTTTGAGAAATCTTTTTCCCACTGATAGTGTTCACTAAGGTGAGGACTTAGGACTGAAGTAAGGTTTCTAACTTCTAAAACAAATCACAAGAAAATTAAACTCTTAGATATCTGTAATTTTCGTTTGTGTGCCTGAAATGCTTCCACCAATGTTTTACGTTGGTGGTCTTGCTTCTAGAAGCCTGGGCATGGATCACTGGGGCATTCAGGAGCTATCGTTCTGTTAACTAAGTGAATAGTTCAACCAAGTATCAAACTGCAACTGCCAGGATTTACCAGTTCACTCTGCAAGCCATGTTCACAGAAGAGCTCATGCAATGAAAATTAAGGCTGCCTCCTATCAATTAAATGCGCATCACTTTTTGGAGGAAGAATGGCATTGTTAGGCGCACAGTGCTCCATTCACATAGGATGCTTGTAAGCCTGGGTCCTTTCTTCTCCAGCCTGTCCTTTTCCTGGGTCAACCAATGGAAAAGATCTGATTTTTGCAGGGCTGTGAGCAAAGAGCAGGGAAGTGGGAATAAACGGATAAAACTGACAAAGAGCCGGCAGAGGTGTAATGGGCCTCAAGGCCTCCTCTCTGTGCTGCATGATTCTATAATTGGTGGCACGTAAACCAGAAATTATTCGACCTGATGTGATAACTGATTTGATATTTTCATACAAAAACAGCAAAACATGTACTTTATATGAGATAATAGCCAAGAAAGTTATGTAATTAGTTTATTCTAAGTGTTAATGAAGTTGTGCAAGTTTTTTCAGAGTTACTTATGTCTGTCTTTGAAAAATTGTTTTCTTTTTGTGCTCTCGTAACATTTTCAGCACTGGCATCACATTTTGACATGTTCTAACATGCTCAGAACAAAATCCAAAGAGGGATTGGAAGCAAGGATTCATGACTGTGTGCCAGGATTTGGAAGAAGTTGTGCCTTTTCAATGTTTTCATTTTCTAACCAAGTAGTTTTTTAAAAGCCAAATTGACATATAAACATAATTGTATTGGAATATCTAACAGCTACACACTGCAATTATATACAAATAAAAGTGGAAAGTAGATAAAAACATGCACCATCCTCTCAGGAACATTAATTTTTATCTGCAAAGGTTTACTCAACATCTGCCTTGTCAGGCTAAGCAGGCTGTTAGTAAGAAGCTCATAATGGGCCCAAACAACACCTATTCCAGATAGTTGCTGTTTACTTTGATGCAATCTTAATCTCTAAACTGGGATCTAAGGACCCCATTTCAAATTTGGTTAGGTACAATCTGAATTACAATGAAATGAAAGAAGTTCAGATTCTAACTCTTTATTTTCTGATTTCTTTTTCTTTTGATTTCCTGATTCCAAAGTACGTTTTGATTTTTGTTAAATAGCAAATGCACTTAAAAATCATGGAAGCAAAAAAAAAATCAAGGTAACTTTGGCTGAGGAAATTCATTTACAGCATTTGATTTCATCCTTACCAAATACCACTGCAACCCTTTTCCTATCACAGTATCTAGTTCACAGCTTCAAATCACCTTTTCTAGCAGCTAATTTCAACTGCCACATTACCTTCTGAAAATAACCAACAAAAACAATCGACGGTTCAGATCAAAGCTCCTCAGCCCTTCCACATCTAGTCATGAATGATCGTGGATAACTAAGCAGCTGATGGGGAGGAAGTTCCATGAACATCCCCATCCTCAATGACAGCAGAGCCCAGCGTGTAAGTGCATAAGTCGTGGCTGAAGCGTCTGCAGCCAACTTCAGCCAGAAGAGCCGAACGGATGATCCATCTTGGCCGTCTTCTGAGAACCCTACCTGCAAGCATGCCAATTCAATTTGTTCCATGTGCTATTGAGAAACAGGTGAATGCACTGGATACAGCAAAGGCTATAAGCTTCAACAATATCCCAGATGTAGAGATGAAAATTTGTTCTCTAGGACTAGCTGTGCCCCTATCAAGCTATTCCCATACAGCACCAGCACTGGCAAGAACTGACAAAGTGGAAATTAGCCTGGTATTTCCTGTCTACAGAAACAGGACTGATCCAATCTGGCCAATTAATGCCCCACCAGCCTACTTAATCAGTAGTGTAATGGAAGGGGTTGTTGACAATTCTCTCAAGTGACACTTACCAATAACCTGTGCAGTCTGGGTTCAGCCGGAGCCACTTTGCTCCAGGCCTTGATACAGCCTTGATCCAAACATGGGCAAAAGAGCTGGATTCCAGAGGTAAGGCAAGGGTGACTGCTCTTGACATCAAAGCAGCATTTTATTAAGTGCAACATGGAGGAGCTTGGTAGTAAAATTCAAGCTCCTGGGAATTGTTTGGGGAGGGGATGGTGTGCATGGGAGGAGCTTTCTCGTGGCTGGCACAATGGAAAATTGTTGGAGGCCAATCATCTCAGCTCCAGGAGCACCATTGCAGGAGTTCTTCAGGGCAGTGTCACAGACTTGATCATCTTCAGCTACTTCAATGAACTTCCCTCAACCATAAGGTTAGAAGTGAGGATGTTCATTGATTGCAGTATACCATAGTGTTCACAGCTCCTCTAAAAATGAAACAGTCTGTCTCCACACGCAGAAAGAGTTGGACAGCATTCAGGCTTGGACTAATAAGCGGCAAGTAACATTCATACCATGCAAGTGCCAGACAATGGCCATCTCCAAGAAGAAAGCGTTTAACCAACTCTCCTTGACATTCACCACATTTTCATCATTGAATCCCTTATCAACACCCTGGGGATGTAACTTTACTGGACCAGCTATATAAACACTCTGGCTACAAGAGCAGACCATGCGCTAATTATTCTGCAGCAAATGATTCACCACCTGACTCCCAAAGCCGTTCCCCCATCTACAAGGCAGAAATTAGGAGTGTGATGGATATAGACAGCTTCTTAGTTTGACACCGTCCAGGGCAAAGCAGCCCCTTTGGCACCCTATTCATAGCCTTAAGCGTTCAGCCCTTCCACCACCAGTGCACCTTGCCTGTAGTGTACACCATCTACAAGTTGCACTGCAGTAATTTGCAAAAGCTTTTTAAACAGCATCTCTCAAGCCTGTGACTTTTATCACCTTGAAGGACAAGGGCAGTTTACACTTGGAACATCACTGACAAGTTTTGCTCCAAGTTGTGCACAATCCTGAGTTGGAAATATATCACTCTCTCGTGGCTGGGTCAAAATTTTGGAATTCCTTCCCCAAGGGCATTGTGCGAGTACCTTCATGTACTGCAGTAGTTCAAAAAGGCGTTCACCACCTTTTCAGGGGTGTTTAGGGATGGGCAATAAATGCCAGCCTTGCCTGTGACAAACACATCCCATGAATAAACACAATTACTTTCTGACCTGTATCGCTATTGTTTTAGGCTTATTTTTCGTAATTGTGTTAAGGATCTTGTGTACCTCTAAGAAAGTCATATTTTCTAATTGAAAATTTAATGTTATGACCTAGACGCACCAGTACACGTTTGTAGTTATCATTTTGTTTCTAATCTTTTTCTTTTAAGATGCTAATTAAATGTGTAAAAGGGTATTTTATGATCTGTGACAAGCTTAAAAAATTTCTAAAACCAATTTGTTTGTTGCATATTAGATATTCAAAAGCAAAAGGCACAAATTTTGTGAATTAGATTTAACTTGTATTTGAGGCTGAGTGGACACAGTCAATAAGGAGGTGTAGTTGAGTAGGAGGTGATGTAGATAAAGAAAAGACAATAGTTGGGATATTCAAACAGAAGTATATGTCAGCTTACCAAGTCACAGGCAGAAATAAATATAACAAAATATTTGCTGCTTATGTGGCTTGTTTTTTGCTGTACAGCTTGGGTGAAAAGAGCTGATGCTACAGACCACTGGAAAATGCCTAACTGCGTATTTGTGAAAGAGATGCACAGAACTCAATCTCATGAGAGTATCAAGTTTGGTGAATTGACACTGCTGCCAGATTTTTGGAAAGGGGACTACAATAAGAACCGAATATTTAAAAAAAAATGCACTTGAATATGCATTTGAAGCAGTTTTTAAAATGTATTTTTTTTAAAAACTGCACCTGTCAGCCAAGTGGAGTAAGAACTATTAGTTTTGGGTCCCATTCCAGAGTCTTGAGCACAAAAATCTAAGCTAATACTCTAGTGTAGTATGGTGCTGAGGGAGAGCTGTGCTGCTGGAGGTGCCACCTTTCAGATGAAACATTAGAAATGAGGTCTTTTCTTTCTGAGGTGGATGTAAAAGATCCCATGGTACTACTTGAAGCAGAGCAGGTGGAGCTTCCCCAATATCATGCCAATATTTATCTGTCAGTCAACACAAAACATTATCTAGTCAGGTCATATATTGCTGTTTGAAGTAGCTTGACGTGCATAAATTGACTAGTGCCTCCCCTACAATACAACCGTTACCGTACTTTCAAAGCACCTCATTGGCTGTAAAGTGCTGTGGGCCGTCCTGTGGCTATGAAAGGCACTGTATAAATGTAATTTTTTTCTAAGTGGTGGATCAAGCCATTGTTAATTTGGAACCCGCCTTTGGTGTTGCAGGAGTGTTTTTAAAGCGCAAAGATCCCATGACACACTTCAGATATGGAGTAGGGAGCTCTTCATTGTCCTGGCTCAACATCCCTTGCCTAACCCACACCACCAAAACAGATTAACCAGTTCCTTATCAACTGCTTTCACCACTTACGGAACTCCACATTTAATGCCATGCTTCGCCACCTGCATGCTCCTGACTTTTCTCTTCTGTTTCAAAGTTGTCATCCACAGTTCCATTTTATCCTCTGCCTCGGATGGTACTTTAACAAAGAACTTGCTTTTACTTCAGCTTTGACAACTCTTAGATACCAAAGCCTCTCCAAATCCTTCTCCTTCATTTTCTTTTGACCTCCATCTCTCCTTCCAATATCACCCTTTGCCATGTTTACACTCTCCCCTCTGATCTTGCCATCTCTGAACACAATCGGTCCTCAGACAAGCCCTCAGCTTCATCCCCTTAAGCGCCCATCTCAATGAACTTCAAACTTGATACGACACTGAGATCTTCATCTTCTGCTTGTGTACCAACTTTGCCTTGAGCCTTCCTACTGCATCTTTCTCCCATTCTCAGAATTTGTGTTTCACATCTAGCCTCATACTCTGTCTTAATGATCTCATTGGGAACTGCCACATAACATCACCTATCTCAGGTTACAGTAAGGGGAATAGAAAAACTATCTTCCTGTAAACTTGCAGCACTCTGTTCTCACAGGTCCAGACCTGACATTGTCATTAAACCTGTTGACAAGGGTGGCTTTGTGGCTGTTTGGTGAGCTAGCCTCTACCTTGCAGATACTGAATGACAACCCTGCAACACCTCCATCTACCAGCCCCATGATCATCGAACACCAAACAATCCTTTTCCAAACTTTCACTGACCTCTTTTTGGGAGATTTTTGCTTGACCTCCAAATTTGTAGTCATCCTAACCCTACACAGCCAGCTTCTACCTCCATCCAAAGGTCACAAATGGGGCTATTCTAATAGACTCATTATTTCAGCCTGTTCTTGCCACAAGGAAAACATTGCTTCTGTGCCATAAATGACTCTGATTCCTATTTCAACTCTACTTTTCCCTTTCCCAGAGTCTTCTGACCTGCACCAATGACACTTCCAATACGTTATGTGAGTTTCCAGCTTCCTGGCCCTAAATGTGTCTCTTGCACCATGGACGTCTAAACCCTCTACACCTTCATCCCTTGTAAGCCCTTTGCTTCTTCCATGAATGGAGGCTCAGTCAGTTCCCATCCACCCTCCTCCACCTGACCGTACTTATTCTTGCATTGAAACACTTCTCCTTGGACTTAATTCGCTTCTTCCAAATAAGTATTGCTATGCCAACTAGTATGCGTTCTAGCTATGTCTGCCTTTTCGTGGCATACATAAAACATTTTGTTCCTATTCTATTCTGTTTTCATCCCTCACTTTTTTGGTACATTGAATACATTGGCACTGCTTCCTGAAAAACTTCATCCTTTGCCTTGAGGTCCATCTCCAACTGTTCCCTTCCAGGGGATAGGCTGTCACTCAATATCTACTATAAGCCCAGAGTCCTCCACAGCTACTTTGGTTACACTTCCATCCTGTTTTCTGTAAGAATTCTATCCCATTCTCCCTGTGCCTTTGTTGCATCCGTACTTACTTTCCTACCAATGCTTCCAGAATGCCTTTCTCCTCGACCAACAATGCCCCTTCCATTGTGGTTGACAAGGCCCTCATATCTTTCACCATCCTCGACAAACCATGATAGGATAAACCTTGTCCTCCCACCCACTAGCCTCCATACTCAATGGATCATCCTCTGTCACCTCCAGCATTATACCATAATCAAACCCATCTTCTCCTCTTTTGCAACATTCTGGTTCGCTCTTCGATCATCCCCAACACCCACCTACTTCCCATGGCATCTTCTGTGGAAGTGCAGGAGATGCAGCACTTCCTCTTTCACCACTTCCGCTTCTTATTGTCCAGGGCCCCAAACACTTCTTCCAGATGCAAGTAATTTGCTTGTATTTATTTCAGTTTAGCATTTGCTGCTCATAATGTGCTCTTTCCTACATTTTGAAAACCAAATCCAGATTGGAGGTGTTTCTGAAAGCAATCACCCATTCAGTCAGCAAGTGTGAACTTGAGTTGGTGGTTGCTTGCCATTTTAATTCTGTCCCAATCCCATTCGAACCTCTGTGTTAGCTGTGGCTCAGTTGGTAGCATGCTCACCTCTGAGTCAGAGGTTGTGGGTTCAAGACCCACTTGAGAAATTGAGCACAAAAGTCAAGGCTGACACTCCAGTGCAGTACTAAGGGAGTGCAGCATTGTTGGTGTTATCATCTTCCGGATAAGACATTGAACTGAGGCTCTGCTGGTGGGTGTAAAAGATCCCATGGTGCTATTTTGAAGAGGAGCAGAGGAGTTACCATTGGTGTCCTGGCCGATATTTATCCCTCAGTCGACTTTGCAAAAACAGAATGCCTGGGCGTTATCACATTGCTGTTTGTGGGAGTTTGTTGTATGCAAATTGGCTGTCGCAATTTCTATGTCACATCAGTGACTACTTCACAAGTACTTCATTGGCTGTAAAGTGCTTTGAGATGTCTGGTGAAAAGCACTATATAAGTGCAAGTCTTTTTTTTTTCTGTCCTCTGCTTCCTACACTGTTCCAGCAAAGTTCAACAGATGCTTCTGATGAGGCACTTTATAGCCTTTGATACTCAACAATAATACCCTTTCTATTTTTCAAACAGGTGCTGGTAATTGTTCTGCTATTTAGGGCTCCTTTGGACTCCTCTTTTGCTTCATGTACCACTACAACCTTTCCTTTCGTCATTTAATCACTCCTGTTTTCCACCCTATAACATACCTTCCCTGGTGTCCTTTCCTTCTCACGCACCTCTTACTGCTTCTATTCTTCCAGGTCCGACAAAGTTATTGACCTGAAAATGACTTTGTGTGACTGTGACCATGGCAAACTATCCCCCCTCCCCATTCTTGACCTCTATGCAGCTTTTGCCATAGTTGACCACACCATACTCCTCCCATGCCTCTCCTCCAATGTCCATCTGGGTGGGATGCCATCGGCTGGTTCTACTCTTTCAAATCATAGCCGGAGAATCACCTGCAATGGCTTCTCTTTCCGTGGCTGCGTGGTTTCGATTGGAGTCTTGTAGGACTCTAACTTTGGTACCCCTGCTTTTTCTCTTCTACAGGTATGTGCTGCTCCTTGGTCACATCATCTGGAAAAGAAAGTCATCTGATTCCAATTGTATGCTGATGATACCCAGGTCTATCTCTCCACCATCTCTCTCAGTCCTTGTACTGTTTATAATTAATCATGCTGCTTGTCCAAAGTCCAGCCTTGGATGAGCAGAAGTATCCTCCCAACTAACTATCTGGAAGACCAAATCCTTGTACCCGTTAGAATCTCTGTTCTCTAGCCACTGAGAGTGACTGCCCTTGACATCAAGGCAGCATTTGACTGAGTGTGGCATTAAGGAGCCCTAGCAAAACTGGAGTCAACGGGAATCATGGGGAAAACTCTCGGCTGGCTGGAGTCACACCTAGCACGAAGGAAGATGATTGTGGTTTTTGGGGATCAATCATCTCAGTTCAAGTACAGCACTGCAGGAGTTCCTCAGGGTAGTGTCCTTGGCCCAATCATCTTCAGCTGCTTCATTATAAGGTCAGAAATGGGGATGTTTGCTGATGACTGCACAGTGTTCAGCACAATTCACGATTCCTAAGATACTGAAGCAGTCCATGTCCAAATGCAGCAAGACCTGAACAATATCCAGGCTTGGGCTGACAAGTGGCAGATAACATTTGCGTCACACAAGTGCCAGGCAATGACCAGCCCCAACAAGGGAGAATATAACCACTGCCCTTTGACATTCAATGGCATTACCATCACCGAATCCCCCACTATCAACATCCTGGGGGGGGGGTGGTTACCATTGACCAGAAACTTAACTGGACTAGCCTCATAAATACTGTGGCTACAAGAGCAGGCCAGAGGCTAGGAATCCATAGGAAAGTTACAGCACATGGCTGAAAAAGAAAAAAATAAACTGGCTGCCCATTTTAATCCCACCTTCCAACACCTGGTACGTAGCCTTGCAGGTTACAGCACTTTAGGTGCAGATCCAGGTGCCCTTTAAATGAATTTAGTGTTTCTGCCTCCACCACCAAACCAGGCAGTAAATTCCAAACACCCATCACCCTTTGGCTGAAGAATCTTTTCCTCCTGTCCCCGCTAATCTTGTGGCAGTCACCACCTGACTCCCCAAAACCTGTCCACAATCTACAAGGTATAAGCCAAGAGTGTGATGGAATACTCTCCACTTGCCTGGATGAATGTAGCTGCAACAGTACTGAAGCTCGACACTGTCCAGTACAAAGTAGCCCGATTGATTGGCATCCCTTCCACGAACATTCACTCCTTCCACCACTGACGAACAGTGGCAGCAGTGTGTACCATCTACAAGATGCACTGTAGCACCAAGGCTCCTTAGCACCTTCCAAACCTGTGACTGCTACCATCTAGAAGGCCAAGGGCAGCAGATACATGGGAACGTCACCACCTGGAAGTTCCCCTCCAAGCCACTCACCATCCTGACTTGGAAATATATTGCAGTTCCTTCACTGTCGCTGGGTCAAAATCCTGGAACTCTCTCCCTAACTACCCACATGGACAGCAGTGGTTCAAGAAGGCAGCTCACCACCACCTCAAGGGCAATTAGGGATGGGCAATAAATGCTGGCCTAGCCAGGGACACCCACATCCCATAATTGAATAAAAGAAAACTCCAGCCATCTACCTGGTCTTTGTGACTCCACTAGATTGTTAGTAACCTTGACATCCTATGTGACCCTAAGCTGCTTTTCTATCCATATACCTACTGCATCAACAAGACTGCTGACTTTCACCTCTGTAATGTATGCTCCTGCCTCAGGTCTTCTGTTGCTGAAGCTCTCATCTGTGCTGCTGAAACTCATCCATGCTTTTGTTGCTTCTTGACTTGACGAAACCAATGCTTTCCTGATTGACATTCCATCTCTCACACTTCCATAAACTTCAGCTCATACAAGACTGCTGTTCATATCTCATCTGGTGCCAGGCCGCTTTCCCCCATTACTCCTATGCTTGCTGACTTATGTTGGCTGCTGGTCTGTTAATGACCCGATTTTAAAATTCTCATCCTTGTTTTCAAATCCCTCTTCCCTTGGCCTTCTCTATCTCCAGTCTTTTCCAGCCCTGCAACTGTTTTGAGAACTCTGTGCCCTTGAATTATTCAGCTGTTGGTGGCTGTGCCTTTATCTTCCCGGGCCCTAAACCTTGGAATTTCCAAACTAAGTCTCAGTGCCTCTCTATCTCCATCTCTCCTTTTAAGCTGCTTCTTAAAAGCTAGCTTTAGCCAAGGTTTTCTGAATACTTCTTTAATGGATTGGTGTTGAATTTTGTTTGATAGCTCTCTAATTAAATACTTTGGGATGTTTTTACCATGTTAAAGGTGATATGTAAATGCAAGTTATTAAAACATGAATCCAGTTTCTCTATTGATGCTGCCTGGCCTGGTATTTTCTATTTTTATTTCCCAGCATTTTGCTTTCGCAACCAGTTATTTATCTCATTTGCAATTCTGGGAACCTGTTGTGTGCAAATTGGTAGCTGTGTGTTGCCTACAGTGACTTTGCTTTCAAAAAGACATTCTTTGGATGTGAAGTGAAGTGTTTCTGTCACTGAGATGGTATTCTGCAGGCACATCTATGCCATAAAGTCATAGAATCTTACAGTGCAGAAGGGGGCAAACTGGCATATCGTGCCTGTCCTGGCTTTCTGAATGAGCTAGACACTAGCCCATTCCCTGCTCTTTTTTCCTATAGCCCTTGACGTCCTTCCTAAAGTTTGGTGCTTGTAATTGGATACAAAACTCCAATTGAGACCTAACCAGTAAGTCTGAAGATAGCTTCTTGAGATATAGAAAACTGTTTCTTGGTTCACAGTCTGGATAAAGGAACCTTATTTTTCTCATCAGTTAAGGTGCATTGTAGATACAAGAATTCTCACTTCTAATATAACTGGTTATCTTGGAAGATATAGGAACTATCATCTTGTGGTTTTAAATTCTGTAAGAACCCTTTATTGTCCTGTATTTCACAAAGCACGTTAGAAATCTTACTGTGCTGTGTGCTCAACAATGTTGTGCATACAGTGGAGTGGAGTGGGCTTAATGGCCATCTTTTGTGCTGTAAGAGCCTTTGTTCCTGATATTCCCTAGGGTCAGCAGGGATGAGTTATGATCAGAAAACCCAAAAGTCCATGTTTCCACAAATGCTGTGAAGTTTTAACTCTATGGCATGATGTTTTTTAAATCGGATTCTCTAGTTTTCTTGACAGGCTTGGCTGTCTGTTGGTGGGGAAATCCTGCGACATAGTGCTGCAGCACAAGAGCAAGTGTGGTTAATGGTTTGAGGCAGAGATCGTCCCTCAGTGGGAGCAATGGGGAGAGGTGGGGGTTGGGTCAAAGATGGGGTCAACGATTGTTAGGGTGGGTGGTGTAGATCATGGAGGTGGGGTTGCTTTCCCCAGAAACCTGGCCAAGAGTATTGAACATTATTAAAATGGAGACATGCACACTCCTTAAAAGATTTCACTGGCCGCCAATATCCTGAGTGTGTATTGGTCGTTCAACCTTTGCCCCACCTCCGTTAGAACTGGAAGTGCATGAGTTTGAGGTGACTGGATTTCCTGTTGCAGATTTTTAATATTTAATCTTCTAGTCAAATCAAACACACTTTTTATACCCTATGATTCTAATTCTGAAGTATTTTCCCCAGTGTCAGTGTTAGATAAAACTTTTTTTTCCCAAAAGATCATTCCCCTGCCCTATTTATACTTACATCCTGCATTGTATTTGCTTTGTGTGATCATTTCCTCCCTCAACTGATGATGCATCCCAGGTTTATTATACCTGATCTTCAACCTGCCTCGTTTTGTGCTTCCGCTGTTCAATGGGCAGGCAGAATGCTATTGGGAATGCTCACTAAGGCATGAAGGGCTACCCTGCCCTAATCATTTGATCTCAAGTTGAGCTTCCGACCTTTTATGCCATCACTAAGACTAATTGCCTCCTCCATAATATCGTCCAACTTTGCCTGTCTCAGCTCATCTGCAGCTGAAACCCTCATTCATCCCTTTGTCACCTTTAGACATAGCACTCCTGACTGGTCTCCCACATTCTGACCTCAGTTGTCCAGTTGAAATTGAGCAGAGTGCATTGGCCCACTTGGTCACTGAATATTCCAATGTTCATCCAATGCGTTATTTATTTTGACGAGTGGCCTGCTTATTCCAATTTTTGTTACTCCTAATGTTTTATTTTCACATATTATGTGGCCATATCCATTTCCTGTGCCAATGTTGTTGATGCTGAATGGTTTCAACTTTGAGTACCATCATGTCTGTCTTGGGCCTGTTTTGCAGCCATGTGCAGAACCAGGCTGCCATTCACACTATAGGAAGGCTTGCAAAGCCTTAGAGAGAGTGCAGAGATTTTCTAAAATGGTACTAGGCATGCGGAACTTGTCTTTATGTAAAACAAAAACAAAAATACCTGGAAAAACTCAGCAGGTCTGGCAGCATCTGCGGAAAGGAACTGTTCCTTTCCGCAAATGCTGCCAGACCTGCTGAGTTTTTCCAGGTATTTTTGTTTTTGTTTTGGATTTCCAGCATCCGCAGTTTTTTGCTTTTGCCTTTATGTAACACTTTTCACAACCATTGGACGTGCTTTATAGCCAATTAAATACTTTTGAAGTGTAGTCACTGTTGCAATATAGGAAATAAGGTAGCCAATTTGCACAGAACAAGCTCCCACGTGTGCCAGTGTGATAATGACCAGATAATCTGATTTTGTGATGTTGATTGAGGAATAAATATTGGTCAGGACGCTAGGGATCACTCCCCTGCTGTTCTTTGAAATATTGCCATGAGATCTTTTACAACAATTTGTATCTATCTAGCATCTTTCATGTAATGAAACAGCCCAAGCTGCTTCACAGGAGCATTATAAAACAAATATGACACTGAGGTCTTGTGGCATCCTGGGTAGTGTCCTTGTCTCTCAGCAAGAAGCTCCAGGTTCAAGTCCCAGTCCAGGACCTGATGACCAAGGAAGGTGTATTATGAGATCCTGAAAGGACTTGACAGGGGTAGCTACCAGGATGATGTTTCTACTTGTGGGGAGGCTAGAACTAGGGAACACTGCTTAAAAATAAGAGGTCTCCCTTTTAAGACTGAGATGAGAAATATATACATTTAAGGCTGGAATAGACAGATTTTTGGATTCTAGTGGAATGAAGGGATCTGGGGATTGGGTGGGAAAATGATATTGAAGCCCAAGGTTAGCCATGATTATATTGAATGGTGGAGCAGGTGCAATGGGCTGTGTGGTCAACTCCTCTTTCTTAGAAGTCAGAAGGAAAATGTAGTCAGATGACCAAATGCTTGGTTAATGAGAGGTTTTAAGGACTATCTTAAAAGAAGAAAGTGAGATAGAGTGGCAGAGAGGAGTAGGGGGTGTATTCCAGAGCTTTCAGCCTTGGCAACTGAAGGCGTGGCCACAAATGGTGGATTGATTAAAATTGAAGTACAGTAGGCCAGATATGGAGGATCGCAGATATCTCAGTTGTGGGCCTGGAGAAGATTGCAGAGATAGGGAAAGCTGAGGTCATGGAGGGATCTGAAAACAAGGATGAGAATTTTAGAATCAAGACATTGCTTGACCTGGAGCTGATGTAGGTAAGTGAGCACAGGAGTAACAGCGAAGTGGGACTTGCTGAGAGTTAAATCATTAACAGCAGAGTTTTGGATGACCTCAAGTTTATGGAGGGCAGAATATGGGAGACCAGCCAGGAGTGCTATGTCTAAAGGTAACAAAGGCATGAATGAGAGTTTCAGCTGCAGATGAGCTGAGAGGCAAAGTTGGGCGATGTTATGGAGGAGGAAATTAGTCTTATTGATGGCACCGATATAAGGTCGGAAGTTCATCTTGAGATCAAACGTGACACCAAAGTCGTGTACGACACCTTCCTCAGTGCAGCTTTCCCACTGTACTGCACTGGAATGTCAGCCTTGATTAGAGCAGAGAAGGTTAAGGGGAGATTTTAAGAGTTGTGCAAAATCAGGACTGGCTTTGATAGAGTAAATAAGTAGGAACTGTTTCCAGTGGCAGAAGGATTAGTAATTTAAAAAGGGTTAGCGGACACAGATATGAGACAATTAGCAAAAGAAGTAGAGGCAAGTTGAAACATTTTTCCTATGCATTGAGTTATGATGATCTAGAATGCACCGCCAGAAGCAGGTTCAACAATGACTTTCCAAAGGGAATTGGATAGATACTTGGTGGGGAAAGGCAGGGGATGAATTGGAAAGTTTGATAGTTCTTTAAGACAGCTGGTACAGCCAAGCAACCTCTTGTGCTGTAGCATTCTAAAGTTCTGTCTTTCCTGATTTGATCTTCCTGGAATCATGGTGTACTTGAGGTGCAATACCTCTTAAATCCAAATTTTCAGTTTTCTTCATATTGAGGGAGCTGATTAAAACCTTTATCACTAAATACTGCAGATTTAATCTGACCTATTCAGATTAATATTTCCTTTGTCTATCCAAGATATTTTCCTTCTCTCTCTTACCAACTCTCTTGCTGCAGTTAATAAGAGAACTGCTTCTTAGCTGTGGCCTAGAATGGTCTGGAGTAGCTGCTGTGTTCTTCTGCTTCCTTTCCTCCTGTAGTTAACCTTGTAGACTCTGTTCAACTCCTCCCCACTGCAACATTTCAACAAATAATAATCGGATGGAGGATGACAGCTACAAATCTGTGCTTGGTTGTGGCGATTGTATAATTGCACAGATGGGGTTTTGTGGATTTTCACACTGGATGACCTATAAATTCCTGGAATGTACCCTCTGGAGAATCAGCTGTTTTGTTGAGCGAGTGGCCACTGATTCTGGCAACTGCAACAGGCCTTTGCAATACCAACTGAGGTCAGATTTCAGGGAAATCCAATGCTGCAGGTTTTGTAAACCTGTTATCAGCCTGCAACATGGCCTGCATTAAAGGACTGATGCTGAAATTTGCGAGGATCATCCTCACCTCAAAACACTGCACAAGCAATGGGCAATGCTGAATAATAGACAAAGTGTTTATTTGTGTGACAAAGTCAGCTTGCCTCAGTTCCTTAACAGCAGGCTTCCACAAGGCTTAGTATTTGTACTGATACTCCTCAGTGCCTCTGCGGATAACATGCTGCCAATGAAGTCATGCCCTGGCAACGCAAGCAGTCACCTTCTGCCACCTTGAGTTTATCTTGTACAAAGAGCTAAACACCAGAGAACAATGAATGCTCCACTGCACAACAGTCGCTGTGTTCTATCTGGATAACAGGAACACTGTGTGCACTCTGAAAGTGACCACCTGTGGCAATACTATCAGACATGACTTCACTCTGACCTATTTCGGAGTGAAGCTGGATGGACTGCACACTAACCACCTGAAGAAGGTAGCCACCAAAACGAAACTGGTCAAGCTGGTCCAAATATTGGTAAGCACAAGCTGGAGAACATCAGCATCAGTGCTTTGGACATCACTGATAGCCCTTGTGTACTTGGTAGCTGAGTAGAGTACTGTACACAGGGATGGATGAAAAGTAGCCACACTCAACTTGCTGATGTCCAACTGAATTCTTTAATGCTGTATTTTACTGGAGCCCTCAAGCTGCATCCAACACCCAGGCTGCCGAGCTGTTGCACATTGCTCCCGCATCCACTTGTTTCAATGTTGCAACCCTCCAGCAAGCCCAATGAATCAAGGAAGACAAACATCTTCCCATCCACCAAGGCCTCAACAACGTCCCTAAGCGCTGCCTGAAGTCACTTGAGCCCTTTTAGACCCACAGGCTTAACCTTCAACGATGTGACTTCAATCCTTTCTCATTGGAAAGCTGAAAGGAGTTCACAAGGTCTCACAAAACAACATCCTGTGAAAGACCTGGTGCAGAATATCACTGGCTTTGCTGTTCCGCGAAACTCATGGGCAACCTTAAACCATATCTGCACAAACCATGGCAGATGCAGAAAAGTGATGCACAATTGAACAATTAAAAGCTCTTCATTGTGCTACTCTGGTCACTCAGAATAGACAATCAATCATGTAACAAGTCAATGTCTGATTCACGCGCAGGAGAGATACGTCATAATGGTGTACTTCGCTATTTCTAACGAAATATCCACCTTTAACCACCAGAATGTAAAATTATACTTGTTGCTCCATATCTATATCAGCCATAAAAAGAGAGAGAGAGATGTAAGATCAAGTAGTGTATGTTACCAAATTGATCAATTAAGGCATCACAGTTGAATCCAGTTGTGCCTGTGTAACATCCACTTCAGCCAACTTGAATCCAAGGGCCACAGTTAGGGAAGAATGTTGTTTGATTCCTTTTTCTGCCTTATCTTCCTCACTCCCCCTGCCCATATCTCCTTCCACAAACCCAGGACGAATGAAGCAGTTCTAATGCTGCCTTGAGACCAGCTAGTTCCGAGAGTACAAGGACCTTCCTCGTTTAGCAATTTCAGCACCTCCCTGAATGTTGCATTGGAATGAGAAGCTGCAAAGCCTGTTTTTCATTCCATTAATGTAAAAGGAACAGAAAATTTAGGAATAGTGTATTTTGTTATTGCCATTTATGTTGCCATTTTTTGTTTCTGGCTCAAGCCTGTTGAGTCAGTCTCCCTCACTGTTGTGCCTCTGTTGACCAGAATGTACCTGCATTTCCTGAATTAACTTCATAGTGAGCACTGGGGCCTGAGATTTTTCACCAGGCTGACAATTGTCTCCAGAGTCAAGGAGTCTCCATACTTGTTCGGACTACTTGGGCTCAATCTTGCCTTCACACACTGCGACTTGGGGATTATGATTAAATTACAGAAAAATTCATTTTTTTCAACACAGTTTAGACCCAGCAACCAGAAGGAAGAAGTCTAGAACAATGGAATTTAGGGAAAAAGTACACTGGGATGATCACTTAAATCTTCTTGTTTGAAGCAAGTTGAGAAGTACCTTGAATAAATGTTGCAACACTGAATGGAACAGCTCTGTGGTATCACTGTTAACATTGCATTGGTGGTTATATGTTCCTTTAATCTGCCAGAATATAATACTGAGTGAAAGCTTTCAAATTGGAATAAATGTTGGTGGTGAATTAGTTTTAAGAATGAGAGGTATATGTTATGTTGTGTGGCATGTCTGCTGGCAGGAACGAGTATTGGAAATTAACGTTAGTATTGTGGGGCAAATGAAAGTGTTGAAGGCAATATGCAAATATAGAACTAGGGTCATTCAAGAAGACTGGTTTATGTATGGTGTAACACATCATTTAATACTGAGTGTGATGGCAAAGCATTGTGTGTAAGATCATAACTATGCATTATTTTGTCTCTTAACATATCTAATGAGTATGTAAATAGTTTTTATTGCCTGGTTCTTCATTTGGTGATTTTTTTTTATCTTCAATTTTAGAATCGAGTTTGGCAGAGAGATCACAGAGACCTTCGAGCAATCCAGCCAGATTCAGCTTATTATAATGATGTAAGCATCTCAAACGCAAAGCCTTTGTAAATTCACTGTGTTAATTTAATGTGCTGCTCCTGTTGGGTGGCTTAGTTTTGCTGGTGGTGCTGTATGTCACTTCAGTTTGGTTCCATCTTAGTGGCAATGACATTGTAGTTTTATTTTTGTATGTTACATAGCAGAACAGCTGGATGCTGCTTGTAGTGAACTTTTGTTTCATGAATATGGTTCTGTTTGTATATGTAATTCAAATAAATTACTTGGAAAAAAATTGGCTTGATGGAAAATAAATCAAACTAAGGCATTCTTAGGGTTACTAGCTTTGAATTAGATTGAAGAAAGAACACAGCTTACATTAAAAATACTTCAGAGAGACAGGCAAGCATCAGGTCTGATATGGGCAAGGAACCCTCCTGCTGGTTATCACCTACTGTCATCTTTCAACTGATGAATCAGTTCTCCTCCATGTTGAACACCACTTTGAAGGAGCACTGGAGAGAGAAAGGACACAGAATATGTTGAGTTAGGAACTTCAGTGTCCATTACCGTGACACGGCAGTACCACTAGCAACCGAGAAGGCTGAGTCCTGAAGGACATAGCTGTCAGACTGGGCCTGTGGCAGATGGCGAGAGAATCATAGTGAGGAAGTAACCTATTTGACCTCATCCTCACTAATCTACCTATTGCAGATACAGCTGTCCATGATAGTATTTGTGGTGGAACCATCTTCACACTGAGGGTACCCTTCAAGTGTTGTGTAACACTACCACTGTGCTAGATGGAATAGATTCAGAACAGATCTAGCAGCTTGAAACTAGACATCTATTAGGTGCTGTGGATCATCAGCAGCAGAATTGTAATCTGCACCAATTTGTAATGTCATGGCAGTGGTACTTTTCACTGCCATTATCAATTAGGGTCCCAACCCTGGTTCAATGAGGAGTGTAGAAGAGCATGTGATATAAAGAAATGGCTGAGCATATCGGCCACAGCAAAGGCTACGGGCCCTAATTTCATCCTGGCTATGGTGTTGTAGACTTGTGCTCCAGAACTAGCCATGCCCCTAGCCAAGCTTTTTTTAGGTACAGTTTGAACACTGAGATTGATTTGACAAAGTGGAAAATTTTCCAGGTAGGTCCTGCCACAAAAAGCAGGACAAATCCAACCTGGTCAATTCCCTCCCATCAGCCTACACTCGGTCAAAATGATGGAAGTACCATTTACAATGCTGTAAAGCAGCACTTGCTCATCAGTAAGCGGTTTGGTGACACTCATTTTGGATTTGACCAGGAGCTTTCAGCTCCAGACCTTGATCCAAACATGAACAGAAGAACTAAATTCTGGAAGTGATGTGCCAGTGACTTCCCTTTCAAGAAGCAGAAGTAAAATTGAAGTTCAGGCAGTGAGGTAGGTGTTAAGCAGGGGATCGCTCCACTGGCTGGGGTCCTATCTAGTACAAAGGAAGGTGCTCTTGGCTGTTGGAGACCAATCATCTTCGCCTAGGACATCGGTGCAAAAGTTCTTCAAGGCAGTGTCGTAGGCCCAAGCATCTTTAGCTGCTTCCCTCCAATGTAAAGTCAGTAGTGGAGATGCTTACCTGATGGTTGCAGGTATTTACTTCCATTTGTGACTGCTCAGATAGTTAAGCAGTCCCTGCCCACAAGCTGAAAGTCCTAGATAATATTCACACTTGGGCTAATCAGTGACCATTAACATTCATGCCAAACAAGTGCCAGGTAATGATCATCTCTAACAATAGAAAACCTTGCCACCTCCCCATGAAATTCAATGCATGTACCATCGTCAATTTCCCCCAACATCGACATTCAAGGGGTTACCACTGACTAGCCACAGATACTGAGTGACTCATCTCTTTATTCCCCAAGGCACAAATCAAGAGAGTGATGGAATACTTTCCATTTGCCTGGATGAGTGTAGCTCAAACAACACTCAAGAAGCTTGACATCATCCAAGACAAAGTGCCCACTTGATTGCCACCCCATTCACCATCTTAAACATTCACTCCCTCCACCTCTGGTGTACCCTGGCTACCATGTTTACCACTTACAAGATCCCCTGCAGCAACTAGCTAAGGCTTCTTCAACAGCACCTTCCAAAGCCACAACCTCTACCACCGAGAAGGACCAGGGCTGTAAATGCATGGGAACAAGTTCCTCTCCTAATTGCATAAGGAGCTATATTTTGCCATTCCTTTGCTGTTACTGGGTTCTAACAGCATTGTGAGTGCACCTACTCCATGTGGACTGCAGTGATTCAAGAAGGTGGCTCACCACCACCTCCTTGAGGACAAGGAAGGATGGACAGGAATACTGGCCTTGGTAGTGACATCCACATTAGGTAAATGAATTAAAGGAAAAAGATTGAAGGAAGAACAAAGGCTCTGGATTTAACTGAGCTCAGGAGGAAAGCAGCACTTGGCATCTGTGTAACAAACACGGTGCAGTTATGGGTTGTGTGGCACAATGTCCTAGGGGTATGATTAGGACAGTGCTGCGCATTGCATCAGGGACTAGCCCAATGTGAAATAATTTCTTAGCACGAATGTAACCTCCTCACCCCCTTGCACACCAAGAGAGTTAAAAGTAGGATTTTAAAAAATGAACTAAGTAACATACACATGCTTGAGCATTCTGGCAGAATTAGTGAGAGAAACTCAGCATTTGAACTTCAGCAAATAAATGTAATAGTCCAGGAGATTATACTTTATAGGGAAGAGGCAAATAGAAGAAAGTGGGGTATGAAAATTTTCCATTGGTTTTGTTCTGATGATAATTTGGCGTATGTGGCTCTTCATTGACCAGCCCCAGTCATGGCTGTGCGGGATTTAGTTATGCTGGTCACTGTATTATGTTGGTTTGGCTTAATTTCAGTTAGACTGTTGGGTTGGTCTGTTTTTGTTTTGGTTGTGCTGTTAGGTTGGTTTGGTGTAATCTGGTTTGTGATGTTGGGTTGATTGGCTTCTTGGTGCTGATTAATTTGGCTTACTGACCTTTACCATTGTTTGGTTCTATTCATGTCTCTGCTGTTAGTTGGTCTTGCCATGTAACATACTTGGTGATAGTTTTGCCGTTCTTGACCTCTGGTCCTAATGGTGTCTTTAATGTTTTCCAGTTGGTGCCACCTATGGGAATGCTGCAAAATCCTATGAATGCTGTAACAACAAAATTTGTAAGAACGTCAACCAATAAAGTGAAGTGTCCTGTGTTTGTTGTCAGGGTAAGTAATCAAAAGAATGTAAATAAAAGTTAAACTAAAGTAGATAATATATTGTGAATCTTCTGACCTTGTGCCAAACTGGTTTATTAAACTGGAATTAAATCACTTTTTAAAAGCATGTCAGCTGCAATTCCCACTGCTTGGGACTAAGAAACATTTGCTGGTCAAGGCAGTGTTGGTGCTCACATTATAATGAAGGGATTGGTGAACTTGAATCAAGCTTGGTTGTATATTCTGATTCAAAAATGTTGTAGTGGAACTAGTAAATGACATTGGCAATATGAAGTATAATGGGGAAAAGCCTCTTCCATTCAGTTCCTCCCCCCCCACCCCTCCACCTCACATATCTTTATCCAATCAAAATTGGATAACCTGCTTTTGCCACTTATCATATCTGGAACTTTCTTTGTTACTGCCCCAATCTTTTCCACTGTTCCTGAACCACTGATCACAGTTAAGATACATCTGTATGCTCATGATCTCACAAACACTTTGTATAAGCTCAGCATCACTTTAAATCACTGGGATTTACTTCCTATTATTCGTTTTACCTTAGTTATTTATTCGCTGCACTGATGTTAATTGTGCTTGTCAGTCATTGCTATTTTTTCTATATCTTTTGTCATCTTTTTCTATATCTTTTTGTCATTTGCTACTTTCAATGCTACCATTTGCTATATTTCTTGGTCATAACATCTTACTTCTATGCACAATGTCGATACACTGTGAAAGATTCACCAAGATCATTGATGTTTTGAGCAGTGGGAATTCCATTCCAGTTCAACTCCTGAACCTGTTCTCTTTCAGGTTCTTTGCACCTGGGTTCAACTAACATAGGCAAAAAAAACACCTTTGCCTCCAAACTGGCTGCTCATCTGCCATTTGCAGTTCAAGCAACCACAATTTATCAGGTGCAAATACCTCTGGAGAGGCAGCAGTGGGAGTGTGAACTCCACTGTATTGAGCAATCAAAGACCTTCATGAGTTGATTGTTATGTAAACTACTATTGCTATTGTGTTTGCTTTACCTGAGGCATTGGTTTTGGTGTTTGTGAGTTGAAGTGCTTTGGGACATTTTTACTGTTTTAAATGCACTATATAAAGCAAACTGTTGGGAGTGACAAGATTTCCCCTTTGCACCAATTTGGTTTCAAATACATCCATTCCCAAGAATAATGCTGAACAGCCTCAAGAAAAGCTGTATATGCAAAATATGTTTGAAATCCTTGAACTGCAATGCCTCTTCCTGTTGGTGCGGTGCATCAGAGAGATAGCTGTAAACACTATTTATTGCACTGAGTACTTAATATATTTAAATATAGAAATAATTGTTTTTGTTCTGTATTTAGTGGACTCCGGAAGGAAGACGGTTAGTCACCGGGGCTTCAAGTGGCGAGTTCACTCTCTGGAATGGGCTTACGTTTAACTTTGAAACTATTTTACAGGTATGCGAGTCTCCAGTGCAATGCCAAATGGGGAGAGGCAGGTGGAGGGGTGTGAGGTAGAGAGAATATAGTTTATCCTGCTACGGCAATTGAGAACGGCGTTGTAGAACTCTAGTATTTGTGTTGTAGCGATAAATTCCTAACAGCAAAAACTAATGTCACCAAGGTAACCAACAGATGTGATTATATTGGCAAACTGATGGTGCAAATGCTCATTCATTTGCTACAGGTGTGGGAGAGTCTTTTTCATTTTCTTGCTTCAGGAGGTATCCTTTTGGTGGTATATAATTTGTCTTCTAAGCTGTATTCCTTAGAAGCCACATTGCTCTTGATTCTGTGCTGACTTGGATTTTGTAACTTCTCCCCTTTTCTGAAGTTTCTCTCTCCCCATCCACCTTAAACCTGTCGTATCCTGGCCACTTAAGCAATTTGTCTCAAATCTTTAATCAAGGCCACCAAAATCAGTTCCACTCCACTCATGCAAGCAGGACAGAGAGATTCCTCATTCTAGTTTTCCCTATTGCTCTTTGAAGGTGCTGTGTCTAATCCTGGGGCATCCTGTTGATGGTCCAAACTGAGATTGAAAGCCTGCTGTCTGGGGGCTTTATGGGCGGTGCACATGTATTGTAGTCTACGATGTTGACTGAGTGCACTCTCCATCAGACCTTCCCTATTGAAATCATAATAATTGCTAGCAGTGCTCTTGTTTCTGCGGACCATAGTGATCACTGTTCACTGGGATGTGATTACTCACTCCCAAAGGGAGGTTCAGGGTCTTGTCCTATTCTTCTATTCAGTTGGTACATCCACATTTCCCATGCTTCAGTATACTTTTTCTTTCTTTGTATTTAAAATCATGCTGTTATTTATATTTCGTTTGTTTGATTCAGGATTTCTTTATTCATCATTTTTCTTCTTTAGCTTTCTTCCCCAAGACTTTCTATCCAGAACTGTTTAATTCCCGATACTGTTCAATAGTACATTCATCCACGTCTTTTTCTGTATCCTATTACTCACATTCTACTGCATTCTATACATACTGATCCTTAATGAAGTTCTGCTGTTGAGCTGAGTTCTTCATTTTGCAATTAACCTGGTTGGAATGTAATAAGGATATGTAATAATTGATACTGAGTCCCAGAGTGCTTTCTAGAAATGAGTTACTTTTTTCTATTGTATTTCATTCATTCCTATGTGTTTAACCTGTTCGACCAAATGTTCGACACAAAATTGTGCTTTTTAACAGAGCTATTATTATTCTGATTGCTTTGTCATTTCTGTTTCTTGGTTCATTTAATTGGCTCAACCTCATCTATTCCTTTTCCTTCTTTAATGCTCCTATCACCCAAATTAATGAAGATCACATTGATTTTACTATTTTCAACACCAACTCTGCCTCATCATAGAATTGTTCCATCACCACATTTCACAAAAGGTCAGATTAGAGAAACACCAATAAACTGTCTCCTGACTACCTATTTGTGTAGGATCATTTCAACACCATTAGATCAGCTGTACTCTTCAACAGTGTGATTATCTTTCCAGAGCCTTTTGCTGAGCTCCATCACTGCCCCACTTTGACTCCTCAGGTTTAAGTTTCTCATGTGCCACTTTTGGGTATTTCTCTTGTTGTTTTTGGAGGCCCAACCTCAGTTTCTTGCAGTGATGTTCAATCTGCCCATTTCATATAGAACTAGCTCCCTGTTTAAGCATTGAATTTCCTTTCTGTATGCCTGCTGTATGTAAAGTTACTACAGGTGGCCCAGACATTCCCATACTGTTCCTGGGATTTGATGTCATTGCTCTGGTTGATTTGCCTTAATGTGCAGTAGTTGCATAAGGTACTGACTTTGAGCTCCTCACAATGTGCTGTTACACCTTTACTACCACTGACAGACTAGTAGGCTGCTCTGCCAGTTTTACCATGATCACTGTTGACCCTGGATGAGGGTGTCCTTTCCTTTAGGAGCAACAGCCTGATTTACCTCCCTATTTGAAGTACTTGTCAAGATTTGTCATATATAAACGCCTCTGGAGGGGCAACTGTGAGAGTATGTACACCATTGTATTGAGCAACGAAAGAACTTCATGAGTTGGTTGACCTGGAATAGGAGGTGCTGGGGAGGCAAAAATATTCCCCAAAGCAAACATCTGACTAATGCCTTCTTTAAAAAAAATGTTTATGGATGAGACTTGCATGTGAAATGGAAATGAACATACATGGAACATCTGAAAATGTAACCATTTTTTTCTCAACAGGCTCATGACAGTCCAGTTAGAGCCATGACTTGGTCTCATAATGACATGTGGATGCTGACAGCTGACCATGGTGGATATGTGAAGTATTGGCAGTCCAACATGAACAATGTGAAGATGTTCCAAGCTCACAAGGAGGCGATTAGAGAGGCCAGGTGGATTAATGCTATGCAGTTTTCCATAGGGATTGGTATAATTATATTGTCATTTCATTGTATTCTAGGTGAAGTTGTGCATGGTTTCTATGAGACCCTGGGAGCAATGCTTCACATTTTATGCTCAATATTTTCATTTGTTTCCTCTTTTACACAAAGTGCCACATTGTCTGCTCTAGAACTATGGTGTGGTATTGATACGTTGCCATTTTTGAGAAATGTGGATGTTGACCGTATGCTGTACTGCTCAGAATTTTGCTGCAGTGCTAATGTATACAAGTATTCCTTTTATGAGTTCTTTGTAAAGCAAGATTTTACATTTTTAAATAAAGTATTTCCTTTTTTTCTAAAACTGAATAAAGGTTAAAACTTCAGAAATAAAGCCAGTTTGAACACCGAAGTAAAATGGTCAGCGAAGTCCCAATGGTGGTGATCTGTGCAGGGATTAAAAATAAATACTAGATCACCGACATTCAGCTACATCCAGTGGCAACAAGATTGAAGAACTTCAAAAAGAAATTAAATTTTAAAACCATTTTAATATTTCCAACACCAAAATTGTAAATAAAGTGGCGGGTTTTGCAGATTGTAACTTTTGCTTATCGCGTACGTTGAATTCATTTGCAGGGAGAGCTGTTTAAAAAAAGTTTAAATTAATCCCATTTCATCTGGGTTTCCATTACATCGAGAAAGTGATGTCACAGGTTTTTTTCAGTATTGTGGCTAACTACATTGTAGCATTAGATCACTCTAAAGCCTTTCCATTTGGAAAATGGAGCCAAAACAATCTAGTTAGCTGAGGCAAGGTATTTTCCGTGGATCCTAGAAGTGGGTTCTGTTTCAAGCTGTTCTTTAAAATCTGCAGTGTCAGGTTTATACCAATCTAGATCCTGATTGTGCTCTGATTGGTGAGCTGTGGTGTGTTGGCGCAGCAAACCAGAGACAGATAGTGCAGTAAATAGCCAGAAGGTAAATATCAGTAAAGTAGCAGCAGCAGCGGCATACACCACTGTTAGTAAAGTTGATGTGGCTGGAAATGTTGAAGAACTAGATGTGTAACACTGAAGTGCTTGCACCGAGTGTGGCTAATTAAGCTGCACCTTTTGAATATCAAATACTTGCAATGTGACACTTGCACTTTTAGAGTTCACTTTTGCAGATACCCTTCACTTCTCAGGTCAGAAAATCATTTAAAGTAGGATACTGTGGTTATCTGATTTTAAAATACACAATCACATTATAGTTAAATTTTAACAAGGAAATCAAGTGGCCTGTTTCCCCTAGCCCACCTTGTTCTCCAATGCCATTTCTGCAATCTAACATGTGGTATTCTTTTATAACTTCCCTCGTCCCCGCTTATATGAAAGATGTTACTTGGGGTTAATGCTGTGTAAAAAGTGCTTTATAGGAAGTTTTAAATCAGAAAAATACGTGGAGCTATATAACGTTACTGCCATTTTGGATAGCGTTTGCATATGGATTCCAAGGAGCATTATATACTAGAGCTGCCATGCTGACATTTGTACAGTGCAGGTGCAGTCACTGTTTACTCATCTAGTTGGTAACACTGGATGTGGCAGTGTATGCACTATCCTTGGCAGTGTAGAAACTCAGCAACTTAAGTACTTTCTATTTAGCTCAGTGGAACCTCGATTATAGACATACCTGCCATCGAGACACTTAGTTATTCCCAATTATAAATTTAATGGGAGTCCTGATTTAGTTATACATAATTTTCTAATTAAAAAATAGTGGAATATTCTTAAATAGAATTTTCACAACTTCTGGATTCTTGAACCAATAGAATCAGTAGGTACTGAATGACTGGTACTCGGTAGAATTTACTATTCTAATATTACACTTTGGGTCTGGGAGCACAGTGTGAGTCAGCGCTTTGTGTTTGGGAGCCCATTAAGGATCAGGGCTTCAGGTCTGGGAGCCCATTAAGGATCAGGGCTTCAGGTCTGGGAGCCCATTAAGGATCAGGGCTTCAGGTCTGGGAGCCCCTTAAGGATCAGGGCTTCAGGTCTGGGAGCCCATTAAGGATCAGGGCTTCAGGTCTGGGAGCCCATTAAGGATCAGGGCTTCAGGTCTGGGAGCCCATTAAGGATCAGGGCGTCAGGTCTGGGACCCTAGCAGGAGTTGATGTGCTGGTATTTATTTCAGGATACTCATGTTTAAATGCAAAAATGTGGGTCTGCCTTGTGCACGCAATTAATTAATCCTCATTAATTAATCTAAAATCAATTGGAAGTTTAAAAAAAGCTTGGTATCAAACGAAGCAAAAGGGGCTGTTCGATTGTCTGCCAATTTCTATTTCCTGCTGGGGGGATTCCTACCCCACATTGGCGGATAATCGAGGTTCCAATGTAAAGCATTGTGGTTATTCTAGTTAACTTCTGGAGTCCATTTGTACAGAACGCTTATGTGAGGATGCTCCAGATTGGGCTCAATTCGGCTCCTGTTAAATGCTGACCTCTTTCCCCTACTGTGTGTCTTCATGTAACAGTTTCTCACCTACGGATAATAAATTTGCCACATGTTCTGACGACGGCACAGTTCGAATCTGGGACTTTCTTCGATGCCACGAGGAGCGCATTCTTCGAGGTATGTACAGCAAAACTAACTCTACTGTGTACTGGGCCTAGCAATTTAAATGAGTATGTACATCCGGCATTGTCAAAAATCCAGCACAGTAGTGCTTAAATAGGCTGTGATAATTAGCTAAATGTCTGCTTAAAGCCCCATTCCCTTCTCATGCAAAGAGTAGCAAAAACATATGTACTATTAATACATCTCACACACATTTCTCATTCTTAACTCTGGTGCCTCTTCCGTTCCAGATACTTCCTTCTGTCTCTTGTATCATGTGTCCTCTCATTATAACATATTTTGGGGAGGATGTCTCCCTTTGTGATGTGTGTTTTGGAAGGTAAACTGTGATTAAGGTGGTTTTGTCATTTTGGGGATCACTATTTCAAAATGCACATAGGTTTGCTCCCAAAAATTCTAACAGAGAAATTAAGTCTTGCTGCTTGAGGGCATATATAATATACATTATGACACAAAAGCCTTGTAGTACATATACGCACACATCACTTTTACAACCAATCCCGAGCAGTTAACACACAGTTTTTCATAAGACAGACCCATGTTGCATAAAACCTATTCTGCAATCTGACCGTTATGGTTTAAACATGGTGCTAATAACTGTCAGTATGTTTTATTTCTCTATCAAATTGGGTTCAGCAATCCCTGGGATTTGAAAGAAAGACTTGCATTACTATAGCTTCTTTCAGAATGTCGCACAGCATTTTAAAGCACTTTTTGAAGTGTGGTCAGTGTTGAAATGTAGGAAACCAAACAGCCAATTTGTGCGCAGCAAGTTCCCGCGAATTGCAGTTTGATCATCTGTTTTAGTTGTTGGCTGAGAGATAACTGTTGGCCAGGATATTGGGGAGCACTGTCTTGCTCTTCCACAAGATCTAAATACCATGGGATCTACCTGCCAGGGATGATGGGAACCTCGGTTCAGCAACTTACCTGAAAGAAGACACCTTCGACAGTGTAGCCCTCCCTCAGTACTGCACTGGAGTTCCAGTCTAGACTTAGTGCTCGTGTCAACAGTTTGACTTGAAACCACAAACCTCTGACTCAGTTGAGAGAGCTAACACTGAATCACAACTGACACTTAACTAGTTGTGTCCAGGTCCAGCCTGGACTGATGGAGGGGCACTCATATCGGTTGGGTATGTCCAGTACCGATTGGGTGTGGGTCTATGGCACAAGGCTGGCCTCCTTTAATGTTATTTCATTGTTAGTCTTTTCCACTTTTATGCCAAGAGGTTTCACTGCTTGGTGAGGAGTGTTTAGAGAAAGAGGTAAATGTTTCAAATGTCATTTTATAAATTTTCTTCTGTTCTAAGTGAAGGTGTTATTGCCTTGAAGAATGTCCCTGTTTTTATTTTTCATAGTCACAAAGTGAACTATACAATGTGGGAATGTATTCAAATTTAACATAGTAGAATGTCTGCTTTTACGCTCACTACTTAACCTTTGTAAACTGAGGAATCCATTGTCAAATAATTGGTGCGTGGCAGATTTTAAGGAATGATTAAAAGACTGCAGTAGATTTTGCTTCTTCAGAAGACATCTTTCTCCTGAAGAGGGTGTTATGTTGAAGTTCTCCAGTTGCCTTGGTTCCATGGCTATTTATGTGTGGTGGGTGGTGACTGGATAGGGATCTAGAACCGCAGCCCTGATTGAAATGATTCTTGCATTAATCTAGCATCTTATAGCATCTTAGTTAAAGGACAGCGTCTCCAATAATGCAGCATTCTTGAAACTAAATCACGATCTCAAACCCTGCAAAGCTGAAATCCACAACCATCTAATCTAGAAACAAGAGTGTTGTGAAATGAGTGAAGGTGACATGAAAATTGCTTCTGTCCTGACCCTATTCAAGAACAATCCCAGGAATATTGTCAAGCGTTGTCCTCAATGTTACCCTTCATTGTCAACAGTTAACTTAGTACAGATTGGAGATTAAATATCGGTCTTCCTTGTGGCGTTATATCACACCAAACAGTGCATTTCTTTGATTAGTGGGTCATTGAGGGGTAAGGTTCTGTTCAGAAATATTCAATCTTCTATCCTCTACACTGAAACATGTACTTGTTATGTACCCACTTCTTGAACTGCCAGCAAACAGGGTTAATATTTTCACCCCTTTAATGCCCAAATATTGTACAAATTATAATACGCACACACACAACTTAAACAATGGTTACCATTGACCAGAAACTGAACTGGACTAGCCATATAAATGCTGTGGCTACAAGGGCAGGTGAGAGGCAGGAATCCTCCAACAAGTAACTCACCATTTGACTCCCCAAAGCGAGTCTAGCTTCTACAAGGCACAAGTCAGGAGTGTGATGGAATACTGTCCACTTGTCTGAATGAGTGCAGCTCCAACAACACCCAAGAAGCTTGACACCATTGAGGACAAAACAGCCTGCTTGATTGGCACCCATCCACAAACATTCACTCCCTCCACTGCCAATGCACAGTGGCAACAGTGTGTACCATCTACAAGATGTGCTGCAGGGACTCGCCAAGGCTCCTTAGACAACACCTTCTAAACCCACGAGGACAAGGGCGACAGATAGATGGGAGCACCACCACATGGAAGTTCCCCTCCAAGTCACTCACATCCTGACTTGGAAATATATCGCTGTTCCTTCACTGTTGCTGGGTCAAAATCCTGGAACTTCCTTCCTAATAGCACTGTGGGTGTACCTACACCATAAGGATTGCAGCGGTTCAAGAAGGCAGATCACCACCACATTCTTAAGGGCAATTAGGCATAGGCAATAAATGCTGGCCCAGCCAGCGACACCCACATCCCACTAATGAATTTTAAGAAAATAATTGTACTACTCGTCATTAATGTGACTGTTGAGGTTATTTGTTTGAACAGAAGTACATAATGTTTGGAGTTATAGATGATTTTTGTGAATTCCCCAAGTGAGAATCATGCCACTAGACAAACGAGGTGATAGTTTGATTCATAAGTTTTTTTTGGTGTTTTCTTCTTCACACTACTTGTCTTCAGCTAACTCCATTTTCACCATACACCCCAACAGATATAGTTATAGTCTGAAAGAAAACCTAACTTAGTTCTAGGCTCAGTTAGACTGGAGAGTTGCTGGGCATCTGATAGCACACTGTAATGTAATGATTGGAGGGCTTTCCATGTTATTATTTCTGAATGCCTTTGTTTTCATTGATCCATCTTGAAGTAACTTGATTATGTAACAAATTTCCAGAGTTTTAAAGCTTCGTCTGAGTGGCCTATTATAAAAATGCGATAAATAAAATGATTAAATAAAATCCAACAGCACTGTGGGTACACCTACACCACAGGAACTGCAGCGGTTCAAGAAGGCAGTTCACCACCACCACCACCTCGAGGACAATTAGGGATGGGCAATAAATGCTGGCCTAGCCAGTGACACCCACAACCTGTGAATGAATAAAAAAAATTAAACAATATTACCCATGTATTCCCCCCATCCTCCCGCTTCCCCCAACCACACCCCCAGGATGTCTTGTATACCCCGAGGGATACGCATACCACAGTTTGGGAAATTCTGTTGTACACATTTTACTTTTTAAACTTCTGAAAGTGAACCTTCAGAGGTTTTGGAAATGAAAAGTTTTGTGTTTTGAGGGCTAAGTTTTTCAGCGCAGTGACAGGGTTAAGTCTTATGGAATTATTTGGTTGGTGGTGAATTTAAACCCATATCCATCCCAAGCTGATGCTGTATAGAACATAAGCAGCTAAGTTGTTTTAAGCCAAGTCCCAGTGGACAAGGTCCCACAACATAAAGGTGCTTCTCTCTTAATTGTCAGTGTCTTGAGATTGGTGTTAAAGCACATTCTTATGTCAGAGTCACAGTTGTGCTTTGTTCTCTGGCTTGATGTGCTGTCTGTGTCCTCGATACTGGTGCTGGAGCAGTTTTACACAGAACTAACTCTTGGCACTGGGCATAAAACTGCTATAATCTTTAATTAAAAAATATATATTGGGAATGAAAAATAGATTTGAAGTAATTTCTGTCAGCCAGTTTCATGAGCATACAGAATAAAGAAGGTTTTGTGCTTCATTTCACAAGTCACTGATAATTCAGTGGGCTGACAACAGCCACAGCAAGCTGTTTAGAGCAGTAGCTCCTGTTTTTGTTGAATATTTAGCCTGAATTCTGTTCTGACCATTTGTTTGTACTGTGTGGGACAGTTGGCCAGTTGTATCTAACTGATTCAAAGCTTGTTACTCCAAATAAAACCTCTACTCTAGCCTCATATGAGGTTAGTTGATCCAAACACCTTCAAATCTGATAACTCCTGTCCCAAGCATGCATTTGTGTAGTTTTTCGGTGCTTAAGATGTGACCTAATCTCATCCAAAGATCTGTCCATATTCACTTGTACCTCACTTATAAGGTTGTAGTCCAGGAAATTAAATTATTCCTCTTTGTGTTCCATGATAATATCGCATTCCTGAGTCAGTTGCAGCAACTTACATTGTGCTATTACGATCATGCATATAAACATTATCGGCATTCACCATGATTGCTGCATTTTGAATCAGGATCCTGAATGCAAACATATACTGTGGTCTCCAACTTTTGGAAGTAAGTTGGTAATAGTTCACCAGGAAGCAAAACCACCTGTGCAGAATTCAAATCCAGGTCTCAAAATTAAAAGAGTAGTGCTGAAATGTATTAGTTCACCTAGGAGCTTTTTGAGAAAACTTTCATCTTTTTTCACTATTTCTTAAATGGTAAACCTTGTTCCAGGAATATTTCAGTCTGTGATTATTAAATGGAACCCACTTAAATGTGTAGTGAGCCCATTAATGCTCAGTCTGTGACTGTAGTACCCAGCCGTAGTGATGATGGCGAAACTGTCAGTGACTGCAGTCATTACGCCACTGAGAATGATGGCAACTTCTGGAGACGCGGAGGTGCAGAATAACACAGAAATCCCAAAGTTGCTGTCATCGATTCTATACCCCTCCAGAAGATGCGCTATTGAGGTACCCTGGACTGCAATCAATGGAAAATCAATTAAATTGAAAACTTTCACTCATGCTATTAGTCTCACTGTAAAAACCCTTAAAAATGTTGCACCTTGTTGAATGCGGTGTAATTGGTTTTTAATGGCACACTAACGTCATAATTACTGCTAAACAACCACACTGGCCCTGACAAGCTAATTTTATAATTGCGGAATATCAAATTTCTCCATAATTTAAAAAAATTCTACATTTTTAAAAATTTGCTCTTAACTTGTATCTTAACCCATGCTCTTTGAACATTATTAAAAGTGAAAGATTTTAAGTACTTTTAACTTGGTTTGCTGTGTTTACATACTTCAGTTTGATTGACTGCTTACCTGCTTGCTGACATCACTGCTCCTACATGCCCAGAGCCCCTTTACCTGGACAACAGGTTTAAACAGTTGTTGGGAAAGGGGAAATCCATGCCACAGAGATCACTAGATCGTTGTGGACAACTTTCTTTGGAGTCAGTGGTGAGTGCAAAATCTGGGCCATTATCACTGACTCATGTTTGATATGAAAGATAAATGATTGCACACATCATGTTACCAATTAGACAGTATGGGTACAAAACCAATTTTAGGTATTGCTTGCCTTGACCCCAATCTAGCTTCCCTCACAGTTTCTAAATAAATACAACCATGTGAAAAACTGAAATGAGGGAGCAATTTTTGCTTTACAAAGGCCTCTAACCCCTAAGAATAAGGATTGCTGAAATGAGCGGGATAAATTTCACATTCAGCTGCTTGCCATCAGGTGTTCTGTTTAGAGTACAATATTTATAGATAGAGTCACAGCAACTGCTATTTGATAGGATGGATTTGCATTATTGGGCCTGAGTCCAATATGCTAAGGTGACGGTTTCAAACAAGGAAGCACAGATTTGAAAATGCATTTGTTTCTATTGTAATGTTGACAGTGACTTGGAAATTTGGACTGAGCCCTTGGTCAGGAAAATAGTTTGGGCTGAATAAATTATGCAAATTAGATCAAGCCATAACTACTTGATATCCCCCTTCCCCTCTCTCTCACGCACGCACACCAACAACTGAATGAATGATTTCCAACTTTCTAGCCACTTCATGTTGGGCGATGCATTCTTGCACAGTGAACTGGGACCCATTGTGAAAGAATTTTTGCAGTAGTGATATATGAATGTTGACCTCTTTCATTCCTGGTTCACTAACTGTGATGATTTTGGTTAGTGTTGCTTTTTATGACACCTTTTTATTGTGCCACAGTGTAGCCAAGGGCCCAAAAGCTCTCAAGTACTTGGCTATGTGTTGAGAGAAGGAAGATGAAAGGCATGCTTTGCAACTGTTTTTATCAGTCCATGTCACTTTATGCAGAAACATATAGACGAGTACAAGTGAAGAGAAGGCTTTTGAAAAATGCAAAGATATTAGTCAAAGGGCAACAAGTGGTTATTGGAGAGAAAACCATGTTAAAGCAATCCTCAATGTCAAATGGGACTTTAGCGTGATGTAATGCGACTAATATTATTGAGACCTCACTTTCAAATCCATTAATTAGGTGCTGGCTCTTAAACTCTCAACAGTCTAGAATCTTGTATTAATGCTTTTGTTTAGCAATGTAAATATAGTAGATACAGGACACATAAATGAAATACAGTCTAAGACTAGCTACCAATCCATTGGAAGTCAAGTATTTGAAATTATGTATATTTTATGACGTGCATGAATGCACCTTGGCATGAGTACGGATTTGAATGTTAACCATTTATGCCACTGGTTCGCCCCAAGATTTCCTCAAGACACAGCATGTACACACCATTGTGCTGGAACCTCACTGACACTCTGCAAAAGGGTAGAATTGAAATTTGCCAGAAAATATAAGCCCTGTCCCTCAGTAATCAGTACCATGACAGTTGCTGGGCTAGTAAAAAGATCAAATACAGATAACTGATGATACTAAACGCTATATTATATCCATCCTTGTGATAAACCTAGCCTAATCTTTCTAGTACATTTGTTCACTTTTCAGTATCTACAATTCATTGTTATATTTATGCCCATGTTGCTGGTGAAAGTATGCATGCACCAATTGGATATGATACACATGAACTTATGAATTAGGAGCAGGAGTACGCCACTCGGCCTATCAAACCTGCTCCACCATTCAATAAGATCATGGCCGACCTGATTGTAACCTCAATCCATATTCCCACTTACCCCTGATAATCTTTCACTTCCTTGCTTATGATTCTGTCTAGCTCTGCTTTAAAAATATTCAAAGGCTCTGCTTCCATTCCCTTTCGAGGAAGAGCATTCCTAAGACTCTCGCCTCTCTGAGAGAAATTTCTCTTCATCTGTCTTAAATGGACAACCCCTTATTTTTAAACAGTGACCCCTATTTCTAGTTTCTCCCACAAGAGGAAACATCCTCTCCACATCCACACTATCAAGACCCCTCAAGAACTTGTATGTTTCAGTGGTACATGGTCAACTGATGAGTCTATCAGTTACCCTATTTCTAAATGTTGAGTAAGTACATGACACAATAGGTTCTGAATGTATGTCCGACACGAGAGGCGTACCAGAAAGAAATGATTAAACAACAGTAAAACACTGTGAATGCTGGAAATCTGATATAAAAACAAAAACTTCTGGAAATCCTCAGCAGGTCAGGCAGCATCTGGGGAATGGGGAATTAACTGTTAAGTTTGTCAGAACAGCCTTGATAGTAAAACCACAAAAGATCTTTGGCGGATTTTGCAGTTGAAGTAGTTCAGAAATACTTAAGATTTCCAACTAACGTTGGAAAAATTAGAAAGCACTGGTCAAGCAGTGTGATATAATTAATTATGTTCATCAACCTATTTATGGGTTATGTGTTCAGCTTCACTTGAGATGTTGGCTGTCCTTCTATAGTGCCCTGAATGTTTCTTTTATATGCTGTAATACTATCTTAGCATGGTAGTGAATGACACTTATATGTATCTTAAATTTTCTCCTTTTTCCCCTGGTATTCTGAAGATTTGATTTGTATTAGGATATTAGTACCATGAGCATTTGTTCTTCCAGTATAAGTGACCATTAGTCACATGTTAGCTGAGGCAGTACGAAATGGCAGGGCATTTGACTGGGTGAATCACAGCCACTGATTTCATGCCCTTGTCTGATTTGAACGCTGATGCACTTCTCAGGATGGGATGAATGCTGGATAATGAACAGGGGCAGATTTTGTTCCATGACAGAAGAAGTACATTCCTTCTGAGTACTGATTAGCAACCTGGAACCTTTGCAGTCTGTATGGCTTGGTTTCATGCTGTTGATGCATTTACCCATTTAATCATCATAGGAGGCTTTTTCCTGCATGTAGTATCTACCAGATTATCAGTTTTTTCTTTACAGTGTTGTATGCACCTTACTGAAGACACTGTGGCATCATTGCTGCTTATTTCATTGCTGAGTTCTAACTTCACTGTGCACAGTTTAAACCGTGTCCCTTGTAGTATGTTCAGCATAGCTGGGTGCAGTGGTTGCCATGTAAACTTCAGTTTTGTGTGACAGTACTGTGACCATTCAGTTTTGTGTGACAGTACTGTGACCAACAGGTTGGGAGCAAGGTTGCTGCTGTGATTCAGTGAGGTGCTGCTTTTGGGAATGCTTTTATCTTACTGAGGGGACATTGGGGATTCTGCTGTAACTGATGTGGACTGGACTATTTTATTAGTCTTCCAAGTTAAAAATTTGAAGCATTGACATCAAATAATGTTTGGGGACAACAAATACTATTGGGATTGTTCAAAATCTCAATGCTCCTAGATTTAAATCCCAATCCATGTTGAGTTAGCTCACCTCATCCTTGAGTGATATGGTCTTTACTATAGGCCTGTATTCCTTGGTTAGGAAAGAGCAAAGCAAGATTATTCTTAAACACTATGCAAATCACTTGCTAGAGTTGTGCTTGATTATGTGGATAGTGTTTCAGGACTGAATTAGAATCCATTGTGATTCCCTCCTTGACTGGTTAGCCTCCTTGCACCTACCTGACTACCATGTAAGGGCAACATATGAATTAGGAGCCAGAGTAGGCCACTCAGCCCCCTGAACCAAGGTACCACAGGATTCGTGGAATCCTGTCTCATCAAGGATTTGGGTTCTTCAGGAGGGGAGAAAATTAACATTAAAAAATTCTTATGACTCTAAAAGATCTTAGTGTGTGAGTAATGAGTGAAAATTGGCACTGGGGGGCAGTATAACTTTAATTCTTGAACTGTTTGTTCAATTGCCCTGTTATTTTGAATAGACAATGCCATACCCTCATGTTAACAGCCTTACTAAGTATTCAAGAGGCCGTTTATATCCTGTGCATGTTATACTGATATCCTTTTATCACATTTCCGACTGAAATGAAAATGGTCCATGTGGTGTAGAGGCCCTGTTGCTTTGTGTATCCAATCAACAGTTTTACATTGCTGCCTACTAGATTTTAAACAACCCATCATCTTTGCCAAGATTTTGTCACTTGTGATTCTTGGCTCTGGGTCTTGTTTGCTTCTTTGGTTCCTCCCTGGCACAACCCCATCAGCTGGGAATTAACCAGAACAAATTCATATCTGACTGCCCAGTGCCTGCCTATGGCCTGGGCTGAATTTGACACAATCCTGTTCAGGAAACCAATTCAGTACAGCACAGAATAAACAAACTGCATAAACACTTGGTCATTTTGGAATGAAACCATTTAAATTGCCTTTCTTCCACTTTACCTTACCAGCAGACTATAAAATAAAATCAGGCAACAATTATATTGGCAGTGTACCAACCAGTTACATTTAATGAAACTATAATGTTGTTCCAGACTAGGTTGTTTGCTTGGCAGTGAACCTGATTATTTGCCACTCTATCCCACAATCATGGTGTTGGCAAGTCTGTTTCCAATTAGTTCAGGTCTTATGACTTGGTCACTAATGTGTTTTTTTTAAGATGATTTTTAGCTTTGATTTTTCAGATTTTTCCTATGTTGCCTCCTGTTCTAATAGTGACAGGGTGAGTAGTCACAACACAGCAAAAGTGCAATCATCGAGTCTGGAAATTGCTGCGCACCTCCTGCATGGAAAAAGGTGGATATTGGGCACCATGTTATTTTTGCCACCCCTTTTATTGTTTCCGGACTCTGATTGCTCAGTCCTTTTAAACAATATTTAACGCCTGGCATTGACTATCCTCTTTTTTTCAGTTCATGTACAACATAGTAGATTTAGCCCAGAGCTGCTGGATTTTCCTGGCTGCTTTTGGCAGTTACACAATTTTAACACCCAAGGTCTCCTTTGGTGTCAATATTTTCACTCCCCAGCATTCATTGTGTCACTGACAGCATTCTACTTAATACTGCTCAGTTTTAGCGTGTCAAATTGTGTCCTTGCAGGCTGAATACATTTTACTTCGAAGGAAATCATTATCCTTACCCCCTCATCCCTGTCACAACAGAAAGTCGTGATTGCATTAGATTTCTTACTGTTCCTCTTTAATTTCAAAGGTTGTGCCTACAGTTTAAATGAAGTGTGAACCCTTCTGGAAGAAAAACAAACTCTCCCAATGCTATGACATCTTGCATATTTAGAAGTAGAGTTTTGATAGCAAACTTGAATTTTGGACTGATTGGAGATAGGGTTATGAGGAGCCTCTAGATATCCAATGTGACAAATGGCTTGGTTTGAATCACAGCACAAGTAATCTGTCCTAATGTACTTCAGTTCTAGCTTTGGGCCTTCATAATTACAACACAGCTGCATAGCTATATTGCATGTGGAACACAAGCTGTTGTGCATAACACTCTTCTATGGGATGTGGAATGCTATAGAAGAAAGGTACCCAAGATGGGGCTAAATACAGATCTAAACCAAGTGTAGAATTGTAGAGGGGGAACCAAATCTTTTTCTTATCACTCTCACCAGATCTTGGATTCTGCAAATACTCTCTGGCTTCTCACATTCTGATATGTTCTGCAGAAAATGCACTCCCTGACGCTGCCCACCAACTTTAATGATTTGGTAAACATGCTTTTAAATATTTCCTGTTTCCTTTGGATGGAATCCAAGTGAATGATTAAGTTCACTATTTATAGAGCAGTTCTTCCCAAACACTAATCAGATTTTTACTTGCCATTTTTATTTGGATTTTCTGCCTCCTCCTCACACATCCTTGCAAGTATTCTGTTAGACTTATTCCCAGTTACTTGTGCACTGCTAACAGTAGTCAATATTCACCAGTGACTAAAATAATGGAACACCAAAGTTGCAAACTAACTGTATAAAATATGCCTTCCCTGAAGAATTATCTTGAAAATAGAACTTATTTCTGGGAATCATGCTGTACCTCAACAGAGGCTAACAACATTATAATTATACAGCTTCTTTCACCATTGCTGAAAAAAAGAGACATGTCTAAGCTTTTTGTCTTGTATTCAAAAGGGCACTTCGCAAGATTACCAATATAAGGGGAAAACAACAAAAGAGAGCACTCTCGTCACATACAGTATAAATTGTTGTTTTCCCCTTATATTGGTATTCTTGCAAATTGTCCTGATGAGTGCTGGACTAAAAGCTTAGACATGTCTCTTTTTTTTTTCAGCAATACTCAAGTTCTGTACTACTAAATGACTATTTTCTTTCACCATCTTATTTATGTCCCAGACAGCTTAGAGGTCAGTAGACAATACTAATGATCTTTTAATTTATGTAATTTTCCTTTTTGTGTGATTTTAATATAAAAAAATCTTCTAAAACAAGTTTTCATGCTCACCAAAGTAAAAGATTATCAAGGGAATTAAAAATTTTCCTTGCATGGCTCAAGCAAGTACAGGTTTGTTATATTGGAGATAAATTCGAGCTAAGGTTCATTTTAACTTCAATTGCAGAAGAGCATTCTGGTACATCAGTGACTGTTCTCTACACCCACCCTGACAGCACATTATCTACACAGTGTGTATGTAATTTACACCTAGAAACTGGAGATCAAAATTGTCCACACTCACTACACTTGAGGGTCAATAAAACGCAGAGCCTTTCATTCTGTTAAAAACTAAGAAAACAATGACATTTATATAGCACCTTTCACTACCTCGGGATGTTATAAGTGCTTTCCAGCCAATGAAGTACTTCTGAAGTGTAGTCACTATTGTCATGCAGGGGGAACAGCAGCCAATTTGTACATAGAAGATCCTACAAAGAGCAGTGAGATAAATAACTGGTAACCTGTTATAAGGACAAGTTTATAAGGCTGTTAAAAAGCATATGGTATCCTTGGCTTTATAAATAGAGGCAGAGTGCAAAACACTGGAAGGGCCTCAGCTAGAGTATTGTGTCCAATTCTGCGCACCACACATTAAGAATGATGTCAAGGCCTTGGACAGGGTGCAAGCAAAAGAATTTTAGCAGAATGATACCAGGGAAGAGGAACTTAATTTAAGTAGAGAGACAAGAGAAGTTGGGATTTTTATCCCTAGAGCAGAAAAGGTTAAGGTGAGATTTAATTAATGTTTTTTCAAATTATGTGGGGTTTTAATAGAATGAATAAGGAGAAAATGCTTCCTCCAGCATGAGGGTTTAGAAGCAGAGGGCATAGATTTAAGATAATTGGCAAAAGTACCAGAGAGGAGATGAGAATTTTTTTTTAATGCAGCGAGTTGTTATGTCTGAAAGGGTGGTGAAAGCAGCTTCAGTGTATCTTTCAAAAGGTAATTGAATATATATTTGCAATGGAAAACTTTGTGGGGCTATGGGGAGTGGGAGTAATTTAGAGCCAGCACAGATACGATGGGACTCTTGTGCTTTATGATTTGTATTTAGGTATTGATTGGCAGGTTAATATTGTTTAGTACACTGGGGGAATTCCCCTGCTCTTCTTCAAATAGTGCCATAGGATCTTTTACATCCACCTCACAAGGCAGGCAGGGCCTTGGTTTGATGACTCATTCAAAATGCAGTAGTTCTGATCATGCCACATTCACTCAGTACCACATTGAAGTGCTGGCCTACATTATATGCTCAAGTCCCTGGAGTAAGGCATGAACCTACAATCTTCTGACTCAACCAGAGTGCTACCAATTGAACCATGGCTAATGTTGGTTTGAAAGCCATGACCCATTTTTAAAAAAAAGAACTTCACTTGCCTGATACATGAAGTAGTCAAACCTGATGTTTTAATCATGAGTGAAGGGAATGTACTTTCTTCTTATCAGCCTTTCTCTGGCCAATGCCAGGACATTAACACTTAATTTTCGCTCCTTTTTATTTATCAAATCTTTACAGTTCTGATGGACTTCCCAGCTGTTCAGCTCAATACATTAGGTGAATGAAATTGATTGGGACACCCAAGCTTTATATCTTCCTGGGCCCCTTGTGCTAATGCCATGGGGCCCAGCAGGCCACATGTGAAATTTAAATCAAAGTCCCCATTAGTTTGCATTGATCTGAAGCTGCCAGTACCTACAGATTTTGTTCTGATTTGGGATTTATTCACCTATGTGGTAACAGCACTACGAGTGGACTTTCCAAACCTCCAGACCACAAAATTTAACCTGAACGGACCAGCGAGTAGGAAATTGAACGAAGGTGCATGGTCTGTATGCGCGCCAGGATTTTTATCCTATTCTGTTTTCTTATCAATACAATCCAATGACCTCTGTGCCTATTATTTTATTGCTTATTTGTTCCAGCTCCACATCAAAATTACTAGGCTATTAACCAAATGGGGAGAACCATTTTAGACACTTCCCATGACCTTAATCATCATCTATAACTTCTAATGTAAACCTTTGTCGAACGTTTTGTGAAAATTCAAGTTCAGCTGTCTCACTTTCATTAGACCAGCCATCTGAAATGTTCCTTGACTTGGTAGGAGAAGCAAATTCCACTGTAAAATTTCCATGGTACCAAACTACCTGTTAACCATCTCATTGAAAGTCTCTGTTGTGCTAGAACATAGATCAACCAGGACCATGTTGTGAGATAACTAATATTTAGAATGTGATTGAATAGTCGACCCCCCCCTTTTTTATCTTGTCCTGGTGATGACTTCTTTTATGGGATGGTTGTTCTTCAGGAGCATGGACCTAAGACACACAAGTCTTGGCACATTAATGGTCTCAAGTGTTGAGCAGTTTATTTAGCTGCTGGATATTTAATGAGCAAGTGCTTATTGATAAATTGATGAGATTTGTGCAGAAAGCCCCGCCAACATGGTATTTTTAAAAGAGCAGCCATGTCATTTTGGAGAAGCTATTGTTAAGATCGTCTAACCCTAAAGGGTACAGAATGTCATTGTAGATGAGCTGGCCTCAGTGGAAGACTCTTTCTTTCAAACATGGAGTCTGCAGTAATGATGGTTCGGATTATTTTCAGTTAATACAATTACCTGGAATATATGTCACCCATATCTCATGGCCATGCTGCAAAATATGATAACCTAAATTTTATTAGAGCTGTCAGGGTAATTGAGCTATAGAACTAAATAGCCTCTGTCCTGTAAAGACCGGTGGTTGGTGGATGCATTTGCCAGCCTGGCTTCTGTTTCCCTCCTGTCTAGGACTTGCAAGATCAGATGACATTGATTAATATCTTGCAGGGTGAGGGCAATTCAGTTGCTGGGTTTTCTTGCTCTGAGGATTTATAGACACCCCACAGATAGAATCTGCTATCACAGCTGTAAAGTTAAAAGTGGCATGGAGCTTCTCAAATTTGACAGCATGGCTCTCATGGCAGCCTTAAGCAACCAATATTACTGCATCTTCCTCCAGCAAAGTGGTTTGGCTTTCTGCTGAAACCTATCACCTTAAAAGGGTATAATACTGAGTAGAAAGGTTATTATATTGTCAGCAGCAAGGCTGCAATCTATTAGAGTGAGGTATTCCAGCTATTCCAGTTTACTTACAGTTGAGGGCTTTTCCTTGTAGCTCACTGGGAATCATATTGCCAGCTATGTGCCACTGGTGAGAAATTTCCCTTTTGTTTATTCTTTAATAGGATGTGGCTGTTGCTGATGGGGCCAGAAGTTTTTGAACCTCTGTAGTTTTTTTTGTAGTGGTTTGATACAGCTGAGTAGCCTGCTAGGCTATTTCAGAGAGCTGTCAAGCGCCAACCACATTGTTGACTCCAGACCCATAGCATGTAGGCTAGACCAGGTCAGAACCATAGGTCTCCTTCTCTAGAGGGTGTTGATGAACAAGTTGGGGCTTTATAACAATCTGTCTGCTTCATGGCCATCTTTACCAGCGCTAACTTTTTAATTCCAGGTTTATTTAATTAACTAAATTCAAATTCACTATTTGCCATGGTGGGATTTGAACTCGTATCACCAGATTATTAATCCAAGCATCTGGATTGCTAGTCTAGTTAAATCATCACTGCTACAATACCGTGTTGAATGCCAATTTATAATCAATTGGCATCCCATTTCATGATTGATATCTGACATTTTTTAAAGCTCAACAGCAGTCTGGTTCTTCGAATCTAAGGCTGTTACAGCACAGAAATATATCATTTCACCCATAACATTGTACCAGTATTTTTTAACCCATTCTCCATGCACTTTAGCTTGCAAGGATTAATTGTCTTGTTTTGCATTTAGGTAGGTTAATTATGAGGTAACGTCTGTAATTGTTGCCTTCAAATTTCATTTATCTTAACACTTCACGGTGCTGCTTATCTGATTTTGCATTCCTCTTCTATTGAAACATTTATTTTGTTGATCACAGCGCCACAGTTTTTTTATTTAGAGGGAAGGCAATTACTTTTTTTGGGAGCAATATTGTAGGAAATAATTTTTATAGTGCCTTTCACGGAACAGTATATTCCATTCGAGACCAGAATTGGAAGAGTAGCAGGTGCATATTGGGACGTAGAGTTGTGTAAGATTACATAAATTGTGTGCATGTGGAGGGTGTGAAGCAGTGGAGGGATTTGAACAGATGGATTTTTAGGTCCACACATTGGGAGGGAGAAGCCAGTAGCTGTCATTGAGGACAGGAGTAACACAGTGTGGTTAGGATAAGACCAAGTTCTGGAGGGTTAAAGTTTATTTAAGGTAGAGTTGAGGTGGAAGGAATTGGGGATAGGTCAAGTTGGATTGTTACAAAAGGTGGGGATAAAGGTTTTGGTGGTGTGGAAGATAAAGACTTAGGCAGGCAAAGCAATGTGGATGGATTAGATGTATTGTCTGAAGCTCAGCTCGTGTTTGAGGAGGAAACCAAGGCTCTTTATCACCTAACTTGGCCTGAAAGAGCAGCTGGAAGTGCAAGGAGGCAAGATGGAAGCTGGCACCCAAGGCGCATGGTTTCTGGGAGGAGATGACCTTAGTCTTAGTAGCAGTGATAAAGTCAAGGCTGGTGACAGAACAAAATGATTTGTGTTAATATCATCTGCAAAAACACTCCACATGTACAGGGCTTATGCTTTAACCAAACATTGTTGAGTTGATCTGAAGACTTGCACCTTGCCAATGCTCTGAACAAGGTTTAATGAGAAGTCGGAGAATTTTTCTTCTCCAGTATTTTGTTTTACTTCTGTGTAGTTCATTTAAGTGGGAGTTTGACAGAATGTTAGATTACCCACCATAGATATGGTCTTCCTCCATTTGAATGTGGTTCATTTCTATTTAGAATTCTTTCTCTCTTCCTGATTATTTTGTGTTCCAACTGCCTATTGTTTAACTCCATCTCTGTTGCTTCCTCTGGTATGATTCTAAGCAAGGCCATTAAGCGTATAGAAGGAGCAGGAAAGACAGCTGGGCCAAGATGGCTATTTATGGCACCAAGTGTTTAAAGAGAAATCCCATATGTCCATCCCCATTTTATAGAAGGGTATTAATCTGTAATATCCTTTCTATTTGTACTTGTGTTTTGACAAGTTTACCTGTGCTGATGCATTGCTGTAATGTATACCAAATGGAATTGTGGATTGCAGCCCCAAAATGTGAGGAAAACCCCTGGAACCCCGTGCCGCTAAAAATAAAATTGGTCTAATCAGTTGCTGTATACTAGTGTCTTCTCGTGTAATGGAAATTGGTCCTGCTGATGTACATTGAGAAGTAGTATATTGAACATCCTTGGCAGAGTTTGATTTCTCCAATAGAAGAGTACTGTAAAGCTCTGACACTGGCGTATCCCTTATGGAGTTCCGAAACGGCGCCAGGAGAATAACTAATTCCGGTTTCTCTAATGCAATTTCCTTCCATTCTGATGGCTTTATTCGCAAGCATTCATTGAAAAATAATTCCATGTCTTTATAAGTTTTGGGCAGTCTCCTAACTCAGCTGACATACATCCAATACTTAATAGGTTGGATGTAAAAATGTAACGCAGCCTGTCTTTAGCCATAGCTCTTAGCACATTTCTTCCTTACCTTTGAACTGAGAGGTGACTAGAATCATCATTTGAAGACCAGACAGTTCGTGTTGCACACTGTTGTAAATCTCATCGCTTTGAAACCTTCTTATGACATATTCCTGTTTTGTTGCCAGTTTTCCTCTTTTCTGTATGTATTGGTTCTGTGCCAAGGTGCAGTTCACCACCATCTGGCAACCTTTTGCATCTTACCAACATGTTTTTTAAATTTGTTCCCAGGGTGTGAGTGACGCTAACAAGGTTGCATTTATTGCCGAGTGATCATTTTACATTTGAGTGGCTTGCCAGGCCAATTCAGAGGGTATTAAAAGTCAACCAGCTGCATACAATATAGCTGTGAACGATGGTTCTTTTCCCTAAAGGACATTGACGAACCAGTTTGTTATCCACATCAATATCTCTGGGGCTAGCTGAAAAATTGGCAGATTTCACAGCTTGCCATAGTTTGATTTGAAGTCATGACCTCCGGGCTACTAGCCCTGTACCATAAGCACTGTATTACCATATCTCACATTCTTTTGTGTCAAGAAATTATTCAGCAGGCAATGGATTAATGTGGAGGCTATTGGTATGCACTTCTACTAAGTATCATTGGCTTCAGTACAGAATTTCTGTCGTCTGTCCCAAGAACAGCTAACAGTGCTGACTGGGAATTGGCCCTGGGATCTTCCTAGTCCAATGATTTGATGCTTGACACCTGGTGTGACCCCAGAGTTAAAATTGTCGGGTAGGTGGTGGGGTGCAGAGGGAAGAGTTGTTGAGCAGGGTGGGAGTTCAAACAGTAGGCATTTGGGCACAAAAAAATAGCTAAGACACCTACCATTTTGCAAGCTCTGTTGGTGTCAGTGATTAGGCCCAGAGCTCATTTGATTAGGCCACACCCACAGGTAACAAAACTGTGCACATTAAAATGGACCTCACAGTCAATCCCAAGGCTATCAAATCTGAATCTCTGCTCCACAAATGTCATTGCTGCCTTGGAGCTTGCGACCCCAATTACCCGTCCTGCAACCTGACTGCAGTTCACGAACCACAGTTTGGGAACCCCAATCCTAGCCTATGGCTCAGTTCCTCAGTGGATAAACTCATTAAGTCATCAGGGAAAGGTGCCTGTTACTGCTTTATTTCAGGACATGCCTTCCATTTTTGTGGTCCCAGCAAAATTATGAATGTGTTCAGTGACCTGCTCTGCGTCTTTCGGCCTGTGTCTCACTAACTCCCACTACACGCACATACATATTTTGCTTATGACTTGTTACCAATATACACCTTTTCTACCCAGATAGAACCCTACCTTGGTTGACATTTTTTCCTCACTAACTAAAATTAGTATTATCCAGAACAGGAGATCAAATTTTTAAATCAAAATTTACATATTTCAGAATAGCATATTTAAATGTAACTATTGAATAGTCTTTTGTGTCTAAATGTCTTCTTTAAAGCTTTTACTTGACTTTAGCCTCTCTCTAAATCTTGGCCTTGGACTTGGTATCTTTGCTCATGAGTGTAATGCTGTAAACTGAATTTGGGTTACATAGCAACTAATTTTTCAGGATTATCAGTACTGGTTAGTCAGTAGCACTGATGTAATATTTTTCTTAAGCTCCTGGCAGTTTATGCTCAGTTTCCTTTTAAAAAAATATTTGAGAAGCTGGAGAACAAATTTCAGACACTTTGAGGTAAAGTTTGCTATCAACTCGTTTTTAAAAAGGACAATGAAGAAAAATGATTAGTTACATACTTGTTCTGTCTTCTTTAACTGAGAGTCTTTCCTTATGTTAATAGTTCAATTAAACAAAGTGTTGACTATTAGAAAAGGTAAATGTTTTAATTTCTTACACTTGTGTGTGAGCGGGAAAGAGCGGGAATTCACTTCCATTGTGTGCATTGTGTTTCACCAGTACTAACTGGTAATCAGTTAAGCTGATTGTCTTTTGAAAAAGAAACCTTTAATTTTCATTCCTTTGAAACACAATAGCTACTGGCACATCCACATGGTGCTGGGCTGTGCAGAGGTTCATAATGCAGTGTCCTGCTCTTCTGAATGGTTAGGTGACTATAAAATAAAAGCAAAAATGCTAAACTAAATTCCCACAAATGCCTCTATACTTTCACAGCAGGTAATCCTTACCCTTCTGGGTAGAGAATAAGCTTGCTTCTTGTTCCTACTGGTAAAACATGAGTTTTGCACACTCACCATGTTAAATCCTTTGTATTCTATATTTTGTGGTGTGTGAAACCTGTTTGATACTGCCTTTTATTCCACTTATTTCAAATTACGTCACAGAAACATTATCCAACTGTAGTTTTTAGTCACCTAAAATTTCACTAATTCAAAGTCTCGAACTTGCATTCAAACTTTGTTAAAAATAAACCCCTATTGATTTAGTATCAGACTGACTCTACATTTTATTTAAAAAAAATTAAAGCAAGGAACTTTATGATCTAACATGAGCAGCTTCCACACAAAAGGCCTCAATGAATCATTATCTTGGAATTGTTCCTCTCCTCCACAAAGTCTAGCAGCTCTAGTCCCTCTCAGTTATATTGTGTCTTCGGTAAAACCACAGTTTCATTAACCCCTCACTAACCCCTTGCATCCACTTCTCCAGGCACGTTTTTATTGAGAAATATGATAGGTTTAAGCTGGGGAGAGAATAGAACTGATTGAAACAGGAACTGAGGATAAGTCAACTTTTGCTTTTCTACAAAGCACCGATCTCAGCTTATATCCCTGTACACATCTTCAATCCCTTAGCTATTGGTTTATTCCCTTCTCCCGCAGCACCGTTAGTGACTGTTCTTTCAGTTGTCATGTACCAATTCATGGAATTTATTCCATAAATATCTGTCCTGCAAATCTACCCCCTTCTTTAAAAGTCCTTCATTTGTCTCCAATTTCCTGTAAGTCTTGTAGGTCATGTGTTTCATCAGGAGGGTAAAAATACATGCTAATTGAATGATCCAATCTTAGACTGGATTAGAAGGTAAAGAAAAGAGGACAAAAAAAATTAAAAACTCAAAATTGTCTCATGTACTAATAATTGAGAGTTATCATTGCAAACATTGAACGCACTTCACAACTTCATAGCTGTGACTCTGTTGGTAGCACCATTGCCTCTGAATCAGATGGTTGTAGGTTCAAGACCAAATCAGGGTCTTGAGGACATAATCTAGGCTGTCATTCCAGCGCAGTACTAAGGGAGTGCCATTTTTCAGAAAAGGCTTTAAACCATGGTTCCATTTTCCCTCTGCAGTAGATGTAAGAAATTGCATGGCACTATTTGAAGAAGACAGGGGAGTTCTCCCCAGTGTCCTGACCAATATTTAACGCTCAACCAACATCAGTAAAACAGAAAATTGTTCTGCACAAATTGGCTGGTGTGTTTCCTACATTATAAAAGTGACTACACGTCAAAAGTAACTCATTGGCTGCCCAGGGCTTTCGGCATGCTGACGTTATGAAAGGCAATATAAAAATGCAAGTCTTTCTTTAATGGGAATGGACTGAAAATCGAAAGAAACTGGAAGTGGTTAGGAAGGATGGCTGGGAATGTGACCGAAGAGGAAAGTCAGGAGATGGCTTTTGAAGGTGGGGAAAAATGCACAAGAGGAAGGGCTTTGATGCCTGAAGGCTCTGCTACCAATTGTGAAGCATTGAGAGTGAATGAACAAACAGTAGTCTGGGTGTGGAAGAGCAGAGGATGCAAAATCAAAAATAAAAGCTGGAGAAGGTTGAAGAGGTGGGGTGCAGTAAGACCATGCAAATGAGCATAAAGGTTTTGAGTTCAACATGCTGGAGGACTGAGAGCCAGTGGAGCTTGTCAAGGACTGATGAGTAGGATTAGATGTTAACTGCTAGAATTCTTCTGCTTGAGTTGAAGTTGATTTATGCTGGAGCTTGGGAGATCAGGTAGGATGGTGTTGGAAACAGAGAGAGGGTTGGAAGCACTTGATATATTGGACATAGGAAAAGATGGTCTTTTGCTGGACCGGTGTAGGGTTTGAAGCTCAGTTCAGGTATTGAGCAGGATATCCATATGCACTGTTGTTTTAAGCTTAGGCAAATAGCCAATGAGGGAAATGGAATATTGCATGAGGTTGCAGAGTTTCTGTTGCAAGTTGATAAGAGTTGGTGATCTTGCCATGACTTAATTGGAGGAAATACTGGCTCATTCACTTTATGTTGAAAAGGCACAGCACCATGAGCAGCAAAGCAACAGCCATGGAGTCAAGGGTGAAACTAGAAAAGTAAAGCTGCGTGCTTACAGATAATGTCGCTGAGAGATGATGCGTATTTGACAAATAGAAAGGGGCTAATGGTGAAAAGGGGCATGTTCAGTGATACCTTGTTTCCCTACTCCAGCATATGACCAACCCATCTTTCACTTACAGACTTCACTCACCTTGTGATCTAATTAAATGGAACATTGACATTATTTCCTGCTTTAAATAACTATCACACAAGATTGCCTTTGGGAACTCTGGTTTCTCAATGAAATTCGTAACTGAGCATACAAATCCTGAGCCTGTGATTAGTGTAGTGAACTCAATTGGACCAGTGGTAGGGGTATTACAGTTAGCCTCTGTGCACTTAGATTAAGTGGAAAGAAAGCGAAGAACACCATTTCCAGAATTGCAGAAGCGAGTTCTCCGCCCACCTGTTGTGCAGTAGGGGTGTCAAGTGTTGGGTTGTGTATGAAAGAATGTGTGTTTGCTGTTGAGTGATAAAGTAAGATTATGAACTTCTGAGCTGGGATAAGGTGTATATAGTGTTGGTGATGTTGGTTGCCAAGCATTTGTGAAGTGGTATGTGTTGGTGAATGTTGGGTTAGAGTTATTTGTTTAGCTGAGTTAGGGGTGTAGGGTTGTTGAGTTTGCACGGCCTGTGAAGCACTTGTCTGCATTGCTGATGGATGAATAGAGTTACCTGCTGAGCTGAGTAAGTGGATATGGGTTGCAGAGTGCTGGGACTTAGCTGCTGAGTGCATTACTTCCATAGAGGGACTGTCCATTGTTTAATTGGTGGGGTTAAAGGAAGTTACTGAAGTGCATTCAAAGGTTGACAAGTCACATGGGCATTGGCTAATTTCTGATCAAGTGGGCATGTGGGCTTATGAGTGAGTTTGAAAGCACAGTTTAATGATGGGAAGAGTGTAGTGCAGTTTGCTTTGAATAATGTTCAGTTGTGTTTGTGCTCCCACTAGGACATGGTGCTGATGTGAAATGTGTAGACTGGCATCCTACCAAGGGATTGGTTGTGTCAGGAAGTAAAGACAGCCAACAGCCAATCAAATTCTGGGATCCTAAGACGGGTCAGAGTCTTGCAACACTGTAAGTGATGATGGTTCTAATGTAGATAATAACAATTATAATGTCAGAATGGTTTATGATCCAGTCAACACATGGGATCAGCTTAATTAACATGTTAGCAGGATGGAAGTGGTTTTATCAAGGCTGAACAGGAATATCAAGCTCTGGAATCTCAGTTAGCAAAATGAAGTCCAAACTAAGAAAATTTCCAATTCTGCTGGTGTATTATATACTACTTAGGTTGGTTCCAATGGAGTCTGCAGCCCAGTGCCCTATTTATTGATTATTTTTTACTGAGTCAACTAGAGTTATTAAAATTTCCAATCCAAAAAAAAGCCAATTTCAAATCAATTTATATAATTTAGGCCCTGATGGGCATTGCAAGAACTCAAGAAAATCTGTCAGCTCAGACTGCTGTTTAGTAATAGTCATTCTTATATAAGCATCTTGTGATTTTTTTCCTTGAGAAACCTCATAAAAATGTTCCAAAGCAGTACCCTCCCTCTTCCCCTGCATCCCTTCTCTGTGGTTTTGATAGCTACAGTGACTGGGGTGTGAACTGGAGCTCTGAGGAACATACAGTGTGGAGGCAATAGGGCACAACACCTGATGCAAGAGGAGAGACAGGAGCCCTGGAACCTCATGCTACCCAAGGCAGAATAGAGGAAGTTAAGTTCTGTAGACAGCATGGTGCCTGGGAGAAAGGGCAAACCTCTGCAGATAGTACTAGATCCAAGGCCGGTGAAGGGGATGTATGTAGCAGAACAGGAGTGCAGAAAACATAAAGCCTGATGTTGAATCGGAGGAACCTGGCAAACATGGTGTTAGTGGAGGGGGAATGGGGAACACTTTTCATCACACAGGGAGGATAGGGTTGTGCTGAATAAGGAAGCTGGGTCCTGCAACTGCATCTAATTATGTTGGGATAAAGGACATCAAACGGCACAGGCTCCCAGCGATGGGAAGCTTTAATTACGGAGGGAGACTTGAAATGTTGCTGCTATATCTACTGCAGCAGCAGAGGCCAAGAGGAAATTTTTTCAATTTTTTTTGAATTACAAAGGGAATTCAATTGTGTGAGTAGGGAAAGGCTACTTCCTGTAATCACAGACTCAGTTAAGGAGTCATCAACTTAAAATTTTCAGTGAGGTGAGATCTTAGGAGAAATTTCCTTATGTAAGGAGCTTGGAATGGCTGAAACTGAGACCATTATATCTATCAAGGAAGAATTTAGATAAGCATGTGAAGCATTAAAAGAAACAGGGCTTTTGGGAATGTTCCAGTACAGAGCTAGCACAGATACAGTGGGGGGATTGGCCTCCTGTTGTGCTGTAAATATATCCTTCCTTTTTAAGAGAGGAAGTTACAGCAATGAAAAATCTTAAATTTTGAATTGCCTTGCCAATAATTTGGCATGATGTTTAAATTCAGTGTACTTTGCAATGTTAAATCTGTGTTAAGTTTCAGTAATTCATACCCTGGTGATTGTGACACCTCTCCCCAGTCATGCCCACAAAAACACAGTGATGGAAGTTAAATGGAATCAGAATGGGAACTGGCTTCTCACAGCATCGCGTGATCACCTCTGCAAAATGTTCGACATCCGTAATTTGAAGGAAGAGCTGCAAGTCTTCAGAGGCCACAAAAAAGAGGCTACAGGTCAGTAATCTTTGTCTTCACCAACATCTCAGGGCAGTAAATGAAGAGTCTGCAGCCAGGCAGAAATCCTAACTTGACATTTGCTAATATCCTGCCAAGCAGCATCATGGAACCAACAAATGTACAGAAATAGTGTGAGGTTGAGATATAAGACCTACCCGAACTAAGCCCCTGCATTATAAGGTGGCAGAGCATCATTCTTATGTGTTCAACTTCCATATCCAAATTGATAAACTGTTATCCAAAGGGGAGAAATCTTGTCCCTTTTGGAGTTTTTGGAGCTGTGCATAAGCCATATTACGTGCAATTCCTTTCTATTCCCCAGATCACAAGATGAGTGAAGCCTATAAGTGAAAGATGGGTTGGTTATGTGCTGGAATAGGGAACAAAGGTCTCACTGTTGCCTCCCCACCTTCTATTTGTCACATCTATCAACCTTATTCTATGTTTGTATGTATAAACAGTTTATAAACTATACCTCCCCCCATATAAACCTAATACCTCACACCTCTGTATAAACCTTATTTCTGTCCTTAATTTAAGCCTTATCCCCACCCTATGTATAAACCCTGTTCCCGCCCCCTTTATGTAAACCTTATTCTCCAACCCTTGTTTATAAACCCTAATCCCAGCCCCCTATATAAACTTTATCCCCACCTCCTAGATATAGATCTAATTCCCACCCCTATATTTAAATCATATTCCAAAATACTTATTCTCACACTCCTTTATATAAATCTTATTCTGTGCCCATACATATAAAACTTATTCCTGCCCCCTATAATAACCTTATTGCTGTTCCATAAATATACCTTATTCCTCATCCCACCATTGGTAAACCTTATTCCCCCCATATATAATCCTTTTTAAAGAAACATTTCGCTTCTGTTGACCCATCTACAGATTTTCATACTCAAAACTAGTATAAGTTCCTAACAACTGCATTGCTTCATTTTGAGTTAAAGCTGTATATTTTTCAAAGTTTTTATTGAATTTGTGACCATTTAGGTTGAACTATTATTTTTACTTTGGATTTTACAACTTTACAGAATCCATGACATTGATTTGTGGTTCTGGAGCACATTTTCTTGTTTTTGTGGTTTAATTTGGTTGGTTGAACCATTGTGTCTTGGCTGAATGAACCTTGGTTTTGGGGAATGGCATCTTGTTGTGCACCCATCCCTCTAATCCTCAATATAAATATCTGTATTGCCCATCAGGAACCTATTACTTCCATAAGTATGTAGTTTGTGGCAAGCTCAGTTGTATTGCTGACTGAGTTTCAATTTTGATGGAAGGAAATAGTTTTCCCTTAATGTTTTTTAAAAAAGAGACCTCAAGCTCCACCAAAAGTTACATACACAATGGACCACTTGTTGCAGTGGTCCAAAATAACAGCAGCAGCTGAGCTAAACGCCATGCAGTTGTAAAAATCTTAAACAGAATGCTTCAAAGTCCACAAGGGCAATAGCTTCTAGTTCATGTTGTGGCACATTGGAACTTCAGGATTCTGATATTGCAATGGTACCTACGAACATGAATAAAAATCCCAAATGTAAATGTCTATCAGTGCAGAACCTTAACGAATGCACAGTCAGAATTTTCCTTAGTGACTGCACAAGCATTGGTTAGTGCCAATGCAATCAGTAGGACATTGCCAATACAGCACGCAAGGAATTTATGGGGCTTCCAGTAGAGCCCTAAGACAGCACAAGGGCTGCCATTGTGCCTCTAATGCTGTCTTATGGAGTAACTGGCATATTTTCAAGAAGAATTATTGAATTATCTGATGGTTCATGACAATATGCAAAGTCTAAAAATAGGTCTATAGAATCCTGATTATCTTAACAATAATTCAAAATAAATAACTACAATTCATGTGAGCCTTGTTCCAATATCTCTGGAAGTGAATGCTACCATTTGAGCTTTCTGTCAATGCTTGAAACTTGTGCTCATGGCAGAGTGGTAATTTGCATAGAGAGGCAAAGCCTCCAATGAATTGGAACCTGCAACCTTATACATGCCATGAGCGGGATAGGGCCCCATGCAGCTTATAAGCAGCCCTTAGCCATACTACACTATGTCAGAAATCTTGTGGAATTCCCACAGTGTTCTGTTCACTCTGAAAGATGGTAAGTAACATCTGATTATGTTCAACCTAAAGCTTACAATGACAACACAGGAAGCAGAAAGACACACCAAGTTATTAATACAGATATTGAAGAACACACTAAAGATAGAATCAAACAACAAGAAATTAAATTGTTCCCTTTAGAGCATATTTCTCTCCCCGACCTGATGACATATTTGGAGAAATGATTTCCTTTATTGATGCCACACTGTTTGACCTCATGAGCAGCCATTAATTAAAGTCAAGCAGTTAAGACACTGATTTCATGTCAAAATGGACCTTTCGCATCAAAAGTATTAATGTTGGGACAATTATTATCTATCCACAAGAAGCATATCACTAGGAATTACAAATTTGTCTATCTCAACCTGCGTGCCCACATATAAAGAGAAACTGCCATACTGGAAAGCAAAATTTGGCCCAGTTAATTTGATAAATGGCATTGGCACCAGCTGTTTCTCATCCAAAGTGAAGATGGGTCTGCTCAGTTTTATACAGTAGACAAAGATCTCTCTTAAAGATTGAGCTATTTAAAGCCAATTTTTAAATCACATTTTATCTTATCTTTGTAAATTGGAAAGTTAAGTAAAAATCCCCTGAATTGTTGCAGTTAGGTTAAGCTTGTGACGTAGAACAGCTGCATCTCAGTGTAAAATGATTTAAATCTGTGTCCTTTCTTTAACTTGTACTTCTCTCTGTTCACAGCTGTGGCTTGGCATCCAGTGCATGAAGGGCTGTTTGCTAGTGGGGGATCTGATGGCTCTTTGCTGTTCTGGCACGTGGGGTGAGTAAAATCTGGAAATGTGTGTGTACAGGGCATGTAACAAATAACATTCCAAACAAATGTGTTTTGATTATTTTCCTGTCCTTTTGACTTTTCTCAGTGGGAGATGAGGCCCATGTATAGCTTTCCTAGGCGGGTCTGAATATACTGTAACCACTTGTCAGCTAAGATACACAACTTTGGCTGCAACAGTCCACATTGTGTGCCAGACTTGATGAAAACCTTGATGAGACCAGTATTTTCTTTCGTAATGTTTGCTGATCTAGCCCATGCTCTGCTATTGTATTTTAAACAAGTCTGGCCAAACTCTGTTTATGGGTGTATCTGATTGCAGTGTGGAGAAGGAGGTTGGAGGAATGGAAATGGCTCATGAAGGAATGATCTGGAGCCTGGCCTGGCACCCCCTTGGGCACATACTTTGTTCAGGATCCAATGACCACACCAGGTATGACCTTAATTGACGAAGGGAGAGAGAATTTTAAAAAATATTTAAGAAACAGAATGAAACTTGTAGAGCAGTACTGTGCCATGCCTTCAGATCTGAAGCTGCGTTCCTGATGGACAACTTCCCCTACCATTGAAACCCATAGGAGCTTTCTGTGATTACCAAAATAAAAAAAAGGGTGAATTTAATTCCTTTTCCTTAGGTTTTTATCAAGCAATTTTTACCATGGTTGCTGCTGTGATTCTGTACAGTCAGCATATTTGCAGTAGCTGGAATCTATAATAAAGGATGTGATAACAGTACACTTAGAAAATAGTGGTAGGATTGGGCAGAGCCAACATGAATTTATGAAAGGGTAATCATGTTTAACATAACCTGCTTAAGTTCTTTTGAGAATGTAACTAGCAGGATAGATAAGGGAGAACCAGTGGATGTGAAAACTTTTGATAAGGTCCCACAGAGGTTAGTAAACAAAATTAGAGCACATGGGATTAGGGGTGTTATGACGTGGCAGATGACGTGTGCCAGACCAAATCCACAAGGGAAACTTGGTCGTGCTATCACAATAGTCTTACAATTTTTATTTATTAAGAGATGTGTGTACTGAATTCAGAAGTAATGAATACATCAAGACCTTTAGAGATTTAAAAAATCAAATTAAAATACTTATTAGCAAAATAAAAGATTTCAAGCACATACATAAGACTACAATTACTTACTACCATAACAAATCCTAAAATTTCTAATTAACCCGACTCCCAGTTATACACCCCTTTTAAGGCAACAGTCCAAAATAGATTTTAGATTTAAAACAAAATTAGCAAGTTAACACAATACCCACTTGATCATGGAATTCCAAATGGGTGTCTCCAACTTCAGTTACTTTACATAGCAGACTTAGGCACAAATGACTGGAGCCTTCTTGAAGGCTGTTTTATACACTGCTGTTAGATCTTACATGGCCTTCTCTCACGTAGCCTTTCATTCTCCTTTATATGTGTTTCCCTCTCTTTAATATGTAAACTTTATTGTTCCATATGTCTTTGAAACTATATCTTCCTCATAATCTCAAAACTTTCATGTTGCCAATATTGTCAGTAACCTTTGGGGAAAAATAAATACGCTCCTTAGCCTTGCTTACCTGGCTAGTTGTAAATAGACTAACATCCCTATGAAACTCAACAACTCTTTCATTTATCTAAAAATGCGAATTCCCTTCACACCTTACATGCTAAACCAGCATCCATGTTTACTCATTAGCATGTGAAGCACATTTCTACAGCTAGCTTCTTTTGATGATTTCAAGCTTACAGTCTACTTGACTCCAAATGTAATTGAATTACATAGACAGAACCACCAGTACTTATCCCCATAGACCTATTTCACAATAAACCAGGAAAATATTATGAAAATAATTATATTTTAGTCACAAGGGGAAGTATACTGGCATGGATTGAAAACTGGTCGACGGGCAGAAAACAGTAAGAATTAATGGATCATTTTCAGGTTGGCAGGCCGTGACTAATGGGGTACCGCAAGCCAATGCTTGCGCCCCAGATATTTACAATCTATATCAATGATTTGGATGTGGGGATTAAATGTAATATTTCCAAGTTTGCAGATGACACAAAGCCAAATGGAAGTGTGAGTTGTGAGGAGCATACAAAGACACTTTAGAGGGATTCGAAGAAGCTGTGAGTGGGCAGAGATTTGGTAGATGGAATACAATGTGTAGAAATGTGAGGTTATCCACTTTAGTAGGAAAGTAGCATAATTCTTAAATGGTGAGAGGCTGGGAAGTGTTGAATCTCAAAGAGTGTCCTTGTTCATGAGTCACTGAAAGCTAACATGTAGGTACAGCTAGCAATTAAGAAGGCAAATGGTATGTTGGCCTTTATTACAAGAGAATTTAAGTATAGGAGTAAAGATTATTGTGAGGGGAATTGATTACAAAAGTAGAGAGGCTATGCTTCAGTTGTACAGGGTGCTTGTGAGACCATATCTGGAGTATCGTGCACAGTACTGGCCTCCTTATTTAAAGAAAGATGTAAATGTGCTGGAAGCAGTTCAGAGAAGGTTTATTAAACTAAAACCAGGAATGGACTTGTTGTCTTATGAGAAAAGGTTGTGCAGGTTAGCCTTGTATCCACTGGAATTTAGAAGAGTAAGAGGCGACTTGATTGAAACCTTTAAGATCCTGAGGGGTCTTGACTAGGTGGATGTGAAGAGGATGTTTCCTTTTGTGGGAGAATCTAGAATTAGGGGTCACGGTTTAAAAGTAAGGGGTCGCTCATTTAAGACAGAGATGAGAATTTTTTCTCTGAGGATTGTGAGTTTTTGGAACTGCCTTCCTTAAAAGGCAGTGGAAGCAAAGCCTTTGAAAAGCTTTTAAGGGAGAACGAGATAGATTTTTGATTAACGAGGGGATGAAAATTATCGGGGGAATGTGGGTTTGAGATTACAATCAGATCAGCCATGATCTTATTAAATGGCGGAGTGGTCTGGAAGGTTTGAATGGCCTACTATTTCTTATGTTCTGACAACATCATCTTCCTTCTTTTCTCTTCCCACAGCTAGTAGTGCATGAGGCAGACAAAGCATCTGCCCACATCTGTTTCCATAACTAGTTTTTCCTGGAACAGATCACTAGCCTGTCGCCAGAGCCTATAGCTTCGGGGTGCCCCTCCACATCAGGCATAGCTGACAAGGAGACTCTCCCACTCTTAGCCTGACACAGGCATAATGGAAGGATTTACAGGCTGTTAATCAACCTGCTTGGCTACGTTATGAACGCACCTTCTGTGGCCATCAAGTCCTGGAGCGGGATTTGAACCTGGAGCTTCTGGCTCAGAGGCAGAATGTTACCCACTGTGCCACAAGATCTGCCTCAACATATGTCTACCAGCTGTTTAATTCCATTGTGCATTTGTCCCTCATTTGTTCAAATATCACATTTAGGTGAACAGATTTCAATCCTGGAAGCCATTAGGGATTAAAGTTTAGGAGAGCATAGGAGCTGGTGTAGAATAAGACGAAGAACTGTATCAGTGCCTACTGTTAAAGGGGCTGTCCATTGTTGTTCTGTCCTAGTTTGGCCAACTATTGAATGTGGAGGTCAATCCATGTTCAAAGAATGACAATTGCCATGACCTCATTAAGTGTTCTTAATACTATAAAAGCTAATCTAGCAGTATGTTAAATTACATGCAACCTGTCATTGGCAGCAAATTCTGGACAAGAAACAGACCTGGCGATAAAATGAGGGATCGCTACAATCTCAACCTGCTTCCAGGGATGTCGGATGAAGCAGTTGGAGAGTATGGTAAGAATAGAATAAGAAGCATCTGAATATGTCATATGCTATTTTACAATGTCTTAAATAGTGGGAGAGACCAGACTATACTGTTCATTGCAGTAAATTAAATAACCCTCTGCTAAGATGTATATACTAGCAGAAAGCATTATACAGTGTACAGAATATCATACCACTTGATTATAGACTGTAATGAGATTTCAAATCTAGTTAATGCATAGTATAATCTACAATAATGTGTCAGAAATATTTTTCTTAATAAATAGTTCTATGTGTGATGAGAATGTGAGTCACTCAGCCAGTGACCTGGCATTTGACCAGCACAGAAGCTGTTTACTGCCTCACGCTTCCTGTGAAAGGAAATAAACATTTAAGCACAATATTTCATATAGATGGAACTCCCTGTACACACCCTGAACTTTTATTTATATTTGGAATTCCACAGATGACATTGAACCGAACAGTCTATCGAGTATTCCTGGGATGGGCATTCCAGAGCAACTAAAACAGGCCTTGGAGCTTGAACAGGCCAGTAAGTAGATCACAAAGAATTTAATATTGTCAAAAAGGAGTTTGAACCTGCTCTACATGAATCTCTGAGCGTTTTAACCAACTGAGCCATCTGGACAGCCATGCAGTTATTCTGTTAAATTTGTCACTAAAGTTGGCTGTACATAGTTGAATAGTTGCTGGCACCGAGTGCCTCAATTCACACACAAAGAATTGTCTTTTGGGTGAGTTATTCAAAAGCCAGTTCTAATGGGGAGGATCTCAGTTAGTCCCTTAAGGAGAGCAGAGGAAAATAAATTGGCAAGGTATGGGGAAAAAGATAAATATTTGCTGCATTAGTAAAACCTAATAAAACTCACCAAAGAAGTCCCATTGTTTATCTAGCAGAGCACCATAAAAAGATGAATAATTATATTGTTTGCTAAAGTTAAAAACAATCATTTATTGGGTGTTGCTAAGGGTCAGCATACCAGCAATTCTTTTATTTAAAAAGGCTTTGGCTGCACTTACGATTTTTTGATCTGTTAAAATGAGTCACACTAAAAATATTTCAAAAATCTGCTGCTTAGTTTCATAACCTTCTAAAGCATGATTTTTTACAGACAGAGAAGAGGTGAATGAGGTGGAGATGGCGATCCCAGGATTGGACTGGGGCATGGATGAGATGATGTTAAAGGATCAGAAGAAAGTCATACAGAAGAAAGTTCCCTACGCAAAGCCAATTCCTGTGCAGTTTCAACAGGTCAGTTAGACCTGGTATGATTTACTCCTGTCTGATGCTATTGTAAGATTAAAATAAAAATAAAAAACTGCGGATGCTGGAAATCTAAAACAAAAACAGAATTACCTGGAAAAACTCAGCAGCTCTGGCGGAGAAGAGCAAAGTTGACGTTTCGAGTCCTCATGACCCTTCAACAGAACTGAGTAAAATTAGGAGAGGGGTGAAATATAAGCTGGTTTAAGGTTGGGGGGGGTGGGGGTGAGGGTGGTGCGATGGTGGGGGAAGAGAAGTTGCGGGGGGTGGTTGTAGGGACAAGCAAGCAGTGATAGGAGCAGATAATCAAAAGATGTCACAGTCAAAAGAACAAAGCGACGTTGTAGGTGGTGATATTATCTAAGAGAATATGCTAATTAAGAATGGATGGCAGGACACACAAGGTACAGCTTTAGTGGGGGTGGGGTGAAATGAGACCAACAGGGCATAAGAGGTATAGATTTAAAAATAATGGAAATAGGTGGGAAAAGAAAAATCTATATAAATTATTGGAAAAAACAAACGGGAGGGGGAAGAAATGGAAAGGGGGTGGGGATGGAGGAGGGAATTCAAGATCTAAAGTTGTTGAATTCAATATTCAGTCTAGAAGGCTGTAAAGTGCCTAGTCGGAAGATGAGGTACTGTTCCTCCAGTTTGCGTTGAGCTTCATTGGAACAATGCAGCAAGCCAAGGACAGACATGTGGGCAAGAGAGCAGGGTGGAGTATTAAAATGGCAAGCGACAGGGAGGTTTGGGTCATTCTTGCGGACAGACCGCAGGTGTTCTGCAAAGCGATCGCCCAGTTTATGTTTGGTCTCTCCAATGTAGAGAAGACCGCATTTGGGAGCAACGAATGCAGTAGACTAAGTTGGGGGAAATGCAAGTGAAATGCTGCTTCACTTGAAAGGAGTGTTTGGGCCTTTGGACGGTGAGGAGAGAGGAAGTGAAGGGGCAGGTGTTGCATCTTTTGCGTGGGCATCGGGAAGTGCTGTAGGTGGGGGTTGAGGAGTAGGGGGTGATGGAGGAGTAGACCAGGGTGTCCCGGAGGGAACGATCCCTGCGGAATGCCGCCAGGGGGGCTGAAGGGAAGATGTGTTTAGTGGTGGCATCATGCTGGAGTTGGTGGAAATGGCGGAGGATGATCCTTTGAATGCAGAGGCTGGTGGGGTGATAAGTGAGGATAAGGGGGACCCTATCATGTTTCTGGGAGGGAGGAGAAGGCGTGAGGGCGGATGCACGGGAGATGGGCTGGACACGGTTGAGGGCCCTGTCAACGACCGTGGGTGGAAAACCTCGGTCAAGGAAGAAGGAGGACATGTCAGAGGAACTGTTTTGGAAGGTAGCATCATCAGAACAGATGCGACGGAGGCGAAGGAACTGAGAGAATGGGATGGAGCGGGGTGTGAGGAGCTGTAGTCGAGGTAGCTGTGGGAGTCGGTAGGCTTGTAATGGATATTGGTAGACAGTCTATCACCAGAAATTGAGACAGAGAGGTCAAGGAAGGGAAGGGAAGTGTCAGAGATGGACCATGTGAAAATGACGGAGGGGTGGAGATTGGAAGCAAAATTAATAAATTTTTCCAGGTCCCGACAAGAGCATGAAGCAGCACCAAAGTAATCATCGATGTACCGAAGAAAGAGTTGTGGAAGGGGGCCAGAGTAGGACTGGAACAAGGAATGTTCCACATACCCCATAAAGAGACAGGCATAGCTGGGGCCCATGCGGGTACCCATAGCCACACCTTTTATTTGGAGGAAGTAAGAGGAGTTGAAGGAGAAATTGATCAGTGTGAGAACAAGTTCAGCCAGACGGAGGAGAGTAGTGGTGGATGGGGATTGTCTGGGCCTCTGTTCGAGGAAGAAGCTAAGGGCCCTCAGACCATCCTGGTGGAGGATGGAGGTGTAGAGCGATTGGACATCCATGGTGAAGAGGAAGTGGTTGGGGCCAGGGAAGTGGAAATTGTTGATGTGATGTAAGGTATCAGAGGAATCACGGATGTAGGTGGGAAGGGACTGGACAAGGGGAGAGAGAAGGGAGTCAAGATAACGAGAAATGTGTTCCGTGGGGCAGGATCAGGCTGACACAATCGGTCTACCAGGACAGTTCTGTTTGTGGATTTTGTTAGGAGGTAGAAGCGGGCCATCCGAGGTTGGGCGAATATCAGGTTAGAAGCTTTGGGAGGCAGATCTCCAGAGGAGATGAGGTCAGTGACAGTCCTGGAAACAATGGCTTGATGTTCAGTGGTGGGGTCATGGTCCAGGGAGAGGTAGGAGGAAGTGTCTGCGAGTTGACGCTCAGCCTCCGCGAGGTAGAGGTCAGTGCGCCAGACAACAACAGCACCACCCTTGTCAGCGGGTTTGATGACAATGTTAGGGTTGGACCTGAGAGAACGGAGTGCAGTAAGTTCAGAGAGAGACAGGTTAGAATGGGTGAGAGGAGCAGAGAAATTGAGACGACCAATGTCACGCTGACAGTTCTCAATGAAAGGATCAAGAGAAGGTAAGAATCCAGAGCGGGGGGTTGTCCAGGTGGAGGGAGAATATTGGAGGTGGGTAAAAGGATCCGTTGAATGGGGAGAGGACTCCTGCCCAAAGAAGTGAGCACGGAGACGAAGGCGGTGGAAGAAGAGTTCAGCATCGTGCCGAGCCCGAAATTCATTGAGATGAGGGCGTAAGGGTATAAAACGAAGTCCTTTGCTGAGCACTGAACGTTCAGTGTCGGAGAGGGGAAGGTCAGGGAGTATGGTGAATACATGGCGGGGGCTGGGATTGGAAGATGGGGTGGGGACAGAGGGACAGGCAGGGGTGGAGTGTCTTAGATGGGTGTTGGTGTCGATGAGTTGTTGGAGTTTGCGTTCCTTAGCACTTGAGAGAAAGAAAAAGTTTCTTGTTGAGGCGTCGGATGAGACGAAGAATAAAATGAAACTGGGGGCACGCGCAGCTTTGAAAAAGGGTGCGGCGGTGCTGCTGGAGGGAGAGATCAAGTGTGTTCATATGGCGGCGCTTGGCACTGAGTATGGATCTCAGAATACGACGAGAACAGCAGTCTGAGAAACATTTTATTTCCCGGAGATACCTGTAATCCTGGGTGGGTTCAAAACATGAGGGATGGCAGGTATCTCCGGGACATAAAACGTTTCTCAGACTGCTGTTCCCGTCGCATTCTGAGATCCACACTCAGTGCCATGCCCCGCCATATGAACACACTTGATCTCTCCCTCCAGCAGCACCGCCGTACCCTTTTTCAAAGCTGCAAGAATGACCCAAACCTCCCTGTCGCTTGCCATTTTAACACTCCACCCTGCTCTCTTGCCCACATGTCTGTCCTTGGCTTGCTGCATTGTTCCAATGAAGCTCAACGCAAACTGGAGGAACAGTATCTCATCTTCCGACTAGGCACTTTACAGCCTTCCGAACTGAATATTGAATTCAACAACTTTAGATCTTGAACTCCCTCCTCCATCCCCACCCCCTTTCCGTTTCTTCCCCCTCCCTTTTGTTTTTTCCAATAATTTAAATAGATTTTTCTTTTCCCACCTATTTCCATTATTTTTAAATCTCTATCTTTTATGCCCTGTTAGTCTCATTTCACCCCACCCCCACTGGAGCTGTACCTTGTGTGCCCTACCATCCATTCTTAATTAGCACATTCTCTCAGATAATATCTGATAATACCACCTTCAACACCTCTTTGTTCTTTTGTCTGTGACATCTTTTGATTATCTGCTCCTATCACTGCTTGCTTGTCCCTACAACCACCCCCCCAACTTCTTTGCCCCCCACCCCCCCACCTTAAACCAGCTTATATTTCACCCCTCTCCTAATTTTACTCAGTTCTGTTGAAGGGTCATGAGGACTTGAAATGTCAACTTTGCTTTTCTCCGCCGATGCTGCCAGACCTGCTGAGTTTTTCCAGATAATTGTGTTTTTGGCACTGTAAGATTGATCTGCTTTGAATGCCGGAAATCCTTAATATGTTGTGTGATGCACATTGAAGTAGAAGGTTCTGTGAAGAAAGAAACAGTATTAATATTTGATGTTGATGATCTTTCATCAGAAGTAGGTCTCCTGTAGAGAGTAGCCCATTGCCTTTCATTATGTAGACTCCTGCTGCTTGGCAAAGAGAATGGAAACTGCCACTGTTTACCGAACCTTATTCCTGATTACTGGGAGAGAGAAGGTGTACTGGGCCTCCTGTAGTTGAGTATTCCGTTGCCTTTCATTATGCTGCTTGGAAAAGGGAATGGACACTGCCCCTATTTCTGATTACTAATTATGGGAGAGGGAGGGTATACTGGGTAAGATAACTTTTTTTCTCTTTATTCTTTTATGGGATGTAGGCATTGCTGGCAAGGCCAGCATTTGTTGCCCATCCCTAATATCCCTTGAACTGAGTGGCTTGCTGGGCCATTTCAGAGGCAGTTAAGAGTCAACCACATTGCTGTTGGTCTGGAGTCAGATGTCGACCAGATTTCCCTCCTTAAAGGACATTAGTGAACCGGGTAGGTTTTTACAACAATCGATGATAGTTTCATGGTCATCATTACTGAGACTAGCTTTACCAGCAATTGAATTTAAATTCCACCAGCTGCCATTGTGGGATTTGAACACAAGTCCCCAGGCCTTCTGGATTACTGGTCCAGTGACATTACCACTATGCTACCATCTCCCCTCCCCAGCATAACTTCCATGATACACATATATTAGACAACTGATTTACACCAACTACAGAACACATAACTGCCTTACAGAAAGCAAGTTACCACTCTTCTGTACAACAGCAAACAAAACTTCATCCACTGTAAACATCTTTCAGTGAAGTGAGCTGTTGAGAAGTGACAGAGACATGGGAAGCTGATGGGATTTGAAGATGGGAAAAAGGTATGAATGTTATGTAATGTCTACCTTCTGTGTGCAGGCATGGTCCCAAAATAAGGTTCTCACAGTTCCTGTTGAGGAGCCAAAGATTGAGAGGACAGAAGAGAAGAAACTGGATGAAAAGAAGAAATCGCAAGCAGAAATCGAGCAGGAGATGGCCGCTCTACAGTACACCAACCCCCTGCTATTAGAGGTTAGAGGAAACTTTCATTGTCTCAGTCCTTATAACCTGGACACTTCAAACATGTCAGTGACTCTTTAGAGGCTTATTTGTGGCCATTAGTTTCCAGATATTTTCATTAACATATACAGAAATGCAAACTAAATTATTGGAAGTTTTGACTGCCAACTATTGGATCCAGAAGACGAAGCAAATGTTAAACTGATGGGTAACCCATGAGGGTGTCACATTGAAAAGGCAGCATGTTACCTCACATGCAGGTTAGGTGTGGGATTTTATTTGTGAGCACTGATTTCATGGTCTCAGTCAACCAAAGAGTACAGACATTTTTTTAATGGGGTGGAAAATCAGGGGAAATGTTGCACTGAGTCACTTGTGCATGCAGTTCCCAGCAGTGCAAACAACTCTTCTCATGCAGTGGAAATCCTCTGAGTCATTACTTCCGTTTACAACAGCTCTACCTTTCTTATTTCATTCTCAGGCTGCAGGGGAAATCTTATGCTGAAGATGCATACTCAGCAGTTGCACATGATATGCAAAGGTTTACTGCTCTAGCAACCAAAGTGACCATGAACTGGGGACGTCACAGCTGAGCCCTACTCTCTTCTCACAGGTGGACACTTCCAGCAGGAATCACTGGATAGCTGTTGCGATGGTCTCCGCAGGGTGATCACATAGTCTTTGAGGCCAATTATTTCTCACCTCTCTCTGTCTTTGTTGAGATCGGCTAATTCAGCAGAGACAGCAGTTGAACTGGACTTTGTGATCTGTATGTCTCAGATCAATACCTAAATCCAGAATTCCATACAGAGCTGCATTAATTGCATTCCTGTAATTGTTCCTTCTATTGTTTCCAGCATAAAATTTGTGGTAGTCAAAATAGTACATAATGTGGTTGAGCTCAGGAGCAGAAAATTAGAATTACTTGAGACTTCTATCGATGTCACATAGTTTCCTAAAAAAAAGTGTTTGACGCCCTCCATTATACAATTCCTGAAGATAGCCTTGTCAGACTGAAGTGTATACCCAGTTTCTTCGATAGTTTCTGATAAGTTTCCACGTTGGGAGAGGAAAGATTTTTACATTTTGTATGTTTTGTTCTTTCCATACAGCAACTCAAGATCGAGAGGATGGCACAGAAACAGGCAGAGCAAGTGCAACAGCAGCAGCAGCAACAGCAGCAGCAGCAACAACAGCAACAACAACAGCAGCAGCAACAGCAACAGCAGCAGCAAGGAACTTCTTTAACACCACAGTCTTTCCCAGGGCAAGGGTTTATCTCGCAACCTCCACAAGGATTTCAACAGGCACATGCACCTCAGCAAATGCAGATGAATATGCCACATGGACATTCAGGACCCCAAGGCAACTTCAGACCACCAGCACCTCCAGGACAAATGGGCCTTCAAGTCCCCCCACTCTTGCAGGGTCCTGTAGTGTCGCAAGGATTAATGGGTCCCCAAGCACATACAGGGCCACAAGGAATTCATGGTCCAGGAGGTCCTCCAGGACCTCAAGGACATCCAGGACCACATGCAGCACAGGGTTTTCCAGGCCCCCAAAATCATCCTGGACCTCAAGGACAGCAAGGACCGCATGTTCAACAAGGTTTAGGACCCCAAGGTCATTCGGGCTCACAAGGACATCCAGGACCCCAGGGAATGCAGGGGCCATCGGGCCCAAGAGGGATGCAAGGTCCTCCAATGCAGGGACCTCCCCAGGGAATGCAAGGCCCACCGCAGGGAATGCAAGGACATCCCCAGGGCATGCAAGGACCATCAGGACCTCAAGGGCCTCAGGGTGCACCGGGAGGGCCACCACATCCTCAGCAGGGTAGTTCAAATGCACAAGGGCCTCCACATCCAGCCCCTTCCTTTCAACAACCAGCCAAGCCATCACTGTTGGGTGATGGACCTAGAATGCCATTCAATCAGGTAAGCCATTTTGTGTTTGTTAGATTCTACACCAAGTATTAAGTTAAGCATATCTGTATACAGTACAACATAATTGAAAATGCAAGGAAGTTAAATCTTCTTGCTTTTAACTGAATATTTGAAAACTGGTACTGATTCTGAAAGTGTGCAGATTTCCTTCAAAATTGCATCAGCCTGGACAATAGTGGCCCAGTACCTCCTGGGAATTGGTAATGCCTGGCGAGCAATTCTGCCCACTTTTCCAGTTTTCCTTTGAGGACACCTGCTAAATACATCTGAAGTTAAGATACTAACCTCACAGCAAAAAATATTCTAGGCTGTGTGTTGTTTTACTTGCAAGTTTCCTTATTACTTTTGAGTGCTCTAACATCACATTAAGACTAAAGAACAAAAAGATTTGCATTCATATGGCACATGTCTCTGCAAAACATCTCAAAGTTCTTCACCTGCAAAAACTTGCATTGAAAGCAGTTGAATTACTGTGTAGTTAACGTAACAACCATTTTGCTCAAAGAAAGGTCCCACAAACAGCAGTGATATGAATGGTCTGTTAATCCTTTGCACATAAGACCGGGGAACTCTTTGTTCTTCTATAAATAACCCACTTCAATGTGTAAGGGAAATATTTTTTTTCCTAATATTACTGTGGTATACTGAAATGGGCTTATGGGGACTGTGTGTATGTATGTTTGTGTGTGTCTAGTTTAATTAAACTGCAGACAGTCAGACTGCAAGGTTTGAATCATCAAAGGGGTTAGGTGTAAGACAGGCATTTGAAATGGAGGTGGTAAGCTAGGATGAAGTCTCAACAGATACAGTGTGAATGGAATTTGCATTTTTATGTAAGTTGAGAGGTTGTTTGATTTTCCAAGGGACATGATCAGATGTTTACAACTGGCAAAATAAATAAGGCAAAGTTATTAAGTTTATTTTTCCCGAAAGTGCTGGCCATAAGGACAACATGAAAGATTTTTATATTCTGTGAAAAGTAACTTCCAAAGAAAGGTTGAAACAATAGGATTTATAAATCAAAAGGGAGAAAATATATTTAAAGAAAGATGGAAAGCTGTATGTGGAGTTGCCATGTGAGATCTTGAAAGGTGCACCATATGAAACAGATCTGAGAGGGAACAAACCTTTAGCCACCCTGTTGTTTCAAAAAGCAGGGTTTTGCTAAAAACTTTGGAATTCCATTATTGAGTGAGAGGGAGAAAGAAGCTGTGAAATACCTTCCTCACAGCAACAGTGGGTACTGGTGATAATATTGCTGGATGTTTTATAGATTAAGAATCTATTTGGACTGTTGCCTGAAAGGGGTGTGTAGTTGGGAGTCTAGTTAAGTAGAAATTTTGTGAGAACTTTATAAAACTAAATGTAACTATAGTATTGTGTGTTTAAGTTTTCTTTTCTTTTGTTAATAAATGTTTTAATTTAATCTTTATAATCTCTAACGGTGGTCATAGACCTATTACTTCTGACTTCCATGCTGAAACCTTCTTGTAATAAATAAAAATTGTAAAATCGTTGTGATGGCATGGTCAAATTTCCTTTTGGGATTTGCTCTGCCTTGCAAATACTGTCTGGCATATCATAACAATGAAGCTCAGGATAATTTCTGATTGAAAGGCTGCTACTTTTAACAATGCCGCAATCCCTCAGTATTGCAAGCCTAGATTTTGGTTCGGGAACTGTAGAGGAGGTTGAAACCACAGCTTTCTGGCCCAGGGACGAGTGTGCTGCCAACTGAGTTACACTGACACTTGTACTCTATGTTGAAAGGATGTTAATACCTCTGTGAAATGCAATTGGGCAGATGGATATCCTGTAACTTTTGCTCAGTTACCATTGAGGGCTAGATGTATTTTGTTCCCAACTCTGTCAGGAGATTAAATTAGAGCAAGTACATGTATGTGTTATGGAATTAATGGCTTGTTGAATCTTCTCAATGCAGTTTACTGTGTCATGCTGTGCTGCTTCATTGCGTACATGCCTTTTGGGAACACACTCTTGTTTCCTGCGTTACCATGTGGCTGTTAATGGCCTTTGGCTCCGTTAACATTCTTACCTCTGGGTCAGAAGGTTATAGGCTCAAGGTCCTTATCAAGATTTGAGCACATAATCTAAGTTGACCATCCACTGCAAAACTGAGGGAGTGCTACGTTACCTGAGGTTCTGCTTTTCGGAACAGCCATTAAACTAAGACCTGTTCTGTTTAGTTCAGGTGAATGTTATGGATGTCATGGTGTGTTTGAAGAGGAGCAGGCGGTTCTCTGGGCCAACATTCCTTCCCCCATCCACCCCTTTAAAACTATTGGTGTTTGAGAGAAATTGTGTGCAAAATGGCTGTCGTGATGTCTGCATAATGGCTACTGCCCTTCAGAATGATTCATGGTCCATGAGGTGCTTTGGGAGATATAATAAGGCTACTATTTAAATGTAAGCCTGTTTCATAATTATGTTATAAAATTAGAGCCATACAGCTGCATTGAGATTTGATTGGCAATGTTTGCAGTTATCCTCACAGCCCTCAGGATTAATAAGATTAATTCATTATGTTGTTTAAATACTTCATGGGCTGTGGGCACCACTAGCAAGGTCAGCATTTATCGCCCAGCCCAAACGTCTATTTGACATATTTTCTGCATAGCTAAAGGAACTCACTAATGGTGTTTTTCACCTCTGATCAGGCTGTGGTAGATTAAGTGAAATGACTTCCTCGTTATCTCTACTTGCTAGCATTTTGAAGACCTGGACCATATCCAAACTCACTCTTCTAATGAGGACTATTTAAATTTGGTCAGCCAGATGTGCAAGTATCAGAGTAATGGTGGTCATTCTTGTCTTCTGCAATACATTAATATCCTTTAAAAAGAATCAGCTCATTATTGTGAATGACCTCACCATTGAAATGTATCTTAATTCAAGAATAGACTTCTTCTTAACAGCTTCATGTTGACTCTCCAATGCAATACCGAGGGACTCTGCACTGTCGGAGATGTCGTCTTTCGGATGAGACATTAAACCGAGGCCCGACATAAAAAATTCAACACCGCTTTTTTAAAGAAGAGCAAGGCAGTTATCCCTAGTGACCAGGCCAATATTTATCATTCAATCAACATCACAGAAACAGATTATCTGGTCATTATTACATTGCTGTTATAGGAGCTTGCTGTGTGCAAATTGGCTACAGAATTTCCTAAATTACAGTAGTGAATGCACTTCAGAGGTACTTCGTAAATCATTTTGGGGCATCTTGCGGTCTTTCTTTTTATATGTGCTGAATCAACAATTGATAACTGCACTCAAACCGAATTTGTCATTGGGCACCTACCCAGTTATAAATGTTTTGTGTTACTGTACCAATGTGTTTTACTTTGTGTTTACTCACATTGGATTCTATTTGTTATTTAACAGCTCCTATACTTTGCCCAGATCTATTTGAACGTTATCAGTCCCTTCCTATGCTTGTCCCCTTGCATGTGGTGAGATAGCAGCCATTTTAAGGGTACTAGTTGTGTCTTCATTTTATGTAGTGCAAAGATCAGAGCATCGAGAACAGCTGCCACTGAACCTGACAGCTCCCAGGGTGAATCTTGCTGGTTTATCATTATTTTGCTCATTACTATTGCTATAACACTTTAGAGTTCTGGCAGCATAAGATGTTGCAACACTTCAACAAAGGATGGAGTAAAATCATGATCCCATTATTTAAAAATGATTAGAAAACAAACCTGATTATTTAGATTTTGGAGGGAATATTTTGATATTGAGATCCAATGCTCCATTAGGGGAACTAACTGAGAGTATGCGATTAGGCCAGCAATTGGAATAAACTTCCCTGACATGCACACAATTAAAATGGCCAATCTCCTGACACTTCCTCCTACATGGGACATGTCGGATTTGAATCGTAAAAGAACTACTGTGCAATCCCCTGCTATTTCTATCCTCAGCTCTGTCCATTCCTTCTGCAATTCCAGTTTTCAGTCTGGAATTCACCTTTTTTACCTCTCCCTACAGTCACCTTCTCTAGATCGTCACCCAGTTTCTACTCAATGTCTGAATCTAACTCTCTTCTGCAGCTGCCACTAAGCACAAAATGCCTAGGGGTGCTGAGGTCCTATGTTAACTGAAGTTGTTGTTGAGTTATATTTATACAGTTAAGTAATTCCCTCATACCAGGCTCAATAACTCATTCTTCTCAGTTCCTTATATGATACATGACTCATTTTTTAAAAAGCATTCAAAAGACAGGTTAAACTGATGTTGAATAACTTGTTTCCTCGATGGGCAAGCCATTTCCGACCAAATTAGATTTAACAAAAAAACTGAGGTGCAAAATAAAGTCCTGTAGCATTGGCTCTATTTTCCTGAATGTGCAACATCTGACTGATTTCTATTAAGTCTGGTTTGTGAAACATCAAAGGATTTTTAAAAAATTTGGTCTGTGTGCCTCATGGTTGACTTATTTGTTGCTTTTTTCTTACAAAAGGCTCCAAACCAAGTGCCACCGTTGATGATGGTACCGCAAGGACCAGTTCGACTACCTGCTTCCAATCAGGGACCTCCAGGTCCTGGGCCGAGCAAAGGTGAGAAGAGCAGCAGTGCACATAGATGATTTATTCAACAGAAGCATTAAGAGTTGGACATCTTTTCAAACCTCACATTTATCACACTGCCTTGTTGAACTTTCCTGTGTGTAAAGGTTATTAGAGTTAAAGGAGCATAAAGGTCCTGATTCATTGTTTTTTATAACTTTCTTGTGCAGTAATATTCAAACTTTGACGAGAGGGAAGAAGTAGCAGTGATACCTGTGTGCAGGATACTCCCAGATTTGGTGGAAGAATTGTATATTAACAAACTTCAATGTGTAAGACACAAAAACAAAGTCCGATCAACAAAGTGCACATTGCAAATAAGATGCTATTGACTTTGCAGCTCTTTTAAATAAGATCCTCGATGCATCATGTTTTGGAAACAGTACAATCTATTGATGACTCTATCACAGAGTATATGACTCCAGTTTTAAGATTTAAACTGATTGACTAACTCACTAGCTTCTTTTGTCAGTGTTTGATCCCTGAACAGAGGGTGATATTTGGATGGTCGATATATCTGCAGGCCGAACTCAGTTGCTGATCTATTTTTGGCCAGGTGACTGGTTGTTACTCTGCGTAAGAGAAGTGCTTCATTTCAGAAGAGGCGAGAAGGAGCCTTCTCAAACCAGTTGAACCTGCAGGCGTTTCACCTCTTGTTGGCAGATCGATAATTGCCATTGATTGATCCATAAAGGTTCACAATCCCAACTGAAGTGGACTTGTACTTTTGACTGCCCACCCCCCCCACAAAAAATTTAGAAGGCTGGGGAAAGATGTGATTTAAAAAGACAAGTGGGACGCTTACTTATTTAAGTTTTTTCCCATAGAGAGAGACAATTTATGCAACATATTGTATGGTGAATGAAGCAGTCTAAATGATAGCATGTTCATCTTTTGCTCATTGTTGCAAAGGCTGACCTAACAGCCTTAAAACAGTCCCTTACATTCAGTTTCTAGTGTTCTGTAACACCGGACTATTTCAAATACAGCTGCAAAGAGTATTGCCATTTGTGACGTTGCTGAGGTCAGATAGATGTGCCTCATTCAAGATAATGAGCAAGTTTAGGAAAATATCTGAAGTTTAAACCATCATCACACCTAATAAAGGCTGAAATTTAGATCACCTTTGATACTGGCACAAGCAGACTTTAGGCTAGATCACGTTTCCACACAGTGCCAAAAAGGAGCTCTGTGGTCAGTGACCTTCAATAAAACAACTTTGTCTTTCATTGCAAGACCTCAAATTAGTGCTGAGGATAATCCAGTAAAGTACATGTCATCAGATGTAATCCTAGCATACATCCAGGATTTATTTCATCAGAATTTTGCAAATTATGTCAGTTTAAGATTATTCTGGGAGAGAGAGAATGTGTGACCATCCAGCAGTCAAGAAGAAATAGCAGGTATTGTAGGAGTCTGCACAGTGCATCTCGCTTTCCAATCAGTTCTGAATACAGGTGAGAGTGATGGCTTGTAGGTTAATCCATTTGGAGGTTTCTGAGTTTACAAAATCACAGGTTTGTGGATTGATTTACAGAAGTTTGCAGAGTCACTTTTTTTAAGTGTCAGCTGTGGTATGGTGGGTAGCACTCTGGTCTCCGAGTCAGTAAGTTCTAGATTCAAGTCTCACTCCAAAGACTTGCATACAAAGTATAGGCTGGCACTCCCGGTGCAGTACAGAGAAAGTGTTAATCGGAGGCCAATCAGATGTCAAAAAAATGAGCAAGAGAGTTCTCCCCTGGTGTCCTGGCTAATATGTATCAATCAACTAACATTAGTAAAACAGGTCATCTGATCATTGTCATGTTACTATTTTCGGGAGCTTCCTATGCAAAAATTGGCTGTTGCATTATCTACATTATAACCAGGACTACACTTCAAAAAATACTTCAACATCTGTGAAGTATTTTGGTACACTCTCAAGTTGTTGAAGACACTGTACAAATGCAAGTTTTTTTTAGTGTGGTTGGACAACACAGCACAGTTCCTATTCACTCATTGCTTGTCTATGTAGCTGCCTATAGGAAATCAAATATTTCAGCAACTGAGTGAAGTGTACATGAAGAAAAAAAAAACACATAATGTTAGCAACAATTTATTGTGTGTTCCAAGTGTATGATTTTGGAGCCCTCAGCTATTGCTGCTATATTAGTGTTTGGCCAGTGAATGGGTCGTCACTGTTTAGATGCACTTTTGGCTGGACAATCAATCTGCTCAGCACCACTGCATGAGGAGAATGGCCCTCCCATTTTTCTGCACATGTAGTTCATCTGTTTGTACTAATTAATAGCTTCACATTGGTTTTGTTTTTGACAGGTGAATCTCATGGTCCTCCAAACCATCACATGGGCCATCCACAGGAAATGAGGCGCGATCAGAGCGCAGAGCGTGATCCTGAACGGGGACCTCCTTACAGGGGTTCCCATGACTGGGGTGATCCTCGAGAAAACAGGGGGTCCGCCGAGAGACGTGGCCCACCCCAAGACTATCACGATCGTTTTGAAGGACCGGATCAGTATCATGATGATTACCGGAAGGATGAGCGATACAGCCACAGGTCGAGGGAGTTTGAGAACCGTATGGGTCCACTACCTCTTGATGAGGGTTGGAGACGGGGGCCTGGTCCGCAGCGGGATTTTCCTCCTGATCAGGAGTACAGGGACTTTGGGGATCCTGAGCACAGGGGCCCAAGCCGGGGTCCACCCCAAGGTTGGGATGGAAGGAAACCATTAGATGAACGATTCATGAGGGAGCCAGAAGATATGCGCTTTCGTGGGCGGAGGGATGACAGGTGAGAATAAATTCTGAGTAGTTACTGAGTGGGGAACCCTCTTACATGCAGCTCTATTTAATCAAAAACACTGACCTTTTATTCGAAAATATATATACAACTGGATTTTAAATGAAGTGCAATCTGATTTTAGACCCACACTAAAGTCACAGCAGGTAGCTTTAGTATGACAATTATGTTACCCATGGAAGGGAGGTCAAAGAACAAGCGCGTCTGTTAAAAGATAAAATGGATCAAACTGTTAATGGGAATTTGGATATATCCATATGGGAATATTAGGTGTATCTTTTACAATGGCCTAGATTTTACGGTCAGTGGTGAGGTGGGAGTGCTCGCCACAGACCGAAGAAAACTGCCCATAACAATCTAGTGATCTCTGCGGCATGAGTTTCCCTTTTCTGGACAGCAGTTTAAATCTGGTGCTAGCTAAAGGGGATCTCTTGGCATGCAGCAACAGTAATATCAGCAAACAGGTGAATAACCATTGAAATTGAAGCATTCACACACAGTGAACCAGAAAGTTAAAAGCACTTAAAATCCTTCACTTTTAATTTATATTTTCAGAGAATGAAATAAATGTGTGACTATTAAAATAGAAGCTAAAATAAAGGTAAACAGACTTGAAAATAATAAAATTGTTTTTAGGAAGTTTTTATTGTTGCAGAGAAATTCGATATTCAACAAATATAAACTTAGCTTCTCAGAGCCAGTAAGGATGTTGAAGTTAGTATGCAGCTAAAACCCCACAAAGTTTAACTTATTCAAGAGTCCAAAAGTGAATGAGTGGAAGTTCTCACCAAACCATGATTACAAGAGATTGCACTCTACGAGAATCTCTTTGTATCTAGTGGAGAAATGTTCTGTACACTTGCTGATGGCAACTTCTGAATTTCTTCATTATTCTGTGCATGTCCGATCTCCCAAAGTTGCTGTCAGTTTTCAGTGGAGAATGATGGCGGAAGCTGACATTACAGAAAAAGAGGATTATAAAGAATTTCAGTCATCGTGCATAGAGCCAAACAATTTGTAGCGCATTCAGAGGCTAGTTAAAAAATATGTTAAGCAGAAACGAAGGTTCCTGGGCCTCATGGGAGACATCTGGAAAACAGTACCCAAGGAATGAAAAGAAGAAATTAATGATATCTTGACATTACTCAGAACTCCATAAATACTCCAATAGACAAGTGCTGGAGAGTGGCCAATGTAGTCCGAAGTATTCAAAAAATGAATAAAATACAAAATTGGCAATTTCAGGCCAGCTAACTTAAAAATCCATTGTGGAAAAGATTGAGCGCATTATATCTAAGGAACATAGGGAGATGGTTTCAGATAATCCAGTGAATCATTAGAATGCAGTTAACTTAAATTTTCAAAAAACATTCAACAGAGTTCCTTATGCAAGTCTCATGAAACTGGTTAAGTTTTCCAAATGTTAAGAATCGACTTGGCAACAGAAGGTGGTAATAATTGGGAGATGCCCTGGTTAGGAATTGAAAGGAGTAGAGCTGGATCAAGCAAAAAAAAGGACAAGCTTGTTGGTCCCAACAAACATTCCTAAAAATACTGCCGACTGAAACTGTGGAAAGTTTGAGTGTACAACTGCAGCCTGCTGCTATAACACGCTAAGTCTCCTTGATGCTTCTTTCAGCTGTGTGTAGGCATGAAGATGGAATCTGCTAAGAGACGGCATGTTCACCCTTTACTTGAGCTTATTAGCATTCATGCCTCCAGTCCTTCAGTGGTTTTAAACAGATAAGTCTTAAAATTCCTTTTGTAGATTTGAACAGGGTTTCAACCAGCATAGGAATGAATTTGAGCAGAGACATTATCAGCGGCACCCATCTCGAGGCAGACATGGACCAAATTTTGATCCATATGATCAGTTTGAAGATTCGTACGTGTTTTTGTGTAGATTTGAAAATTAGATTTTAAATATCAGCCAATAGTAAGATCCCTGGAACCACTCTGCCTGGAAATTGGAAATGGGCAACTATCCATCAAGCACTGCTGCTAGCTGGATGGGGCCCAGCAGTATATCAGATCCATGTACAGCTGGACCCACTTATTCAAGACAATTTGAAAATGCAAAGTTGCAATTCAAGCTTTATCCAGACATTTTGCATTTGCCTTTTCCACAGACGGTTTGCTGAAAGTCCCTGTTTCCTGGGATAGCTTACCTGAGGCGAACAAAGAACTTTTTTATTGCTATTGGATATATTTAGGAATTTCACCATACCTTACATTGTTTCAGAAGACTAGCATCAGCTATGCTAGATACTTTTGATAACAGAACAAACTGTAAGCAAGTTTATTCACAGAAGCAGCAGTATAAGAAACAGTTGAATCAATTCAAGTACAGTAGTGTGGAGCCAACTCAAAGGTTAAGCAGACAAATCAGTCTTTTGAAAACGCCTTTCCCATCCTGGAGATCAAAATACTTCTCAAAGAAATAACAGACATTCCTCAGAGCAAACTGAATTGACGTTTCAGGAATCACATGCAGAAGATTCATTGTTTCCCCACTCCAAGGCTAGACAACCACTGGACCAAGCTTTGAAGGTCAGTCTGAGACTGGGATTATCTACTTGAACAGTGTTGACAATCTTCATAATCTACAAACTCAGAAGTGTGATGATGCTGGGCTGTGGCCTTTGATCTATGATTGAGTTGTCTTCCAACTGACCCTTTACAGATTAAGACTAACAGCCTACTTGATTGGATTACAGCAATTATTTCTGCTGATGCATTCATTCATGACCAGTTTTCAAAGTATTTACATTAAGGATATTTGTCCATTTCAGGATTGTCAAAGCAGCAACCTGTAGGCCATATACAGCTCCTGCACTCTGACAAGCCAACCCTCAAAACCCGGGCAACTCAGTCATATTGTACTTAATGTCATTGTTTGAATTTTGTGAGCTCGATGGTTTGAAAGACGTGTGGTCCCTTTGATGGATGAATTCTGCACCAAAGCACCAAGATCTGTCAGAATGAGAACTTGAGGTTCTAATGTAGAATTTATCCACCAACTAGGTGTCAACATGTCAAATTTACCCAAATTAAGGGTTGCTTGCAGTACTTATAGTAAGTGTTATGTAGAAGTGCGCCTTAACTTTTGGAATGCCCAGATGGCACTTGGGCATTCTTCTCCATTTGCTGAATATGCTATTTCCCATGGCAGTATGATTTATAACTCTGGTAAATAACCAAACAGCCCTACCGAAAGCCCTTAACCTGACTCAAAGCAATAGTGCCCATGTTTGACATACTCATAAACAACAAACGCTGTCTACCTTGACTTCTCGTGTCCTCTGAATGCCACAAAGTGCTTCACAATCTATGGATTACTTGTAAAGTACAGTCATTGTTGTTATGTAGGTAAGTATGGCAGCTCCCATTGGGAAGGTCCCATAGTGCTGTTGCTTTATCTGCCACTGATAATTAGTAGGAGCCTCTAAATTCTGCTCGCAATGTAGAACAGCAAGCACAGCCCAGGGGTGCTGGGTGAATGGGACTTGCTGCAAGTTGGGAAATGGGCAGTAGAGTTTTGGATGAGCTCAAGTCGGAGAGTGGAAGATGGGAGACTGGCCAGAAGAGTGTTAGAATAGTCAATTCTAGAGGTAACTTGTATCTTGATGTGGGACAAGATAATTTTGTGATGGTATTCCCCTGCTCAAGTCTCTGACCTTCCCCTCTTGTAGTAACCTCGTTATGATGCTTCAGCCATTCCAAAGTTATGTTTTTTGGCTTTGACAGTTAACTCTGCTTTGGTTAACCAGGTCAATCTGTATGAAATCAGTACAGACATTGATGTATGGGGCATGCTGAGAGGTCCATCTCTTTGAGTAACCAGCAATGGCTCCCATCCTTTCCATTCACCATCTTGAAGGAACAGTTGGCGGGCAGGCAAAAAGGCCAAGCGGCCTTTGCATTTTTTTGGAAACCTCATCCACGAGTGGGATGAGGTTTCCGAAAGCAAAAAAAAAATTAAAACTTTAATTTTTCATTAAAAGCGAGTCACATGAGGGGACATGTTTCTTTACATTTTTATATTTTTTCATATTTGCTCATCTCCCTGAGGGAGCTTTGTGCCTCAGAAAGATTATGAAGCGCTTACTTGCAGGCATGCATGAAGTTTGCCCTCGGCCAGCTCTCCCTCCTCCCTTCTCTTCCTCCTCTCCCCCCATAGGCAGCGCTTAGTGCTGCTCACGTTTCGCACTGGTGGGCCTTAATCAGCCCGCCAGGGTGAAATCGCAGTCCGATGCTGATCATGGGTGGCGGGCGGCAGGCGGCTTCCCAACCACCCCCGCCGAGCTCGCCCACCAAGGGCAAAATTCTGCCCAAAAAAAGTTTAGTCAAAGAGGTAGGTTTTAAGGAGCATCTTAAAGGAAATGGTGGCGAGTGAACTAGAGAGGCAGAGAGTTTTAGGGAGGAAATTCCAGAGTTTAGAGCCCAGGTGGCTGAAAGCACAGCCGCCAATGGTGGAGCGATTAAAACAGATGTGCAAGAGGCCAGGTTGGAGGGCACAGTAGGCTTTAGGGCTGGAGGAGATTACAAAGGTTGGGAGGGGCTAGGCTGTAGAGGGATTTGAAAACAAGGAAAAGAATTTTAAAACTGAAGTGTTGCTGGTCTGAGAGCCAATGTCGATCAGCAAGCACAGGAGTGATGGGTGAATGGGACTTGCTGCAAGTTAGGAAATGGGCAGTAGAGTTTTGGATGAGCTCAAGTCAGAGAATGGAAGATGAGAGACTGGCAAGGAGCATGCTCGACCAGTGAGATCATAGCTGACCTGTGACCTAACTCCATATACCTGCCTTTACCCAATATTCCTTAACACCTTCAGTTAACAAACATCTGCTGATCTCATACTAACACCACACTCCCTCTAAGGCTGGTATACCAGATGTACACAGTACTCAGGGCTTTGTATAGTTGTAGCATGACTTCTACTTCCTTGTGTTCTCACCCTCAAGATTTAAAGGCCAACACTCCGTTAGCGTGTTGGATTATTTTACTGATCAATGTACATGCATCCTAAATCTCTTTAGACCTCCACGGTTTCTAGCTTTTCACCATTTAGAAAATACCCTGATATATCCATTTTAAGCCCAAAGTGGATGACTTTACAATTGCCAACATTGAAATCCATTTGCTACAGATCTTCCCATTCATTTCATCTATGGATATCTCTTTCTAATTTTACATTCTGATCTACACTGCCACAATGCTCCCTACCTTTGTCTCATCAAAAAACTTAGATGGTGGTATGGAAAGCCACATATCCAAGTCATTAATAACTGAGGCCCCAGAATGGAACCTTGTGGGACACCATTAGCCACATCCTGCCAAATAGAGTACCTGCCCATTTATCCCCACTTTGTCACCTGCTACTCAGCCTACTTCCTAACCAGGTCAATAATTTGCCAACAATTCTATGGGCTTCACCTTTAGTCAACAGTCTCTTAATAGGGACTTTATCAAATACCTTCTGAGAGTCCATATAAATAACATTTATTCTCTTATCCACTACTTCGATTACCTCTTCAAAAAAAATCAATCAAGTTCATCATACATGATCTATTCTTTACAAATCCATGCTGGCTGTCTCTGATCTGCTGAAAATTTTCCAAGTATTCAACCACTCTATCCTTAATTACCGACTCTAGTGATATCTCAACAACAGATAGAAGGCTAACTGGTCTGCCATCTGGATTCCTCCTCTCACCTTTCTTAAATAGTGAAATGACATGCAATTTTCCAATCTAAAGGAATTATTTCGAAATAGAGAATTTCACAAGATCATCATTGGAGCATCTGCTATGTTCTCACTTACATCTTTTAAAACCCTAGGATGGAAACCATCTGGTCCTGGGAGTTTGTTACTGTCTAGTGCCATTATTTTCTTGACTGTAATTTTGCTAACCCTAATTTTGGAGAATCTGTGTCCCCTATTCAATAATTGTTTTCCTCGAGATATCATGCTGATTTCTCTCTCGATTGTAAATACTGACACAAAGTAATTATTCAGCATGTCTGCCATTTCCTTATTTTCATTGGCAATATCATCATTATCAGTTTTCAAAGGGACCCACGTTGCTCCTGACCACCCTCTTTTTTTCTAATATAATTGTAAAGAACAATTTGTATTTGATACCCCTCGCAAGTTTCTTTTCATACTAAGAGCTATAAAAAGGGAGTACCTGTTTTATCAGCTTTTGCTGTTGCCATTTGAGAGGCTGTACTAATGCCTGTATACAGTTGGTTTCCAATAAGAACATTTACAACCACAGTTATGCATAGATAACTGCACCTCTGCTGTTGTCAATGTTGGGAATTTGTACTAGGCAACTGCTGCCTGAAATGAATGTTGGGAAAACAGTGGCATCATTGATATCCTGTCCTGTCTCGATATTGTGAGCTAAAGTGTGCAAACTAAACTGTACACTCTAATCTGTTGTTGTGTCATCTTCCATGTACTGTTATTCAACCTCAGTTTCCAGCTATGCTCATCAGGTACTTGTATCAGGACTGTTTTGTGGGGAAAAGTAAGCAGACGCTGGCCCTTCAAGTTTATTTTCCTATGAGTACTTTGGTTTGGGGGTCAGTGTTAAATTTCTTTACACAAGCTGAATAAAATATTTTCCCTCAGCTATTTAATTTTCAATTAATACAAATTATTAGGTTCACATCCAAAAGGAGGAACTGCAACAAAGACGATAAACCTATGGTTTGAACCCTTGGTCTGTCAACAGGTTTAAAATTGATTGGCTTGTCTCTTACGTGTGTATGTGTACCTGTATAGTGCCTTCCTCATTAGCTGGACAATTAATTTGAGTGATTAATCTCAAAAGATTTGATAGCATTTGACAGGACATAAGATCTCTTGTCTCACAGCACAGTGGACTCATTCTTTAAGGTTATTTTTGAGCTCCCCTGAATTACCCACACAAACACCTCCATAAAATGACCATCTTATTTTCAACTACTAAACAATGACCTAAAAACCTTAATAAAAGCAGAATACTCCAGATGCTGCAAATCTGAAATTAAAAACAAAGTGCTGGAAAAACTCAAGAGGTCTGGCAGCATCTGCGGAGATAGAAACAGAGTTAACGTTGAATTGAATCCTTGTCTACAGAATGTGATATCTTCAAACTTATAATTCAGTGTCAACTTATATTTGTTTTAAGTCTGTGTGAAGATGGATGTTATAGTTTTTAATATTTTTGGGATTATGGTGGTATTTTGTAAAGAAAGCTGTTAAACTTCAATAGTTGTTTGGAAATGAAGACCAAAACCAAGACAGACTCTTTCAGTCAGAATCTTTTGCTGGTCATAAAACTGTCAATAGCCAAAACTTCTCTCACCTGTTATCCTTTTTATACAACCAAATAGGTACTTAGGTTGTTTACTAATATTAGCAATTGAACTCCTTTAACTGTTTCCTTCCCCTCTTCTTAAAAGGTAATTCTTAAGTTATATAAATCACAAAAAAAATCAATATATTTTTTCATTCAATAAATTCATCTTATTCCCCTCCTTAACAAAAAAAGAGAACACATGCATAGATATGTCCACACAAAAGGAGTATTCCTGTTTTTGTCATCTTAAAGAAAAAGACGTCCCTCTTTGAGGATCTCTAATAACACCTTGGAGCTCGCTCCTCTTGGTGAGCTGGACAGATAATTGTAGCTGCTGTCAATCCATTTGATCTTGGCAATCTCCTTATTCTCAAGTATCTGTTTTCAGCTTGTATTGTCAATTTGCAATCTCTTCATTAACGCACTTTGTAAAGTGAACATTTTCCCTAAGTGACTTATTATCTAAGACATTCGATAGGTACCATTCCTGAATACCCTTTCCTATTTAAATTTCTGCCAGTATCTTTGATATAAAAGAATGCCATATCCACCTCTCAAGGTAAAGAGTCTCCACTGCCAACGTACTTTTTATGACTTTGTATCTTTTTAGATTCCCATACCAAAGGGCAGCATTTGCCTTTTTCCTCCAATGAGAAATATTATAAATCCACCTGTACACAAAAATCCATCACATAGATTTGCATAAGATGCATCACTAAACACAGAATCACAGAGTGCAGAAGAGGCCCTTCGGCCCATTGGGTTTGCACCGACATGTGAGAAACACCTGACCTCCTACCTAATCCCATTTAACAGCACTTGGCTCTTGGCCTTGAATGTTATGACGTGCCAGGTGCCCATCCAGGTACTTTTTAAAGGATGTGAGGCAACCCGCCTCCACTATCCTCCCAGGCAGTGCATTCCAGACCGTCACCACCCTCTAGGTGAAAAGGTATTTCCTCACATACCCCATAAACCTCCTGCCCCTCACCTTGAACTTATGTCCCCTTATGACTGACCCTTCAACTAAGGGGAACAGCTGCTCCCTATCCACCCTGTCCATGCCCCTCAATCTTGTACACCTCGATCAGGTCGCCCCTCAGTCTTCTCTGCTCCAACGAAAACAATCCAAGTCTATCCAACTTCTCTTCATAACTTAAATGTTTCATCCTAGGCAACATCCTGGTGAATCTCCTCTGCACTCCCTCCAGTGCAATCACATCCTTCCTATAATGTTGCTACCAGAACTGCACACAGTACTCCAGCTGTGGCATCACCAAGGTTCTATGCAAACAAAAAAACTGCGGATGCTGGAAATCCAAAACAAAAGCAGAATTACCTGGAAAAACTCAGCAGGTCTGGCAGCATCGGCGGAGAAGAAAAGAGTTGAGGTTTCGAGTCCTCATGACCCTTCGACAGAATTTGAGTTCGAGTCCAGGAAAGAGCTGAAATATAAGCTGGTTTAAGGTGTGTGTGTGGGGGGCGGAGAGATAGAGAGACAGAGAGGTGGAGGGGGGGTGTGATTGTAGGGACAAACAAGCAGTGATAGAAGCAGATCATCAAAAGATGTCAACGACAATAGTACAATTGTTTCCCCCTTCCTTTTTTTTTCCAATAAATTATAAAGATTTTCCTTTTCCCACCTATTTCTAATAAAAAAAAAACCCCACTAGAGCTATACCTTGAGTGCCCTACCATCCATTCTTAATTAGCACATTGGTTTAGATAATATCACCAACTTTAACTTTAACACCTATGTGTTCTATTGTACTATTGTCGTTGACATCTTTTGATGATCTGCTTCTATCACTGCTTGTTTGTCCCTACAACCACACCCCCCCCCCTCCACCTCTCTGTTTCTCTATCTCTCCGTCCCCCACACACACACCTTAAACCAGCTTATATTTCAGCTCTTTCCTGGACTCGAACTCAAGTTCTGTCGAAGGGTCATGAGGACTCGAAACGTCAACTCTTTTCTTCTCCGCCGATGCTGCCAGACCTGCCGAGTTTTTCCAGGTAATTCTGTTTTTGTTAAGGTTCTATACAACACAGTTTCATTTTTCTAAGATCACCTGAAGATGAGAATTTCAAAACACACTGCCAGTGTTTTGTTTGCTAGAATGATTTCTTTAACCTTGGGGTCATTCATTTTAGTGCTCAATTCCAAAATGTCAAACTGACATCCGGCCTTGTTTGCCTAGCCAATTGAGTTGCCCAGTTAGACTTCTGAGTTCCTCATCTTCCATTTCAGAAGTTGATGTATCTTTCTGGGAAGCCCTATCATGACTAATTGCAATGGGATTGACATTCTCTAAGTAGGATTGCTGATGTAAAATGACATGTGATCTGCTCTGCCTGATTTCCAATTTTAAACTCCACCATTAAACACACCAGAAGCCTGACTTCCAATTTTAAACTCTGTTCTGAGCCCATTAATGACAACTGTTTCAAATTCACGACTACCACCCCACAAAAAATAATTTACATGCATCATAAAGATGCCTGCAAGTTTCCCTCCATGGTGTTAACAAAACATTGCCAGGTCTGCTTCCAACTTAAGGCAACCCAACATAACAAAACTGACCTCACTGAGAAATACTAAATTCTGGAGGTATCATTTAAACCTTATACACTCTTCCTATAATTGTCGCATCCTGCCATTGACTGGCCCCTTGGCGAGTATGTAACTTTAGTGCCAGCTTTCGGCAGATGTCCTTTGGGACAAATTGTTCATCGAATTACTGTCTCCATCTTCAGATACCCTGTCAACTTCAGCTCCTTGGTCCTCACAATCATGCAACATATGGGTATGAGAAGTACATGGTTCCTCATCCCTTCCTACAACACTTTCCGGACCCAGAAATTTGTAATCGTGCCAACTAACCTTGATGAGTGTACCCGAACAGTCTGGTTCCCATGTTGTAAAATGGCAGTTTTACTATCTTTACCTATAATCTTTCCTGGGTCTTTCCACTTAAACACTTAAATCCTACTCTTTTATAGTATACCATATTTCCCTGATTGAAAATAGTTTTCGATGGTCATACATTGTGTCTTAGAATTCGGTGAGCTCTATCTGAAACTTTGGCTTTAAGGTAGGCTCTTCTACCTGCGTGAAGTGCATTTAAATGCTCAGAAAAGGTAGAGCTGATTGTGGCTGCCTCCCAAGTTGGGGGATGGTCACTCATGCCTGTATGAATTTTTGGTTTCTACCAAATATGGATGAAAGCCCCCAATTATCTGCAGTGAATTCATGGCATGGACAGCCCATGCTAGAGCTGATGTTAATTTACAGCTTGGTCTACCCGCCAGTATCTTCCGAAGCATCTCATCTATCACCGCATGATTCCTTTCACACACTGTTACTAAAGGTACTTTCAGCTGCAGTATTCATAACTATTACATTCATGTTTTCACACACATCCCAGAACTCATTATTAGCAAACTACCCCCGCCATGCAATTGTCGGTGAGAAATCTCGGTGGTGGTCCCAACCTAGTCCCTATCCACTTTTCCATTATCTGATCCACAACTATTTTCTTTTCTTTATTGTATATGATTGTTCACTGGCTAAACCTTTTTGCCAAATCTACAAAATGTAAAATAAAAATGTTCTTTTCTTTATCCCACACCTTTAAATCCAATGCCACAACTTCATTGAAATCCCTTGCTAAGGGTGCACTCACTATCGTCCGTAACTGTGTCCTTCTGAATTTCTTACATATAGGGGAGATAAACGATAGATGTGATGTATGTTTAGTGTACTCTCCATCCCTTGGCAAAATTTTTAACCTTTGCAAAGAAGAGTGGGCAAACTGCTGATGCAGTTTTAACAATTTGCTTTTTGTCTTCTAAATTCCTAACCCCTGATGCTAAGAACACTTATTTAATCTCTTTAGTAGAAAAATTAGGTTACATTAAAGGAATACAGTAGTGTCCAGATTGCGTAAATTGTAAACCCACAGGTTTTCTCAATATGATGGCCTTGTCATTTTCCATATCCAGCTTCATTTGCCTTTCTTCATCGAAGGCCTGCTCAACATTAATGGTATTTTGCTAGACACTACATCAGTGCTGATGATGAAATGATTGACTCCAACTATCTTACAGGGAATCACTACCCTTTTTAAAGACTTTAGGGTATTATCATCTCCAGATCTAAAACTGATGGAATTCTTAAATTCTTTAATCTTCCTCCAATCCTTATCATTTAAGGAGTCCAGGTAGCATTTTAACCAGTCTATCCCACGCACAGTAGATGTGCATCTACTATCTAGCGCCGCACAGTTGCAGGACTGCAACCAAGACATTCATCACTGGGCTGAAACTTCTTGGATCTAATACAATGCCTTGTTCAATATCTCCATCTCTTTCTTCAGAGTCTTCTGTCTCATGTTTAATTTCGAGCACCTTATATTGTTTAGGACAGTTCATTGCAAAATGGTATTTTGAATCACACCTAAAACACTCACCACACCCTGGGCATTCATGGGGTTAATTTTTTTGTTGTAATTCCCTAATTCTTTTCTCCTGCCATAATTGTCAAAGGCGTTTCTGTCTTCTTTGTTTCTAGTTACAAATCTCCTTTCGTACTGATGCCTGCGTCCTGTTTCTAAACGATCTTGCCATCCCATTAACATTGTATCCTCCATTTTTTGTCTTACTGCTGAATGGCTCATTTGCGCCACGAACGCTGCCAGAAAGGAAAGCTTTCAGAGGATTTTTTTTTTTAAAAGAGCTTCTGACAGTTCTAGCAGTGTATGTCTTTCTGCAAGCCTAACTCCCGTTAGCACTAGAAAGCCTGTCCATATTCAATACTTTTGCACAGTCTAGTAATTTAAATGCCAGCACCAATTGGGGAATTTCTAGATGGAACTTTCACAATCTTACATATGTCTACTGAATACCATTATGTAGTCTTCTCTGGAGCTATCGTCCAACTTCCTAAATTTGTCATGCTTCGTAAGCACTTAGTAAATCATCCTTTTGATAGATCTTATCCATAAAATCTAATAATATCTCTAAACCTTCATCTGCGTCCAAGTGCTCAGGCTCCAACTCCAAAAATACTTTACATCTTATTTAGTGTTTGTATGATAATGAAAGTGCCAAGGCCATTCCGTGTTTTTTCTTCGGCAAGGACGTAACCCATGTCCACATAGTTACTTCATTCCTCCATTGCTCATAGGGTTCACTCTCAGAAAACATCAGTGGGTAATCATACCCCAAAACTTTATATTTTGATTCAGCCATTTTTTTTGAGTGACTCCAGACCACTCTGCTCTTAAAGTTAACTCCAAATACAGTCTTTTGTCTGAAAAAAACTTAGTTTCCAATCTTTTACTTATGAGCAGCAACCATCCTCTGCTACCACTGTTAAGCTTCAGTAGTTGTTTGGGAATGAAGACCAAAACCAAGACAGAGTTTTATTGCTGGTCATAAAACTCTCTACAGCCAAAACTTGTCTCACCTGTTATCCCTTTTATACAACCAAATTGGTACTTAGATTGTTAACTAATAATTAGCAATTGAACTCTTCAACTGTTTCCTTCCTCAACAAATGCTGTGTGGGCTTGGCCTAAATAGCCAAGTGGTTATGGTACTGGGTTTGTAACCCCAAGATCAAGAGTTCAAATCTCACAATGGCAAACTATGAAACATGTAACTTCATCTGAAACAGATGGAAACAGGTTTACTCGAAAAGAGTATCAAGAGTTCAAATCTCACAATGGCAAACTATGGAACAATGTGACTTCATCTGAAACAGATGGAAACAGGTTTGTACTCGAAAGAGTATCAAGAGTTCAAATCTCACAATGGCAAACTATGAAACAATGTAACTTCATCTGAAACAGATGGAAACAGGTTTACTCAAAAGAGTATCAAGAGTTCAAATCTCACAATGGCAAACTATGAAACAATGTAACTTGTCCCTCTTCCGTGGCTACGTTTGCTGCCGGATGTCCCTGGAGAAGGAGCACGCGGTGTCTGCTGGCACTCTCGAGGCCTTCCGTGCTCGGTGGGCACCGTGGGGACTGGGGTGTTTTGTTGACCCCTTTAATCACATTTTGATTTAAAGTTTGTAAGTTTCCTTTAAACTTTGTTCTTGGTTTTACAGCTGACCTGAATTAGGGGCTGTGTCTGATTTATCCCAATTTTGTTGATTTGGTTTTCATTTAAAAGATTATCAAGAGTTCAAATCTCACCATTGCAAATTATCAAGAGTTCAAATCTCACAATGGCAAACTATGAAACAATGTAAAAGATAACAAATGCTGTGTGTGTCCATGGGTAATTAAACTGGGGGAAGGTTAGTAAAGACAGCTTCTCTGTGGGAACTGAGAGATGAAAGGTAAAGGTGCTCGATGCATGCATTTGTAAAGAGAGGCTATGGTGAAGTTGGAATTACAAGTAAATAAGTTGGGTTTTAAGATTTGCATGAGGTGATAGATAAGGTCTTGACTTTTCAGCTGTTAAATTTCAAAGCGGAGTTTAGAAGTGACAAGGGCTTCTACAACTTACAACGGTTCCATAAGTAAACAAGACAAGGTTATTAAATTTTATTTGATCTGAAAGTGGAAGTAATAGGAAAAGATTAAATATTTTTATATTTTGGAAAAGCTGAGTTCACAGAGGTGCTTAGGACAATGGAGTCTAAGATGAAAGGGACAAAAAAGATATTTAAGTAAAGATATTTAGTTGAGTAGTGGTGGCTGTGTGGGGGAGATGTCCTGAGGCCAGCTCTAGGCTGAGAAAAGTTGTGAATTTGAAGTAGCCATCCAGTTTCAAACCAGAAAAGTTGTCATTTTGAGAAAGCATTCTGGGGTTCTGAACTTTTTTTGGATTTCCACAGCAGAATGGAAGAGAGTGAGAAGTTGTGTGGTATACTCTACTAAAATGACAGGAGTTTTGCCTTGGGTAATATTGCTGGATTTTTATGGTTAAAAATCTATAAGGGAGCTGTTGCGTCCTGCCCAAGTGGGTTTTTTTTCTGGCAATGTTTTGTAAGGCTGTTTTAACTGTAATTTTAATCTTGTGTGCTTAAGTCTTTTTTCTTCTTGTTAATAAATCTTCTAATTTTAAGATCCTAAAAGTGTTACTATTCTATGCTTCTGGAATCAGTAGTTTTCCTCTCGTTTTCAAAGTACAAAAAGAAAGGTTATGATCAGTAAGACAAGTTTCCCTCTGGGATTTGGCTTGCTCAACTGCAGTCATACATCTGTTATTTCAGATATCTTCAGATTGTTGTGGTGCCCATGCTTTGATTAATGGTCTTCTAGGGCAATCGTAAATTACACTGTCTCAAATTTTATCTCAGGAAATCATGGGCGTAGATATTTAACCTCCCTTTGCAAGCATAATTTCACTTTGGCGAGGATAGCTTTAATGATAGACCATTGCATTCTCTGTGATCAGATAAAGGGCATCTATCAATCTAAGTAGTTAGTTTGTGAGGGTAAAGCATTTTGTTTGAATGAGTAGTCGATGTACCTAGTGAGCCACAACCCCCAGCTGAGGAATGACACAAGATGGAGCTCATGTACTATATTTAAGCAATGGATTGTAATGCTGGGATAACATAGGATTTGTATTATTTGAAATATTAATGCTGAGATTGAATTTATATGAGCAGAATGTCAATATTCATGACCAGGATGTTGTTGAGTGTGTTTATGCAGCTTTAGTGGGACCTGTACAGAACCCCTGGAGCTCGGATCCAGTGATGGATCAGGCTGTATGTCATGCGAACATTATAGTTTTTGCTGGTTATACTTGTATTTCTGAAAAGCTTCAGAGCCTTAGAGCACTATATGGTCACCATTCTTCATAAGATGGGGAAATGGCATGGTTGATTAGGCCTGTGAGACCACCAGAGTTGTGAGTGAACCTCCAAATATTCTCTTTCCAGGTTCCGGCCTGTTCGAGGGGGATCGCGACATGATGGTCGTGGCCCACGAGGGAGAGATGCTTTCGTGAATATGGACGAGTTCATGGGTGATGAGGAGTTTGACCAATCAGAAGAGAATGCAAGGGGCCGTGACCCAGGAGGGAGAGGACGGGGCCGTGGAGCAATGCGAGGTATGGCTGAGCCTCTGTACCATATTCATATTGGCAGTTTATTGGCTATGCATTGAGCAATTTTTAAATACTAGATGTGTGGCCAACTTAAAAAGCATTTCAAGCACGCAAAATGGTTGCTGGTACAGATGAACCCAATTGCATCTCAACAGTGAGATACAATGTCGGTGGAGGGTGATGTAAAGTAAAGCACGCTGGAGTACAGATTTAATTGCAGTCCAATTTACAGAGTGCCCCCATCAAAACGTTGACCCATTCACAGCTGAGTGTGCTTACAGGCTTCCCCTGATATCCCTGCTTGCCAATGGGACATTAGAACAGGGGTAGACCATTCAGTCCCCCAAACCTGCCCTTCTTTTAAATTGTGCATTTTAACTCTCATCGACCCATTTTAGTTTCATAACCCTCAGTACCCTTACCTAACAAAAACTTATTAATCTTATTTTTGAAAGCTTCTAGCTTGAATTTTAAGGTTCTGCCCACTTATTCTGGACTCCCCCACCAGAAGAAATAATTTTTCTCTATCTACTCTGCAAGTATCTCTAATCACCTTAAGTACCTCATGACATTGCATGGTAACGGTACAGAATGATAGGATGGCTTCTAATATTGAGTTGTTTCATTTTTGGTTTTGCAGGCGGGCGAGGAGGCCTCCTTCCTCTACCTGGCCACGACGAATTCCCTCGCTTTGAAGGTGGCCGTAAATCAGAGAAAAGGCCATTGTCTCCAGGAGGTCACCGTGATGGCTGGGGAGGGCGAGGAGATCGAGGTGAAATCCATGATGCCAGCAGAGAACAAGGTTTGTTCTGGGGATCTTCAACATCCTCAATCAAACGTTAAATCGTGAAGCAGAACCCCAGTGGTAGGGTCGGTGGGGAAGGGGTGCAGAATTGTGTGTGCCTAGGCCACCGTGTATGCAATTATATAGATATACAAGTCTATGTGGTTGTATATATTGAAACCTGCTCCTCCCTTCAAGAAGCTATAGCTAATTTTTGGGTTATTATGCAAAACTCAACTAGGAATCTGGTTGTGGCACTTTCAGCTGCCTGAACGGAAACACAGCCTATTTTTTTATGCCAATCATTTTTAATTTTCTTTTTAATCAGCTCTAAAGTTTGAGTGGCCCATAGTCAGAATATAAATTGTGGTTTGGTACGTAGCTGATTTACAAGAGGCCTTTACTATGAAGTTTCAGTTCGTCTTCCTATCCTTCACATACTTGTCTGATTGGACAGGCGTGGCTGGCCGCAGTCACTATGCAGATGATTCTCGCCAGAACCACGTGCCTCATGATGGCCGGTCTCCAGGCAGCAGGGAGAGACCTACATCACTCCATAGCATGGACACTGCGTCACTTCCGCCCCGCAAGCGACCATGGTATGAAGGGCCAGGAACACCTGATCAAAGGGATTCGGATGCACCTGGTCCCCCGGCTGAGGATAGAGGCCCAAGTAAGTTTCGGTCTGTGTGTGTCCATTCAAGGCTGCACCAGCAGCAGGGTGGTCACAGGGCATCTGACTAGTCAAAGCTGCTCTGCAGTGGCAGCATCCTTTACCCACACAGGGTTTAGTTCAGAAGGGAATACAGCACAAACACAGCTCTTTTCGATCTGCTCCATTCCAGCAATGGAGCAATCCAGCGGCAGTGAGGGATTGCTACAGCAGCCACCCTGTTGCTGCACAAAGCCATATGGAGCAGCATGGCAAAGCCAAGTGCTTGTAGCTTATCCTGTGTAAATCAGTGCTGAGGCAGTCAGAGCTGCAGGGTTTGGTCTTCATTGATGATGTTAAAGTTTATTGGTGTTTGAGCATAGTACCCAAGCTTGGCCGCTTGAAGGGATTAATCACGCGTTTGTGTTTCACTTGATTTGGGGCACTTTGCTTTTCTCTAAGACAAGCAGGTTCCCTGTGCTGTGCAGCTGCTACCAGTAGTGAGCTAGCTTCACAGCAGCAAAGCAGAATGTTAGTGTAGGCAGTTTTGTCGCTGATCACAGAATCACAGAGCCACACAGTGCAGAAGAGGCCGTTCGGCCCATCGAGTTTGCACCGACATGTGAGAAACACCTGACCTACCTACCTAATCCTATTTACCAGCACTTGGCCCATAGCCTTGAATGTTATGACATGCCAAGTGCTCATCCAGGTACTTTTTAAAGGATGTGAGGCAACCTGCCTCCACCACCCTCCCAGGCAGCGCATTCCAGACCATCACAACGCTCTGGGTAAAAAAGTTTTTCCTTACATCCCCCCTAAACCTCCTGCCCCTCACCTTGAACTTATGTCCCCTTGTGATTGACCCTTCAACTAAGGGGAACAGCTGCTCCACCCTGTCCATGCCCCTCATAATCTTGTACACCTAGCTCAGGTTGCCCCTCAGTCTTCTCTGCTCCAATGAAAACAACCCAAGTCTATCCAACCTCTCTTCATAACTTAAATGTTTCATCCCATGCAACATCCTGGTGAATCTCCTCTGCACCCCCTCCAGTGCAATCACATCCTTCCGATAATGTGGCGACCAGAACTGCACACAGTACTCCAGCTGTGGCTTCACCAAGGTTCTATACAACTCCAACATGACCTCCTTACTTTTGTAATCTATGCCTCGATTGATGAAGGAAAGTGTCCCATATGCCTTTTTCACCACCCCACTAACATGCCCCTCCGCCTTCTGAGATCTATGGACACACACACCAAGGTCCCTTTGTTCCTCAGAACTTCCTAGTGTCATGCCGTTCATTGAATACTTCCTTGTCAGTGCAGAGGCATTTGTTATAAAATACTCAGCATAGGATGCCACAGGGAGGAGTAGGGTTTGAAATTACCTGTCCTTTTAATGGATTGTTTTACAGGCCGGAGTGGGCCAGCCTCATCACCGCGCATGCCCAAGTCTGGCCGTTCCAATTCGCACGAGGGAGATCGACATGATGGTTTCCACCGAGATGATGGATTCACTGGCCCCACAGGACCCCCTCCCCGGGGTGGAGCCAGAGGCGGGCCCAACTGGGGAAGGAGTGGCAAGGGCTCGGGTCCGGTGCCACGCCGAGGCTCCTCCAGAGGCAGCAGAGGAAGATGAGTGGAGTAGCGGCTGAGAGAATAGATTATACTCAAAATGCCCAGTGACATTTACAGTCTTTCAGCTGGAACTTCTGCGTGAGGCCTGTGTGCGGGTCTGGCCTTGGGAGAAGCAGTGATCGTTCCTTTTTCAGTTTTGTACAGTTGGCAGCAGTGTTTGTTGTTGAACTCCAGCAGTTTTAGCGTTGTGGGCTCTGGAGCATTGCCACACACAGTGATATGTGTCAGAACAGAACAGTTCTGACTCCATGTACAGTTTGTCTCGAGTGTCATTTTGTATGACTACACAATATAATTTGTGCAAAATTTAACAAAAAGACATGAAAACTGGCCTGTTTTATTTTGCCGCGTATTGCATCTCACACCTGTTGATTGTCTTGTGAGGTCCTTGCCTGAATCACACATTCAGAACTAAAAATGGTTTCAAAATATTAGTACAAGGCTCGTCTGGTCAGTGAAATTTGATGCTGACTCCAATAAGACAGATGTGCTAAAAAACAGTAAGCAGGTACTGATAGGCAGCATAGAGACACCATATGCAAACATGTGGCATCTAGAAAACATGCCACATTGCAGCAACCCTTCAGTACTATGCTGAGGTGTCAGCCTAGATTATGCACTCAAATGCCAAGCCAAGCTAGTGCACAAGTTGGGATATTGCAGAGACACTGGCTTGGCAGCAAAGGTACAGGTAATTTGAAACATGTTGCAGATACAAGTATAGAGATCTCACAAGCAGATATGGGCAATTCAATCAAAGGCACAGAGAGCTAAATCAAGATAGACAGAGCAGAGATACATAACTGCAGATTCAGAGAGGAAGAGACAGAGATGGGTGCCAGCAATGAATGGGAGGTATGGGTAGTGCTAATATAGAACTACTGGCAATGCAAGCACAAGCAAAGGCACAGACACTCAAGGGGCTGCTAAGAGCAATGCATAGGCAGCTACAGATTTTGTTGATACAGAGGTACTTATGGGCCTTGTAGAAACATTGCAAATCAGGCGCCAGCAGAATTTGACAGATGCAAGTATTTATTGTCAGTGCAAGGAGAGTTTCAGAAAGTGCCAGAGGAAGTAATGGAGATAGCATTAACTTGCTAATTACTTGGAATATTGGTCATTTCTTTCCCCCGTGAGCCAGATATTATTGATTTCCTTGCATGAACTTACCTGGTATGCATTATATTTGTCATTTAGTTTATTTGGCACGCTAATCTTTGATGACTTTACCAGTAGATCCCTGTACTTTGACACAGAAGACATAAAGAAAGATCTACTCCATAATAAAGAAAAATTGAAGCTTTTGCAGATCACCCTAATTCCACCCATATGTAATGTCACGAACTAGTTCAACCTACCTCCCCTTCATTGGCTTATCTGTCATTTTGCTCATGCCTTCTGTTCTCCACCCCTCTAAAGCAAGATAGAAACAAGAGCCTTTTAACTTGGAGGTAAAATTTTCAATGGTTTGATGGTAAGGACTAAGTAATAGCTAGAAGTTTAGAGTTTTTCCTTCAATATTCATTTAGGTCCAGTGGTGCTAGTCACTCCTGTTAGTGCTCTGAGTGTCTTGTATTTAAGATGTGCCTGTATTGCCTGATATCTGTATGATGGCATAATCCATGGTACAATGATAAGTATCGTCTTGTGGTGATTTGAACCAAATATTCAGATCTTTCATCTGTCTCCTCATGCTTCTCCAAACTCTTTGGAGACAGATCGAGAAAACATTTGGTAAGACAAGGCCAGAGAGGAATCGTTGACCTGTTTTATTTCAGAGTAAGTGAATAAACAGAGCAACGTAATTGGACTCAATGAATTCAAGAAGCACATCCCATCCACACTTAATAATATAAAAATAATGAACATACTACACTTTCCCACATCAGTGGGTCAGCTAGCTTGATTTAAAAGAAATCCTAACTACCTTCCTGCATTCTCTATCTGAGCCTAGGCCAAAACTTGACCTCATAGCCTTCTGTTTAAAATGTGACTGACATTTGATGTGTGTCTCTGTTTTTATTATTGTGTTCACACCCAAAAGGGAAGAAAGGGAAGACCCTCCAAGCACCTGGGACCGGAGATTTTCCAAAGCAATCTGTCTGAGATGTTAACATGATTATCGAGGCAACCTAAAACAAACTTTATTATTTACATAAAAGCTAAGTGAATGAGCATTTTACCTTTACTGTCTTTAGTACCTTGTTTAAAATATTTTAAAAGTTGTGTGGATCCACTTTGCATTAAAACCCAAAATTTAAAACTAACTACTCTGCCAAATCCTTTCTGTGGATAAAATGATCCAAAAATCCCAATGTGACTGTAATAAGGGCCAATGAAATATTTGGGTCAATTGAAAAAGACAACCTGAGTTAGCATTCACATGCCAGAACTGAACTGGAAATTCTGCCTCAAAGATTGCATTGTGTTACACTTATAAAATGACAAAATTATGTCAACAGTATTAATTTTCTGTCTGCCTTCTCTCAAATTATATTCTGGAGTATGGGATCTGGTGCTTGCGGTTCAATTTTGAGAGAGAGGAACCCTTTTTATTCATGTACATTAACTACCTAAGGTGGACTGTCACAATTGAATCTGACTTTTTGGTTCTGAGATTCTTTACATCTGGAAATATGTAAATATGATTGCACCAGTGGGTTATCAGAATTCCTTGTAACTTTACAGCAGTATCTGTTGTCCATGCCCCCAGCCCAAGTTTTGCAGTTGGACTTTTTCCTTTTCTTCAAGGAGGCAGTGTTCAATGCCTGCCCCCTGAATAACTGTCAAAAAAGTAAGTGGACCATTCGATCTCAGACAAACCAAATGCCTTTTTAAAAACAAATTATCTTATGGTACTTTACAGCAAGCAGCATAGATATTTTCATACATATATCATAAGAGGGGGCACCATCCCAAGTATGGCATCATCAGCCTTTACAACGAGACAAACTGTCAACAACATTCAACTTGGTTTGCCAACTCACAAAAGTTTTAGAGTTTATGACTCATGGTATAAACCATGGAAAATATGAAGCCTTTTTCATTTTCCACACCAATGTTAGTTGTATGTTTTCTGTCCACTTTATTACTGTGTGCTCTGAGTTAGGAATGTAGTAAAAACTAAAGCCTGCATGTTGGCTGTCTCCCTCTCATTCTGAATAGTTCTGCAGGAGGTGAAGCTACCTGCTTGTGCACCATGTGTGGTCATCGGTGTATAGGTTCACAGGAGAAGAATAAAAACTTCAAATGCAGCTTGACTTGCACAAATTATTTTACGCAAGCAGGAAATTCCCAGTGTCACTCAATTTCTACAGGCTCCTAAATGAAGTGTGGGCTTATCTGGCGGAATCTGCTTTTCGCACCAATTACCCAACGTTGATATTTAAGATTTGTTTATGCTATTTTCACCTGGGTGGGAAGTAATGGATGAAAACAATTGGAAGAAATGATTTGAGAAATTGGATGGGTGCTGTGTACAGTTTAGTTGTTGAATTTTTAAAAACTCGGCTTCCCGTGTTTACTTATTTATATTTTTTGATTTTCAGATTTAAATGATTCAATGTTTGCTAATTTAACAAGTGCCTGACAGTTTAGTGTATTATGATTTTTATACCCTGTAGACTCTGCTAACAGTTTGGATGTGTGGCACACTGAGTTATGCTCCAAGGCCACCTTGGGTGTCACCCAAGATGCAAGACTTATATTTATGTCAATGAAAAGTGCAGTCTGGCAGTCCAGGTGAACTATCTTGGTAGAGCTGGCAATGACCTTGATCTGTAGAATTTTTGATCCACAGATTCACCATTTCGAAGAATGATTTTTATCATCATGGGTTGACTTTAAAGGAGGAGTCCTTTTAGAAGCTTAAGCTTGGTGTCGTCTAACCATTGATGGATTCTCCTGTTGCTTCGACAGATCGCCTTCAAGTTTTTTAAAAAAAGAAAGACCAGTTTCACTCTAGGTTGATGTTGTCTTGTGTGACATTAGGCCAAGACTCAAATTGCATAACTAATTGCAAATACTGCATATGAAGTCAGTATTGGAGGGATGGATGGAGGCATTGCCTTTGCACCGTGCTAGCTTGCCCCGAAGGCACTTGACTCTGTTCTCCTCAAATATCAAAATCGCTTGATGACAGAGACTCCTCCATTTGTCCCTGTCCAAGATAGTTTTTTCCCCATGTTTTGGGATCCAGCTTGCAAGCTTTGAAGTTAGCTCTCAGACTGTCTTTCTACCAATGTTTGGAACATCCTGTGGTGCAGGTTCCTGTGCTCAGCTGGCTTTAGACTATTGCCTTTGGTATGCAGAAATCCTCCATGCAAGCCACATGACCAACCCAGTGAAGTTAAAATCTGATGAGCGCGCTCTCGATGCCAGGTATGCATCATCTCATCAGTAACATCTTATCTAACCATTACTTAATTACCATGTCTCCTTAATCTGTTCAATCATTGTAGGCTGCACAAGCGGCTTTGGCTCTTATATTTTTTACTAAAGGTCATGTTTAAAGGAACAAAGTCTCATGATTCCTACACACTGCGGAATCTCCAGTCTCAAGCCTATAAATGGAAAGTACCATCTCCTCTCCTGGGGAACCAAATTACCCTGACACAGAAAATTTAGGAATTAAATTAGGAAGTACTTCTTCATGCAAAAGGAAATCAGGATCTTTCTCTGCCCAAAGGCAGTGGATATGGTAGGGTGGGTGGGGCAGGGGTCAATTGAAATTTAAACGTGAAATAGATGGTTTATGAGGGACATGGCACAAAGGCCAGTAAAGGAGTTGATATATAAACCATCCATGATTTAATTAAATAGTAGAACTAGCTCAAAGGGCTGAATAGCGCACTGTTAGACTCAGAGTCATTGGAAGGAAGCCATTTCGCCCACAGTCCATGACGATTCTCTGTAGAACAATCCAATTAGATCTATTCCCTTTGCACTATTCTTGTAGTCCTTTGCCAGGCAGATATAATGTTATTGGAATTTATTGTAAAATAGTGGTATCTGTGTCTATATGTATCTTTGTGTCTGTGGGTGAGACTTAGTTGGATTAGAGGCAGCTGGTCTGAAGGCTTTGATGTATTAGAAGATAAGCTAGGTTTGAAATGTTAAATAGGTCAACATGGGGGAAGTTTAAAATGTAAGGTGTAAAAGAACATTTTCATTTTTAAATAAACTAGACTAGATTGAATTCAAAAGAGGGAGTGAAATATTACACCTAACCAGCAGAAGTTAAGGAACAGTGTGTCTATTTTCCCTAAAGATTGGTACTATGACAAATTTTTATGATCAGGGAGGCAAAGTCCAAAGACATAGTGAAACAATGGGAATTTGCATTTAAAGGGGAAAATATGTATACAGGAGAGAAGGCTGTTGTAAAGGCAGGCATTTTTGAGATCTAACAAGTGTGAAAAGCCTTCAGCATCTACACCTCAAGCTGCTGTCTACAACAAACGGAAGTTAAGAAAATTCACTTTGAATTGAATTGTTCAGAGTATCATGTTTCTTTGCCTGGGTCTTTTAAAATCTGTGTTTTACTATTACCCTAATGGAGGTGTAATGGAGTCAGTTAGACTCGTGAACAGTGTTCCATTACAATCAACCCCATCTTGTGGCCAGTCTCGAACAACCCCCAGCAATGGAAATTCTACCGGATGAAAGCCTTCCCCCAGGAGCTAATTGCAACTGGGCAACCTGGAAGTTCCTTAACAGACTTAGGACTGGTATAGGTTGTTCAAAGGTGTTACTAAGCAAATGGGGATATACAACCTGCCCGACAACTTGTGAATGTGGAACTGAGCCACAGACTATGCAACATCTCCTGCAATGCCTATCGCTAGAGGAACCCTGCACTGTTGCAGATCTTGCCAAATTCAATAACAAGGCGCAAAAATGTATCCAGTTCTGGCTGGGCCATGTATAGACTGTCCAAGGACACGATAAGAAGAAGAGTTACTCCCAGTAACTGAGGGAATTTGGAATTTGTTAAAGTAGTAATTTGTAGCCATATGTATGTGCTTAAAATAATTTCTCTTAATGAATGTTTAATCTAGTTTTGTAAAAACCTGTAAGACTTGGTGGTTTTATTACTACTGAATTCAAAGCCCACATCTCAAAACATACAAATTGCAAAAATAGTTGTGGCAGTTGTCTCAAGTTTCCCTTTAGGATTTGAATAATTCAGCTGTGCCATAACATAGCTGGGGGCTCTTTGTGGGATATACTTGAAATTCCTTGATTGGGCTGGAGTTGGTGAATCTTAAGGTTACGTGTACAAGAAGCAGTTTGAATTCAGGAGCTGGTGTGAGGTTTTTTTAAAGTGGTGAGACTGCCAGATGGCTTTGGCAGCTGCTCAGACTTGACTAGAAGATGAAGTTATAACTTTTGGCTGGTTTACAAAAGGTAACTAAAGTTAAGTTAATGGAATTGGTGGATAAATTACAATTGGGGTTACCTGCAAGGGCGAAGAAAGCAGAAATAATTGAAGGTATAGCACAACATATAAAGTTAGAAGCGATACCTGACACTCGTGAGTCACAGCTGGAGGTAGTGAGATTTCAGTTAGAAATTCAAGAGGCTTGAATTTGAACAAGCAAAGGAACTGAGAAAACTTGAATTGGAGGCAAACTAAAAGGAAAAAGAATTGGAGATGAAAAAACTGGAACTAGAGGCAGCAGAAAAAGAAAGGTTATTTCAAAAAGAAACAAATGCGAAAACTTGGCCTGCCTGTGTAAAATGGCGACATGGAGCAGATCATGAGTTGCGATTGGCTCCGCACCCGCTCCCGCCGAGCCTGCCTGCCATGTGAAAAATTCTGCCCAAAATAATTTTGTCCGGTGGACATGGGCATTAAAGATAGAAACAACATATGCAGCTCTTAGAGAAGTAACTCTTTTGGAAGAATTTAAAGACTCAATTCTTTTGGTAATGAGGACTCATGTGGAGGAACACAGGGTTCAAATGGTAAGGCTAGCAGCAGAGATAGCTGATGATTATGAGTAAGTTCATGGAGCTAAACCTTCTTTTCATCACTCTTTTAAATCAGAAAAGGATAGAAAGTGGGAAGGTGAAAGGAAGGTAGGTAGTCAGGGGAGAGAAGGAGTAGGTGGAAATTTCCAGGAAGTTTTTTCTCAGAATAAAAAGGAAGGTGCTTGAAGGTAGAAGTGACATTCAAAAATTAAGGTGTTTTCATTGTAATAAAGTTGGATATTCAAATTTATGTACTGGAAATTTAAGGAAAAATCTGTTAAAATTATAGGGGTGCAGAAATGTACTGGGAATAAAAGTACTGTGGGTTCTGAGGTTCAGGTACAGAAAAAAAACAGTGGTTTGTGTACAGGTCAAACAGGGAGAATCAGTGATAGGTAAAGAAATGGGAATGTGTTCACAATTTACCCAAGAGAATTTGGAGGAGCAGGTTGCAGAAATGTTTAAAGATTTTGTGTGTGAAGGGAAAGTCTTTCCATGTGTACAAGGTGGAGTAGGTAAAAATGTTAAAATTTTAAGAGATACAGGGGCTAGTCAATCCTTAATGTTGTGGGATAGTGACATTTGTTGTTCAGAGGGAGTATTGCAGGAACAGGTGTAAGATAATATGTGTGGGGTTCATGGAGATGCCAAACCTATTCCATTCTGGAAGGTAAATTTAAAGAGTAAGTGAAAAACAGGTGAGGTGATTGTTGGGGTAGTGGGAAAATTGTCCATTGCAGGGGTTCAATTTATTCTGGGCAATGATATAGCTGGATCACAGATGTGGGTGATGCCTATGGTAGTTGAGCAGCCTGTAGAAGTATTTTCAATAGAAGTGTTGCAGAGACAGTATCCTGGATTGTTTCCAGATTGTGTGATAATGAGATCACAGGCTCACAGGTTGAAACAAGAAGAACAGGAAATTCAAAGGCAGGGAGAAGGTGTGGAAATCCAATTAGCTGACACTGTTTGATAAGGTTGTTCAGGAGGAAAGGCTGGAAGATAATTCAGATGAAGTGTTTAACTCAAGGAGATTAGTGGAGTTACAGAAAAAGGATTTGCAAATAAAACATTTATATCAGACAGCTCACTTGGAAACACAGGCAAAATGTATCCCAGAATGTTATTACCTTATGGGTAATGTTTTAATGAGAAAATGGAGGCCTTACCATGCTTCAGCAAATGAAAGCTGGAGGGAGGTGCATCAGATTGTACTACCATTTGGATATAGAAATGAGATTCTGAGGATAGCTCATGCAATTCAAATGGGGGGACCTTTATGAATTAGAAAGACACAGGCAAAGATACAAAAACATTTCTCTTTTGGCCTGGATTGCATAGGGATGTAGTCAAATTCTGTAGAACATGTCACACATGTCAGATGATAGGGAAACTACAAGCAGTGATTAAGCCAGCACCTTTAATTCCAATTCCAACATTTGAAGAACATTTTACTGGGATCATGATTGATTGTGTAGGACCCCTCCCTCAGACTAAAAGTGGAAAGCAGTGTTTACTAACAATAATGGATGTGTCTATCAGGTTTCCTGAAGCAATACATTTGAGAAATATTACAACAAACAAAACTGTAGAAGAGCCAACTACATTTTTTACAAGATGTGGTTTACCTAAAGAAATGCAATCAGATCAGGGTTCAAATTTCATGTCATAGCTATTTAAGGAAGTAATGAACAATTTAGGAATAATATAGTTGAAGTCAACAGCTTCTTGTCCAGAGTTATAAGGGGCTTTGGAAAGATGGCATCACTCTAAAAACTATGATGAAGGTGTATAGTTAGGAAGTTAGGATTATTCACAGGATTGAGATAGGGGAATTCCATTCTTGTTATTTGCTATCAGGGACGCTCCTAATGCATCAAATGGTTTCAGTCCTTTTGAACTAGCTTATGGGCATGAGGCAAGAGGACCACTGAAATTGATGCATGAGAAATTGGTGGGTCAAAATTCAGAAACTACTCTCCTGGTTTATGTATCAAACTTCAGAGAGAGATTGGACAGAGCATGTGAGTTAGCTAGGGAACATTTAAAGATATCACAGCAAGTGATGAAAATGAAAGCAGACAGGAAAACTGCAGCTTGTAGTTTTGTTGCTGGGGAGAAAGTAGTAGTTCTGTTACTAGAACCGGGTGACTCATTAAAGGCAAGATTTAGTGAGCCTTACAGGATTGAAAAGAAGCTGAGTGAAGTGAATTATTGAATAAATACTCCAGATAGAAGAAAGAAGCAGAGAGTGTGTCATGTAAATATGCTTAAGTTCGTTGACAGGGAAGAGGACAAAAAGGAGGTGTTAATGGTGGTAGATAGTGAGAAAGAAGTAGAAATGCAGGATTCCGAAATTGATTTTCCTCTAATCAAATTGGATAATGAAGGGGTACTTGAAAATTTAAATATAATATTGAGTTACCTTCCAGACAAGTGTCAAAGTGATTTGGAGCAACTATTGTGGTCACACAAAGATACTTGTGGAAATAAGTTGGAGAGGACAAATTTAGCTATACATGATGTGTCTGTAGAAGTTTAATCTTCACTAAGGCACCATCCTTATAGATTAAATCCAGCTAAATTATCACAAGTATGGAAAGAAATTGAATTAATGCTTCAAAGTTATATCATTGAGTCTAACTGCGGTAACTGGAGTTCACCTATTGTGCTAGTACTGAAACCAGATGAAACACAAAGACTATGTGTGGACTATCGAAAGGTGAATGTGGTGACAAAAGCGGATTCATACCCCGTACCACTGTTGGAGGATTGTATTGAGAAAGTGGGAAAATCGAAATTTATCAAAGATTGACGACTTGCCAAAAGGATATTGGCAAGTACAGTTATCAGAGAGAGCAAAGGAGATATCAGCTTTTGTGATGCTAGATGGACTATATCAGTTTAAAGTCATGCCGTTTGGTATAAAAAATGCACCTGCAACATTTCAAAGACTGACAAACAAAGTAATTGCAGGTCTGAGCAGTTGTGCTGTTTATATTGATGACTTGATAGTTTCCAGTCATGTGGGAGGAGCATTTACAACATCTGGCAGCATTATTTACTCGATAACAAGAAGCTAATTTGGTGGTGAACTTGGCTAAAATTGAATTTTCAAAAGTGCAAGTTACCTATCTAGGCCGTACCACTGGACATGGTAAGGTGGCTCCAGGAGATGTGAAAGCCCAGGCTATTGTGGATTTCCCCATGTCTGCAACAAAATGAAAAGTTTTGAGATTTCTGGACATGAGTGGGTTTTATCGGTAATTTGTACCAATTTTTAGCAGTGTGGTTGCCCCAGTGACTGAACTATTAAAAAAGAACAAAAAGTTTCAATGGGGACTCGAGTCTCAAAAGTCATTTGACAGTTTGAAAACTGTATAAACAACAACAGCTTTGGCACTAGCCAATTACACCAAGCGATTTAAGTTGGCCATCGATGTAAGTGATATAAGCACTGGGGCCATACTGTTAGAAGAAGATGACACTGGAATTGAAAAACTGCTAGGATATTTTTCATGGAAATTGACTGTACAACAGAGGAGATATTCAATGATCGAAAAGGAGACTTTGGGTTTGATGTTAGCATTGCAGCATTTTGAGATTTATTTTGCAAACAATTCATCAGAAACAATTGTTTATAGAGACCACAATCCTTTAAAGTTTCTGGACAAATTTTGAGACAGAAGTGCAAGGCTATTCAGATGGAGTTTATTACTGCAACCATTTAATCTACAGGTTATAAATGCAGCAGGACAAGAAAATCTGATTGCAGATGCATTATCAAGAGTTATAGCTTAAAGTTAAAATTAGACATTTAAAACCTGGACACTGAACTGAAATAATTTCTGTTGATATGAAGGATTTGTGTATATATATATAGTTATGTTAATGCATGCGGCTGGTAATGTAATATTGTAAGTATGTAAATAGTGTAAGTAGAGTAGATAGTAGAAGATGGGTTAATAAAAATGAAGCCATCTTTTTAAATTATGACGGTTCATTTTTCAATAAGAAGGTGGATGCCAGGAAGATATAATCATGTTATTGGAATTTATTGTAAAATAGTGGTATCTGTGCCTATATGTGCCTGTGTGCGTGTGTGAGACTTAATTGGATTAAAGGCAGGTGTAAAAGGATGTTTGCATTTTTAAATAAACTAGACTAGCTTGAATTCAAAAGAGGGAATGAAATATTACACCTAACCAACAGAAGTTAAGAAACAGTCAGTGAGATTTTCTGCAGCTGCCTGCCCCCGCGATCTTCCAGTCCCGCCGCAAGTCAATGGACTTCTGGCTGGGGCACTGCCTCACCCACAGCAGATCCTGCCTGCGACAGGGCCGGAAAATCTCAGTCAGTGTGTCTATTTTTCCAAAAGATTACTGGTAAGATTGGGACTGTGGTAATTTTTTATGATCATGGAGGTAAAGTCCAAAGACATAGTGAACCAATGGGAATTTGCATTTAAAGGGGGAAATATGTATAAAGGAGAGAAGGCTACGTGTAAAGGCAGGCATTTTTAATATCTTACAAGGTGAAATGCCTTCAGCATCTACACCTCAAGCTGCTGTCTACAACAAATGGAAGTTAAGAAAATTCTCTCTGAATTGGATTGTTCAGGGTATCATGTTTCTTTGCCTGGGTCATTTAAAATCTGTGTGTCTTACAGTTGCCTTAACAGAGGTGTAACTGTGAATCAGATTAAGTAGGGGGTTCAGAAGTTATCATAGTAGTAATTTGTAGACATATGTAAATTCATTTCTCTTATTAATAAATGTTTAATCTAGTTTTGTAAAAACCTATCAGCTTCGGTGGTCTTATTACTACTGAATTCATAGCCTGCATCTCGAAACATACAAATTGCAAAAATAGCTGTGGCAGTTGTTCAAGTTTCCCTCTGGGATTTGAACAATTCAGCATTTACCATTGGCTGTGCCATAACATGCTGCAAGTTTATTTCTCTTAAGTGCCCATCCAATTTCCTTTTGAAATCACTGACTCCTCTTCCACCACCCTCTAAGGCAGCAAGTTTCAAATGCGTAAAATTGCCATTCCTCATATCACCCCCACCACCACCCCCCACTCCCTTATGTAGGAGTAGAGAACACTGGGACAATCTAATGTAGTTTTGATACAGTGCAGGAGAGTTGAGTCCATATCCAATGCCACTTCCATTATCAGGGAGTGGCCTTCATTCTAGTGATATTCCTCCAAATACAAGAATGCAAATCACCTGAAAAGGGGACCTCAGTATGTTACCAGTGGGATGATAATGAAGGAAAAAGTACTGAATTGCATCTGGAAATATTGGACTTTAAAAATAAGACCTGAGTTTTTAAAAAGGCACTCAAGCCACTGGCTGGAATGCTGCAGGGTGACTCCCTAAGAGGTAATAGAACCCCATCCTGTTGCCAGACAAGATACTTCTAAAGACATCCAGAAACTAATTGCTCCCTCTGGCAGAGACAATGGGAGATAACTATCATCTCATTAAGAAATCCTGTGAGCAATGCCTAGACAGATTTGTGAATTTGCTTCCCACTTGGAATATACAAAGGAGGGGTTAAAAGTGAGCTGAAAACCTGCCCCAGTGTCTCTCTGTTGGTGGGTGTTCTGAGGGAGCAAGTGCAGGTAGTTTGACTCAGAAGTAACAGCCACACACAGTACTCCTGCATATCGACATTTTGCAGATATCCCAATCTCTCTCCATCTCTGCCGAAGTCAACACTACTGGAACCTCGAAACTGGCTATTCATCTGCCAGAGTCAACTCTACTGGAACCTCAAAACTGACCATTCGCCTACCAAAGTCAATTCTACTGGAATCTCGAATCGCTACGGCCACAATGCTCAATCACCTACTCCCTATGAGTCAAGGACTGTTCTGTACACCTTTTTAAAAATATATATATTCACTTACTTCAAGCTAAATTCTGACTTTTAACCTGTATGATTGTATATGCATGTGTGTTATCCTTTCTTGCCTTTAGCGATTAATAAACTTACTCCTATCTTTAACTCAAGAAAGTCTGATCCTTCGAAACCCAAATGATTGGTCCTGGGAAAAAAGTATCTGAGAAAGGGATCCTTTTTTCTAGATTAAATCTTGTCACCAATGTAGGGGTTGAATAAAGACGATAAAGGGAGCCTGTTCATTCATCCTCGCCCGGGGCATTACAATTTGGGTGTGCCCCAGCCAGACGGTGACAAATTGAGGGGTCTCGTCTGGATCTACAACTTAGGAGAACCTCACCTGGCGGTGGGTTGTAACACCAGCAACACCCTCCCACCCTTGGGTGCTCATCGTTTCTTGCCCGTGGGTAGCATTGACTGGCATCCAACAAGGTAAGGCTAGCACTATGAACTCAGATGAGAGGTCCTGACTGAGCTGCCTAGGTTATCATGTAAAGCCCAACATTAACTCATCAGATGCCCATAGTATGTGTCCAGCTCCCTGAATGAGATCTAAAGGGGTGGTGGGTGGGGAGGAGGCCAGAACTGATGCATTTCTCCTGAGATTAGAGGTATTGAGGCCGAATGGAACATGCACATTCTCACAGCTGAGTGTAAATTGTCCTGTTGGAGTATGTGAACCGGTATTAGCCCTCCTCCCGCAGAGAGCAGAGTATTAATGCCCTGAGTGCAGCGGTTAGCTCTGTGCTTGTCTGTAGATCTGATTAGCCAGGTCCCAGGAGAGGGAGACAAGACTCTTTAAGGCGATTTTGCTCTGATTTCGATCTGAGAATCTGGCTCAGGATCCTGAGCTGTTTATTAGATTTGAATCATTCCAGTCCCACACTGAGCAGCTCGTCCCCTGACGCTGCCAAAAGTGGACTCGGCTGCCCAGCTCCCTCCTTTTTTGGGTTGAAAACTCGCTCTCCAGATTTTTACAGACACTTCGCAATTTCTAAGGGGCGAGGGAGCGAAGAGTGGCCGTGAGGACGATGACGGGGAGGTGAGGAAGGGGCTCCCAGCCCCCGGGGGATGGGGGCAAATTGAGAGAGAGGGAAGGAGGGAGAGGGAGGTCTGAGTGAGGGGGGCTCTCCCCAAGGAGAGAGCAGGAGGGCGTGAGTGAGGGCAAGGGGGAGGGGGGGGGGGGGTGGGAAATGTGAGGGTGTGGGGTATGATTACGGGGCAGAAATTGAGGTTCAAGGTAGGGTAATGCAGAGAGGCTGTGGGCTATTCCAGAGTGTTGGAGAAAGGCTTCCCTGGGTCAAAGTTGCTCTAATAGGGGTCGGAGTCTGAGCGAAAATCACTGACGCGCTCAGTGTGTCGGTGTCTCACTGTGATGGGCTGTAAATGTTAGTGTGATGGGCTGACTGTGTCAGCATTAGTATGACGGACTGAGTGTGAGTTTTAGTGCAACGGGAAGTGTGTGTTAATGTCAGTGTGATAGACTGTGTGTCAGTGTTATTGTGATGGACTGTGAGTGTGTCAGTGTTATTGTGATGTACTGTGAGTGTGTCAGTGCTAGTATGACGGGTTATGAATTCATCAGCATTAGTGTGACGGCTGTGTGTGTGAGTTTTAGTGTAACAGGAAGTGAGTGTGTCAATGTCAGTGTGATGGACTGAGTGTGTCAGTATCAGTGTGATTGACTGAGTGTGCCAGTGGTTATTGTGATGTACTGTGAGTGTGTCAGTGTTAGTGTGACGGGCTGAGTGTGTGAGTTTTAGTGGAATGGGAAGTGAGTGTGTCAGTGTGATGGGCAGTCGGGGTCAGTGTTAGTGTGATGGATTGTCAGTGTGTCAGTATCTTACTGTGATGGGCCGTGAGTGTGTCAGTGTGACAGGCTGTGAGTGTGTCAGTGTTAGTGTGACGGTTTGAGTGTGTCAATCTGATGGACAGTAAGTGCGTCAATGTCAGTGTGAAGGACTATGTGTCAGTGTCGGTGTGATGGACTGTGAGTGTGTCAATGTTAGTGGATTGGGCTGAGAGTTTGCCAGTGTTAGTGGGACGGGTTGTGAGTGTGTCGGTGTTAGTGTGATTAACTGAATGTGTCAGTGTTATTGTGATGGATTGTGAGTGTGTCAGTGTTAGTGTGATGGGCTGAATGTATCAGTGTTATTGTGATGGACTGTGACTGTGTCAGTGTTAGTGTGATTGACTAAGTGTGCCAGTGTTATTGTGATGGATTGTGAGTGTGTCAGTGTTAATGTGATGTGCTTGAGTATGTCAGTGTTAGTGTGATGGGCTGAGCATGTCAATGTTATTGTGATGGACAGTGAGTGTGTCAGTGTTAGTGTGATTGATTGAGTGTGTCAGTGTTATTGTGATGTACTGTGAGTGTGTCAGTGTTAGTGTGATGGGCTGCGAGTGTGTCAGCATTACTGTGATGGGCTGAGTGTGTGAGTTTTAGTGTAACGGGAAGCAAGTGTGTTAATGTCAATGTGATAGACTGTGTGTGTCAATGTCAGTGTGACGGGTTGTGAGTATGTCGGTGTTAGTGTGATTGACTGAATGTGTCAGTGTTATTGTGATGGATTGTGAGTGTGTCAGTGTTAGTGTGATGGGCTGAGTGTGTGAGTTTTAGTGTAACGGGAAGTGAGTGTGTCAGTGTTAGTATGATGGATTGTCAGTGTGTCAGTGTCTTACTGTGATGGGCCGTGAGTGTGACAGGCTGTGAGGGTGTCAGTGTTGGTGTGACGGATTGAGTGTATCAACCTGATGGACAGTAAGTGTGTCAATGTCAGTGAGATGGACTGTGAGTGTGTCAATGTTAATGGATTGGGCTGAGAGTGTGCCAGTGTTAGTGTGACGGGTTGTGATGCGTCGGTGTTAGTGTGATTGACTGAATGTGTCAGTGTTATTGTGATGGATTGTGAGTGTGTCAGTTTGATGGGCTGAATGTATCAGTGTTATTGTGATGGACTGTGACTGTGTCAGTGTTAATGTGATAGGCTTGAGTATGTCAGTGTTAGTGTGATGGGCTGAGCATGTCAATGTTATTGTGATGGACAGTGAGTGTGTCAGTGTTAGTGTGATTGATTGAGTGTGTCAGTGTTATTGTGATGTACTGTGAGTGTGTCAGTGTTAGTGTGACGGGCTGCGAGTGTGTCAGCATTACTGTGATGGGATGAGTGTGTGAGTTTCAGTGTAACAGGAAGCGAGGGTGTTAATGTCAATATGATAGACTCTGTGTGTGTCAATGTCAGTGTGACGGGTTGTGACTATGTCGGTGTTAGTGCGATTGACTGAATGTGTCAGTGTTAATGTGATGGATAGTGAGTGTTTCAGTGTTAGTGTGATGGGCTGAGTGTGTCAGTGTTAGTGTGATGGATTGTCAGTATGTCAGTGTCTTACTGTGATGGGCCGTTAGTGTGACAGGCTGTGAGAGTGTCAGTGTTGGTGTGATGGATTGAGTGTGTCAATCTAATGGACAGTATGTGCGTCAATGTGATGGACTGTGTGTGTCAATGTTAATGGATTGGGCTGAGAGTGTGCCAGTGTTAGTGTGACGGGTTGTGAGTAGGTCAGTGTTACTGTGATTGACTGAATGTGTCAGTGTTATTGTGATGGACAGTGAGTGTGTCAGTGTTATTGTGATGTACTGTGAGTCTGTTAGTGTTAGTGTGATGGGCTGCGAGTGTGTCAGCAGTACTGTGATGGGCTGAGTGTGTGAGTTTTAGTATAACGGGAAGCGAGTGTGTTAACGTCATTGTGTTAGACTGTGTGTCAACGTCAGTGTGATGGACTGTGAGTGTGTCAGTGTTAGTGTAATTGACTGAGTGTGTCAGTGTTATTGTGATGGACAGTGAGTTTGTCAGCGTTAGTGTGATAGACTGAGTGTGCCAGTGGTTATTGTGATGTACTGTGAGTGTGTCAGTGTTAGTATGACGGGCTGAGTGTGTGAGTTTTAGTGTAACGGGAAGTAAGTGTGTCAATGTCAGTGTGATGGACAGTGTCTGTTTCAGTGTGATGGGTAGTGGGTATCAGTGTTAGTGTGATGGGCTGTGAGTGTGTCAGTGTTAGTTTGATGGATTGTCAGTGTGTCAGTGTCTTACTGCGATGGGCCGTGAGTGTGTCAGTGTTAGTGTGATTGATTGAGTGTGTCAGAGTTAGTGTGATTGACTGAGTGTGCAAGTGGTTATTGTGATGGACTGTGAGTGTGTTAGCATTAGTGTGACGGGCTGAGTGCGTGACTTTTAGTGCAACAGGAAGTGTGTGTTAATGTCAGTGTGATAGACTGTGTGTCAGTGTTATTGTGATGGACTGTGAGTGTGTCAGTGTTATCGTGATGGACTCTGAGTGTGTCAGTGTTAGTATGATTGAGTGTACCAGTGGTTATTGTGATGTACTGTGAGTGTGTCAGTGCTAGTATGATGGGTTGTGAATGCGTGAGCATTAGTGTGACGGGCTGAGTGTGTGAGTTTTAGTGTAACAGGAAGTGAGTGTGTTAATGTCAGTGTGATAGACTGTGTGTGTCAATGTCAGTGTGATGGACTGAGTGTGTCAGTGTTAGTGTGATTTACTGAGTGTGCCAGTGGTTATTCTAATGTACTGTTAGTGTGTCAGTGTTAGTATGACAGGCTGAGTGTGTGAGTTTTAATGTAACGGGAAATGAGTGTGTCAACGTCAGTGTGATGGACAGTGTTTGTGTCAGTGTGATTGGCAGTGGGTGTCAGTGTTAGTGTGATGGGCTGAGTGTGTCAGTGTTAGTGTGATGGATTGTCAGTGCGTCAGTGTCTTACTGTGATGGTCTGTGAGTGTGTCAGTGTGACAGGCTGTGAGTGTGTCAGTGTTAGTGTGACGGATTGAGTGTGTCAATCTGATGGACTGTAAGTGTGTCAATGTCAGTGTGATGGACTATGTGTCAGCGTCAGTGTGATGGACTGTGAGTGTGTCAATGTTAGTGGATTGGATTGAGAGTTTGCCAGTGTTGGTGTGATGGGTTTGAGTGTGTCAGTGTTAGTGTGATTGACTAAGTGTGCCAGTGTTATTGTGATGGACTGTGAGTGTGTCAGTGTTAGTGTGATTGGCTTGAATATGTCAGTGTTAGTGTGATGGGCTGAGTGTGTCAGTGTTATTGTGATGGACAGTGAGTGTGTCAGTGTTAGTGTGATTGACTGAGTGTGCCAGTGGTTATTGTGATGTATTGTGAGTGTGTCAGTGTTAGTGTGATGGGCTGAGAGTGTTTCAGCATTACTGTGATGGGCTGAGTGTGTGAGTTTTAGTGTAACGGGAAGCGAGTGTGTTAATGTCAGTATGATAGACTGTGTGTGTCAATGCCAGTGTGATGGACTGTGAGCGTGTCAGTGTTAGTGTGATTGACTGAGTGGGCCAGTGGTTATTGTGATGCACTGTGAGTGTGTCAATGTTAGTATGATGGACTGAGTGTGTGAGTTTTAGTGTAACGAGAAGTGAGTGTGTTAAGGTGAGTGTGATAGACTGTGTGTGTCAATATCAATGTGATGGGCAGTGGGTGTCAGTGTTAGTGTGATGGATTTTCATTGTGTCAGTGTCTTATTGTGATGAGCCATGAGTGTATCAGTGTGACAGGCTGTGAGTGTGTCAGTGTTAGTGTGATGGATTGAGTGTGTCAATGTGATGGACTGTAAGTGCATCAATGTCAATGTGATGGACTATGTGTCAGTGTTAGTGTGATGGACTGTGAGTGTGTCAATGTTAGTGGATTGGGTTGAGAGTGTGTCAGTGTTAGTGTGACGGGTTGTGAGTGTGTCTGTGTTAGTGTGATTGACTGAATGTGTCAGTGTTATTGTGATGGATTGTGAATGTGTCAGTGTTAGTGTGATTGAGTGCATTAGTGTTATTGTGATGGACTGTGAGTCTGTTAGTGTTAGCTTGATGGGCTGTGACTATGTCAGTGTTAGTGTGATGGACTGAGTGTGTCAACGTGATGGATTGTAAGTGCGTCAATGTCAGTGTGATGGACTGTGTGTCAGTGTCAGTGTGATGGACTGTGAGTGTGTCAGTGTTAGCGGATTGGGCTGAGAGTGTGCCACTGTTATGGTGATGGATTGTGAGTGTGTCAATGTTAGTGTGATTGACTGAATATGTCAGTGTTATTGTGATGGACTGTGAGTGTGTCAGTGTTAGTGTTATTGACTGAGTGTTTCAGTGTTATTGTGATGGACTGTGAGTGTGTTAGCATTAGCTTGATGGGCTGTGACTATGTCAGTGTTATTGTGATGGGCTGAGTGTGTCAGTGTTATTTTGATGGACTGTGAGTGTGTCAGTGTTAGTGTGATTGAGCGTGTCAGCGTTATTGTGATGGATACGGAGTGTGTCAGTGTTAGTGTGATTGATTGAGTGTGTCAGTGTCTTACTGTGATGGGCCATCTGTGTGTCAGTGAGACAGAGTGTGAGTGTGTCAATGTTAGTGTGTTGGACGGTGAATATGCAGTGTCTCACTGTGATGGGCTGTGAGTATGTTAATGTGACAGGCTGTGAGTGTTTCAGTGTTAGTGTGATGGACCAAGAGTGAGTCAGTGGCTCACTGTGATGGGCTGTGAGTGTGTAAGTGTTAGTGTGATAAGCTTTGATTGTGTTAGTATCACTGTATTTGACTGTGTGTGTCACTGTTAGTGTAATGGGCAGTGGGTGTGTCAGTGTTAATGTAACGGACTGTGAATGTGTCAATGTTAGTGTGACAGGCTGTGTGTGCATCAGTGTCAGTGTAATGGGCTGTGAGTGTGTCAATGTCATGTCATGGGCTGTGAATGTGTTAGTATTAGTGTAATGGGCTGTGAGTGTGTCAGTGTCAGTGTGATGGATTGTGAGTGTGTCAGTGTTATTGTGATGGATGTGAGTGTATCAGTGTTCATGTGAAGGACTGTGATTGTGTCAGTATTAGTGTGATTCATTGAGCATGTCAGTGTTATTGTGATGTACTGTGAGTATGTCACTGTTAGTGTAATGGGCAGTGGGTGTGTCAGTGTTAATGTAATGGACTGTGAATGTGTCAATGTTAGTGTGACAGGCTGTGTGTGCGTCAGTGTCAGTGTAATGGGCTGTGAGTGTGTCAATGTCATGTCATGGGCTGTGAATGTGTTAGTATTAGTGTGATGGGCTGTGAGTGTGTCAGTGTCAGTGTGATGGATTGTGTGTCAGTGTTAGTGTGATGGATGTGAGTGTATCAGTGTTCATGTGAAGGATTGTGATTGTGTCACTGTTAGTGTGATTCATTGAGCGTGTCAGTGTTATTGTGATGTACTGTGAGTGTGTCACTGTTAGTGTGATGGGCTGAGAGTGTGTCAGCGTTAGAGTGATGGGCTGAGTGTGTGAGTTTTCGTGTAGTGGGAAGTGAGTGTGTTACAGTTAGTGTGATAGACTGTGTGTGTCAATGTCAGTGTGATGGACAGTGGGTGTCAGTGTTAGTGTGATGGATTGTCAGTGTGTCAGTGACTCACTGTGATGGGCTGTGAGTATGTAAATATTAGTGTGACGAACTTAGATTGTGTTAATATCACTGTATCAGACTGTGTGTGTCAGTGTCAGTGTAATGGGCTGTAAGTGTGTCAATGTCAGTGTCATGGGCTGTGAATGTGTCAGTCTTAGTGTGATGGGCTGTGAGTGTGTCTGTGTAAGTGTGATGGATGTGAGTGTGTCAGTGTTATTGTGACGGATGTGAGTGTATCAGTGCTCATGTGAAGGACTTTGAGTGTGTCAGTATTAGTGTGACGGACTGTGAGTGCCTCAGCACCTCACTGTGATGGCTATGAGTGTGTCACTGTCTCCCTGTGATGTGTTAGTGTTAGCATGATGGGCTGTGTATATCAGTGTCACTGTGATGTACTGTGAGTGTGTCAGTGTTAGTGTGATGAACTGTGAGTGTGTCAGTGTTAGTGTGATTGATTGAGTGTGTCAGTGTTATTTTGATGAACTGTGAGTGTGTCAGTGTTAGTGTGATTGATCGAGCGTGTCAGTGGTATTGTGATGGACACTGAGTGTGTCAGTGTTTGTGTGATTGATTGAGTGTGTCAGTGTTATTATGATGGACAGTAAGTATGTCAGTGTTAGTGTGATTGACTGAGTGTGCCAGCAGTTATTGTGATGTACTGTGAGTGTGTAAGTGTTAGTGTGACAGGCTGAGATTGTGTCAGTGATAGTGTGATGGGCTGAGTGTGTGAGTTTTAGTGTAACAGGAAATGAGTGTGTTACTGTTAGTGTGATAGACTGTGTGTGTCAATGTCAGTGTGATGGACAGTGGGTGTCAGTGTTAGTGTGATGGATTGTCAGTGTGTCAGTGTCTTACTGTGATGGGCCGTCAGTGTGACAGGCTGTGAGTGTGTAAATGTTAGTGTGACGGACTGAGTGTGTCAATGTGATGGACTGCAAGTGTGTCAAAGTCAGTGTGATGGACTGTGTGTCAGTGTCAGTGTGATGGACTGTGAGTGTGTTAGTGTCAGTGTGATGGACTGTGAGCGTGTCAGTGTCAGCGTGATGGATAGTATGTGTGTCAGTGTCAGTGTGACGGACTGAGTATGTCAATGCCTGTGACGGTTTGTGAGTATATTTGTGTTAGTGGATTGGGCTGAGAGTGTGTCAGTGTTAGTGTGATGGACTATGAGTGAGTCAGTGACTCTCTGCGATGAGCTGTGAGTATGTAAGTGTTAGTATGACGAACTTTGATTGTGTTAGTATCACTGTATCAGACTGTGTGTGTCAGTGTCAGTGTAATGGGCTGTGAATGTGTCAGTATTAGTGGAATGGGCTGTGAGTGTGTCAATGTTAGTGTGATGGGCTGTGAATATGTCAGTATTAGTGTGATGGGCTGTGAGTGTGTCAGTGTCTGTGCGATGGATTGTGAGTGTGTCAGTGTTATTTTGATGAACTGTGAGTGTGTCAGTGTTAGTGTGATTGATTGAGTATGTCAGTGTTATTGTGATGGACACTGAGTGTGTCAGTGTTAGTGTGCTTGACTGAGTGTGCCAGCAGTTATTGTGATGTACTGTGAGTGTGTCAGTGTTAGTGTGATGGGCTGAGTGTGTACATTTTAGTGTAACAGGAAGTGAGTGTGTTACTGTTAGTGTGATAGACTGTGTCAATGTCAGTGTGATGGACAGTGGGTGTCAGTGTTAGTTTGATGGATTGTCAGTGTGTCAGTGTCTTACTGTGATGGGCCGTGAATGTGTGTCAGTGTGACAGGCTGTGAGTGTGTCAGTGTTATTGTGACGGATTGAGTGTGTCAATGTGATGGACTGTGAGTGTGTCAGTGTCAGTGTGATGGACTGTGTGTCAGTGTCAGTGTGATGGACTGTGAGCGTGACAGTGTCAGCTTGATGGACAGTGTGTGTGTCAGTGTGATGGGCAGTGGGTGTCAGTGTTAGTGTGATGGGCTGTGAGTGTGTCAGTATTAGTATGATGGATTGTCAGTGTGCCACTGTCTCAATGTGATGTGCTGTGAGTGTGTCAGTGTTAGTGTAATGGGCTGAGTGTGTCAGTGTTAGTGTGATGGGCTGAGCGTGTCAGTGTTATTGTGATGGACAGTGAGTGTGTCAGTGTGACAGGCTGTTAGTGTGCCAGTGTGATGTGCTGTGAGTGTGTCAGTATTAGTTTGATGGATTGTGAGTGTGTCAGTGTCTCAATGTGATGTGCTGTGAGTGTCTCAGTGTTAGTGTGATGGATTGTGAGTGTGTCAGTGTCTCAATGTGATGTGCTGTGAGTGCATCAGTGTTAGTGTGATGGATTGTCAGTGTGCCACTGTCTCAATGCGATGTGCTGTGAGTGTCTCAGTGTTAGTGTGATGGATTGTCAGTGTGCCACTGTCTCAATGTGATGTGCTGTGAGTGTCTCAGTGTTAGTGTGATGGATTGTGAGTGTGTCAGTGTCTCACTGTGATGGGGCTGTTAGTGTGTAAGTTTTAATGTGGCAGGCTTTGATTGTGTCAGTGTTTTGTATGATGAGTTGTGAGTATGTCAGTGTCTCACTGTGATGAGCTGTGTGTTGGTGTGGCAGGCTGTGCATGTGTCAGTGATACTGTGATAGGTTGAATGTGTCACTGTTAGTATGATAGATTGTGAGTGTGTCTGTATTAGTGTGACAGGCTGTGAGTGTGTTCCACGTCAGTGTGACAGAGTGTGAGTGTGTTAGTGTTAGTGTGTTGGACGGTGAGTATGCATGTTTCACTGTGATTGGCTATGAGTATGTTAATATGACAGGCTGTGAGTGTTTCAATGTCAGTGTGATGGACTATGAGTGAGTCAGTGGCTCACTGTGATGGGCTGTGAGTGTGTAAGTGTTAGTGTGATGAGCTTTGATAGTGTTAGTATCACTGTATCAGACTGTGTGTGTCACTGTTAGTGTAATGGGCAGTGGGTGTCTCAGTGTTCATGTAACGGACTGTGAATGTGTCAGTGTTAGTGTGACAGGCTGTGTGTGCATCAGTGTCAGTGTAATGTGCTGTAAGTGTGTTAATGTCAGTGTCATGGGCTGGGTGTGTGTGCATCTGTGTCTGTGACATGGGCTGTGAATGTGTTAGCATTAGTGTGATGGGCTGTAAGTGTGTCAGTGTCAGTGTGATGGATTGTGTGTGTCAGTGTTAATGTGATGGATGTGAGTGTATCAGTGTTCATGTGAAGGACTGTGAGTGTCAGTGTTAGTGTGATGGATGTGAGTGTATCAGTGTTCATGTGAAGGACTTTGAGTGTGTCAGTATTAGTGTGATGGATGTGAGTGTATCAGTGTTCATGTGAAGGACTTTGAGTGTGTCAGTGTCAGTGTGATGGGCTGTGAGTGTGTCAGTGTCTCACTATGGTGGACAGTGAGTTTATCAGTGTCACTGTAGTCAACTTGAGTGTGTCAGTGTTTATTTGATGGGCTGTGAGTATGTTAGTGTCTCACTCTGATGGACTGTGAGTGTGTTGCTGTGTGTGTAACTGACTGAGTGTGCGGCAGTGTCACAGTATGCTGGGCCGTGAGTGTGTTAGTGTTAGTGTGATTGGCTGAGTGTGTGTCAGTATCTCACTGTGGTGGACAGTGAGCTTGTCAGTGTCACTGTAATCGACTTGAGTGTGTCAGTGTTAGTGTGATTGACTGAGTGTGCCAGCGGTTATTGTGATGTACTGTGAGTGTGTCAGTGTTAGTGTGACAGGCTGAGAGTGTGTCAGCATTAGTGTGATGGGCTGAGTGTGTGAATTTTAGTGTAATGGGAAGTGAGTGTGTTACTGTTAGTGTGATAGACTGTGTGTGTCAATGTCAGTGTGATGGACAGTGGGTGTCAGTGTTAGTGTGATGGATTGTCAGTGTGTCAGTGTCTTACTGTGATGGGCGTGAGTGTGTCAGTGTGACAGGCCGTGAGTGTGTCAGTGTTATTGTGACGGATTGAGTGTGTCAATGTGATGGACTGCGAGTGTGTCAATGTCAGTGTGGTGGACTGTGTGTCAGTGTCAGTGTGATGGACTGTGAGCATGACAGTGTCAGCTTGATGGACAGTGTGTGTGTAAGTGTGATGGGCAGTGGCTGTCCGTGTTAGTGTGATGGGCTGTGAGTGTATCAGTGTTTGTGTGATGGATTGTCAGTGTGTCAGTGTCTTACTGTGGTGGGCTGTTAGTGCGTAAGAGTTAATGTGGCAGGCTTTGATTGTGTCAGTGTTAGTGTGATGAACTGTGAGAGTGTCAGTGTGACAGGCTGTCAGTGTGCCAGTGTCTCAAGGTGATGTGCTGTGAGTGTCTCGGTGTTAGTGTGATGGCCTGTGAGTGTGTCAGTGTCTCACTGTGATGGGCTGTTAGTGTGTAAGTGTTAACATGGCAGGCTTTGATTTTGTTAGTGTTAGTGTGATGAGCTGTGAGTGTGTCAGTGTCTCACTGTGATGGGTTGTGTGTTGGTGTGGTAGGCTGTGCATGTGTCAGTGTTACTGTGATAGGCTGAGTGTGTCACTGTTAGTGTGATGGATTGTGAGTGTGTCAGTGTTGGGTCATGGACTGTGTGTGCGTCAGTGTTAGTGTGATAGACAAGAATTGCGTCAGTGTCTCACTCTAATGGACTGCGCATGTGGTAGTGTGACAGACTGTGAGTACGTCAGTGTTAGTGTGACAGACTATGATTGTGTCGGCGTTTCACTGTGACCGAATGTGTGCATCAGTCTCTCACTGTGACAGAAGGTGAATGTGTCAGTCTCACATTGTGATGGAGTGCGAGTGTGTCTGTCTCACACTGTGACGGATGGTTGGTGTGTCAGTCTCACACTATGATGGGTATGAGTGTGTCAGTCTCATACTGGGATGGAGTACAAATGTGTCAGTCTCACACTGTGACAGGGTGTGATTGTGTCAGCCTCACGCTGTGATAGAGTGTGAGTTTGTCAATTTGTCACTGTGACAGAGGGAGGGTGTGTCTGTCTCACACTGTGACAGAGGGTGGGTGTGTCTGTCTCACACTGATGAAGTGTGAGTGTGTCAGTCCCATACTGTGACGGAGTGTGAATTTGTCAGTCTGCCACTATGACCTGGTGTGGATGTGTCAATATCCCACTGTGACGGGGTGCATGTGTCAGTCTCCCACTGTGACAGAGGGTGGGTGTGTCAGTCTCACACCGTGACAGAAGGTGAGTGTGGCAGTCTCACACTGTGATGGGTTGTGGTTGTGTCAGCCTCACACTGTGATAGAGTGTGAGTTTGTCAGTCTGTCACTGTGACAGAGAGTGAGTGTGTCAGTCTCACACTGTGCCCGGGTGTGAGTATGTCAGTCTCACACTGTGATGGAGTGTGAGTGTGTCAGTCTGGCACTGTGATGGGATGCATATGTCAGTTTCCCACTGTGATAGAGGGTGTTTGTGCCATGAATGGAATATGAGTGTGTCAGTCTTACACTGTGATAGGGTGTTGGCTGTCAATCCCACACTGTAACGGGATGCGTATGTCAGTCTCCCACTGCGATGGAGGGTGGGTGTGTCAGTCTCCCAATGTGCTGGAGGGTGGGTGTGTCAGTCTCACACTGTGATGGGGGTGGGTGTGTCAGTCTCCCAATGTGATGGAGGGTGGCTGTGTCAGTCTCACACTGTGACAGAGGGTGGATGTGTCAGTCTCCCACTGTGACAGGGGTGAGTGTGTCAGTCTCCCACTGTGACGCAGGGTGGGTGTGTCAGTCTCACATGTGACAGAGGGTGGGTGTGTCAGCCTCACACTGTGATGGAGTGTGAGTTGTCAGTCTCACACTGTGCCGGGGTGTGAGTGTGTCAGTCTCCCACTGTGACGTAGGGTGGGTGTGTCAGTCTCACACTGTGACAGAGGGTGGGTGTGTCAGCCTCACCCTATGACTGAGGGTGGGTGTGTCAGTCTCACACTGTGATGGAGGGTGGGTGTGTCAGCCTCACACTGTGACTGAGGGTGGGTGTGTCAGTCTCACACTGTGACAGAGAGTGAGTGTGTTAGTCTCACACTGTGCCAGGGTGTTGGCTGTCAATCTCACACTGTAACGGGTTGCGTATGTCTGTCTCCCACTGTGATGGAGGGTGGGTGTATCAGTCTCCCAATGTGACGGAGGGTGGGTGGGTCAGTCTCACACTGTGATGGAGGGTGAGTGTATCAGTCTCACACTGTGACAGAGGGTGGGTGTGTCAGCCTCACCCTATGACTGAGGGTGGGTGTGTCAGTCTCACACTGTGATGGAGGGTGGGTGTGTCAGTCTCACACTGTGACAGAAGGTGAATGTGTCAGTCTCACACTGTGATGAGTTGTGGGTGTGTCAGTCTCATACTGTGACAGAGTGTGAGTTTGTCAGTCTGTCACTGTGACAGAGGGTGGGTGTGTCAGACTCACACTGTGACAGAGGGTGGGTGTGTCAGCCTCACACTGTGACTGAGGGTGGGTGTGTCAGTCTCACACTGTGACAGAGAGTGAGTGTGTCAGTCTCACACTGTGCCAGGGTGTTGGCTGTCAATCTCACACTGTAACGGGTTGCGTATGTCTGTCTCCCACTGTGATGGAGGGTGGGTGTTTCAGTCTCCCAATGTGACGGAGGGTGGGTGGGTCAGTCTCACACTGTGATGGAGGGTGAGTGTATCAGTCTCACACTGTGATGGAGGGTGGGTGTATCAGTCTCACACTGTGATGGAGGGTGAGTGTATCAGTCTCACACTGTGATGGAGGGTGGGTGTATCAGTCTCACACTGTGATGGGGGTGGGTGTGTCAGTCTCACACAGTGATGGAGTGTGAGTGTTTCAGTCTCACACATTGATGGAGTGTGAGTGTTTCAGTCTCTCACTGTGATGGAGTGTGAGTGTTTCAGTCTCTCACTGTGATGGAGTGTGAGTGTGTCAGTCACTCACTGTGATGGAGTGTGAGTTTGTCAGTCTCCCACTATGATGGGGTGTGGGTGTGTCACTCTCCCACTGTGATGAAGGGTGAGTGTGACTGTGTCACACTGTGCCGGGGTGTGAGTGTGGCTCCTATCCATTCCCCGGCTGGGCTGGGCTGTGCTGACTGGGTGATTGCTGGTAAACACTTCGTGGTCAAATATAACAAGCGATCTATTTTCCCTACAGTTGACTGCCTCTGTTGCTAACCATCCCCGTGAAGTGTACCCCAGCAGAAACCTGACATGTCTGTACAGTATTTACAGGGCATAAGCCAAGATGGAATTCTGATGCGGTGTGTCCCAATCCTGGGTCTGATGTTCAATGGGAATGATTTGGATAAGCTGTGGGCCACCTGGCAGGGTACAGAATCAGCAGGATATCCCTCTATCGTTGCCTTCCTCCTTGCCTTGTTGTCTTTCAATAGGGACTCCCCCTCCCCCAACTATCTGTGCCTGACTTCAGGAATTGTCCCATTCCTATCAGGAGGAGACATAGAGCACACTGGACAGCTGCTGACAGTCCTTGTGCTCAGGTTCACAGCCTTTAACGTTGTGCTATTGAGAGTATGCCCAGTTGTTAAGGCTGGGCGGAGGGACTCTGCCAGTTGTCCTGTGAGTGTGGTTTGCCTATGGACATGCGTTTCACCCTGAGAAAGCCTGCAGGAACTGAGCAGGAAGCCTGACCCGGTGCCCGAGTGAAGCAGGCCGAAGCAGGCCGTGTAGGCCAGCAGGAAGCCTGACTCGGTGCCCGAGTGAAGCAGGCTGTGCTGGCTCGGCCTCCTTCCCATTGTCCTCCAGTACCGTCCCCACCCATTCCCCTCAGTGAACCCGAGCAACACTGTCCCGGCTTGCCAGGCATGGCTGCTGTGAGGCTTCGGGAGCTGGCTTCATCTCAACTGTACCGGCGTCGGTATGAGCGTAACAGCGGCGTGCTGGAGCTATGGCAGAGCCGGACTGAGTCCAAGAGCAGGAGACCGGGGTAGGTGCTGCTTGTTAGATCAGAGAGTTTGCAAAAGAGCAACAAAGCCTCCGCTCACAGAACAGGAAAGGAACAGTTTGTTTAAGCTGCTGGCAGTGTTAAGGACAAAATAGAGACAGAGATTCCCCAGTCTCTCAGTTAAGACAGGAATTCTCCGTCACCTCCTGCTTCATGTATTTACTGTTTGTTTTCCTTTGAGAGGCTGTGAATTAATCGGCAGTGACTATTCAATCTTTGTTCCTCTGATGGCCGAGGTGCCTGAACTGGACATTCTGCAATCCCAGGCCGTGCTGTCCCTCAAAGCTCAGGCCTCACACTCCTCATTCTGCCGATTTTTCTATCTATCTTGTTCCTCCTGTTTTGAATTTGGTGGACCTGGAGGTTTTGGAGTGGGCCGTTCCCAGTGCTGTCACCTCATTGGTGGACAAATCCGAAATCAGAAATACCAAATTAGTATAACCTTAGTCTGTGCTGGGGGCAGTGAATAAGCTCAACCTCCTTCCAGACTCCACATTAGACAGTACATGGCCCCAAAAATCTTCAAAGCCCCTGGCCTGGGAAGGAAATATAGCACGTGGGGCAGAACTATCCCAGGGTCAGGTAGCTGCTCTTAGTCAGCATGTGGTCTGTGCATTTTTGGGTGTGTGTGCTGATGTGCGTGCGTGTCGGTGTGGCGCGTGTGTGTGTGATGTGTCTGTGTGTGTATGTGATGTGCCTGTGTGTGTGTGTGTATGTGTTGTGCCTGTGTATGGGTGTGTGTGTGTATGTGTGTGGGAAGTGTCTGCGTGTGCGTGTGGTGTGTGTGATGTGCCTGTGTGTGCGTGATGTGTCGGTGTGTGGGTGTGTGTGTGCGTGATGTGTCTGTGTGTGGGTGTGGTGTGTGTGTGAGTGATGTATCTGTGTGTGGGTGTGGTGTGTCTGTCTGTGTGATGTGTGTCTGAGTGTGTTTGTGTGTGGTGTTTGTATGTGGTGCTTGTGTGTGAGAGTGAGACTGTGGTGTTTGTGAGCATGTGTGTGGTGTTTGTGTGTGAGAGTATGCTGTTTGTGTATGTGTGTAGGGTATGTGTGTGGTGTTTGTGAGAGTGATGTTTGTGTGTGGTTTGTGTGTGAGTGTGAGTGTGCTGTTTCTGTACATGTGTGTTTGTGGTGTATGTGTGTGTGTGTAGTGTTTGTGTGTGTGGTGTTTGTGTGTCTGTGGTGTATGTGTGTGTGTGGTGTTTGTGTGTGTGTGTGTGAGTGGTGTTTGTGTGTGTGTGTGAGTGAGTGTGCGTGTGGTGTTTGTGTGTGTGTGTCTGTGGTGTGTGCGCGTGGTGTTTGTGTGTGTGTGGTGTTTGCGTCTGTGGTGTATGTGTCTGTGTGGTGTTTGTGTGTGTGTGTGTGTGTGTTGTGTGTGTGTGTGTGTGCGTACGTGTGCGTGTGGTGATTGTGTGTGTGTGTGTGGTGTTTGTGTGTGCGTGGTGTTTGTGTGTGTGTGTGGTGTTTGTGTGTGTGTGTGAGTGGAGTTTGTGTGTGTGTGTGGTGTTTGTGTGTGTGTGTGTGTATGTGTGTATGTGTGTGTATGTGTTGTTTGTGTGTGTGTGTGGTGTTTGTGTGTGTGCGTGTGTGTAGTGTTTGTGTGTGTGTGCGGTGTTTGTGTGTGTGTGTGGTGTTTGTGTGTGTGTGTGTGGTGTTTGTGTGTATGTGTGTGTGTGTGAGTGTGTGGTGTTTGTGTGTGTGTGTGTGTATGGTGTTTGTGTGTGTGTGTGGTGTTTGTGTGTGTGTGTAGGTGTGTGTTTGGTGTTTGTGTGTGTGTGCATGTGTGTGGTGTTTGTGTGTGTCTGTGTGTGCTGTTTGTGTGTGTGTGTGGTGTTTGTGTGTGGTGTTTGTGTGTGGGGGGGGGTGTTTGTGTGTCTGTGGTGTGTGTGTATGTGGTGTTTGTGTGTGTGTGTGTGTGTGTGTGTGTGTGGTGTTTGTTTGTATGTGTGTTTGTGTGTGTGTGTGTGGTGTTTGTGTGTGTGTTTGTGTGTGTGTGTGTGGTGTTTGTGTGTGTGGTGTTTGTGTGTGTGTGGCGTTTGTGTGTGTGTGGTGTTTGTGTGTGTGTGGTGTTTGTGTGTGTGTGCATGTGTGTGGTGTTTGTGTGTGTGAGTGTGTGGTGTTTGTGTGTGTGTGTGTGTAGTGTTTGAGTGTGTGTGTGTGTGTTCGTGTGTATGTGTGTGTGTGGTGTTTGTGTGTGTGTGTGGTGTTTGTGTGTGTGTGTGTGTGTGGTGTTTGTGTGTGTGTTTGTGTGGTGTTTGTGTGTGTGTGGTGTCTGTGTATATGTGCATGTGTGTGGGGGGAGGGCGTTTGTGTGTGTGTGTGTGTGTGTCTGTGGTGTGTGTGTGTATGTGGTGTTTGTGTGTGTGTTTGTGTGTGTGGTGTTTGTATGTGTGGCGTTTGTGTGTGTGTGTGGTGTTTGTTTGTGTGTGTATGTGTGTGTGTGGTGTTTGTGTGTGTGTGCATGTGTGTGGTGTTTGTGTGTGTGTTGTGTTTGTGTTTGTATGTGGTGTTTGTGTGTCTGTGGTGTGTGTGTGTATGTGGTGTTTGTGTGTGTGTTTGTGTGTGTGTGTGTGTGTGGTGTTTGTGTGTGTGTTTGTGTGTGTATGTGTGGTGTTTGTGTGTGTGTGGTGTTTGTGTGTGTGGTTTTTGTGTGTATGTGTGGTGTTTGAGTGTGTTTGTGTGTGTGTTCATGTGTGTGTGTGTGGTGTTTGTGTGTGTGTGGTGTTTGTGTGTGTGTGGTGTTTGTGTGTATGAGTGTGTGTGTGTGGTGTTTGTGTGTGTGTGTGTGTGTGTGGTGTTTGTGTGTGTGTGGTGTTTGTGTGTGGTGTTTGTGTTTGTGTGTGTGGTGTTTGTGTGTGTGTGTGGTGTTTGTGTGTGTGTGTGTATGTGTGTGCTTGTGGTGTTTGTGTGTGTGTGTGGTGTTTGTGTGTGTGTGTGTTTGTATGGTGTTTGTGCGTGTGTGTGTGTGTGTGTATGTGATGATTGTGTGTGTGCGTGTGGTGTTCGTGTGTGTGTGTGTTTGTGTTGTTTGTGAGTGTGTGTGTGTATGGTGTTTGTGTGTGTGGGTGTGGTGTTTGTGTGTGTGTGTGTGTGTTTGTGTGTGCATGTGTGTGGTGTTTGTGTGTGTGTGGTGTTTGTGTGTGTGTGTGTGTTAGATGTTTGAGTGTGTATTTGTGTGTGTGTGTGTATGTGTGTGTATGAGTGTGTATGTGTTGTTTGTGTGTGTGTGTGTGGTGTTTGTGTGTGTGCGTGTGTGTAGTGTTTGTGTGTGTTTGTGTGTGTGTGTGTGGTGTTTGTGTGTGTGTGTGGTGTTTGTGTGTGTGTGTGGTGTTTGGGTGTATGTGTGTGTGTGTGGTGTGTGTGTGTGTTTGTGTGTGTGTGTGTGGTGTTTGTGTGTGTGGTGTTTGTGTGTGTGTGGCGTTTGTGTGTGTGTGGTGTTTGTGTGTGTGTGGTGTTTGTGTGTGTGTGCATGTGTGTGGTGTTTGTGTGTGTGTGTGGTGTTTGTGTGTGTGTATGTAGTGTTTGAGTGTGTGTGTGTGTGTGTTCGTGTGTATGTGTGTGTGTGGTGTTTGTGTGTGTGTGTGGTGTTTGTGTGTATGTGTGTGTGTGGTGTTTGTGTGTGTGTTTGTGTGGTGTTTGTGTGTGTGTGGTGTCGGTGTATATGTGCATGTGTGTGGGGGGAGGGCGTTTGTGTGTGTGTGTGTGTGTGTGTCTGTGGTGTGTGTGTGTGTATGTGGTGTTTGTGTGTGTGTTTGTGTGTGTGGTGTTTGTGTGTGTGGTGTTTGTGTGTGTGTGTGGTGTTTGTTTGTGTGTGTATGTGTGTGTGTGGTGTTTGTGTGTGTGGGCATGTGTGTGGTGTTTGTGTGTGTGTTGTGTTTGTGTTTGTATGTGGTGTTTGTGTGTCTGTGGTGTGTGTGTGTATGTGGTGTTTCTGTGTGTGTTTGTGTGTGTGTGTGTGTGTGTGTGTGGTGTTTGTGTGTGTGTTTGTGTGTGTATGTGTGGTGTTTGTGTGTGTGTGGTGTTTGTGTGTGTGGTGTTTGTGTGTATGTGTGGTGTTTGAGTGTGTTTGTGTGTGTGTTCGTGTGTATGTGTGTGTGTGGTGTTTGTGTGTGTGTGGTGTTTGTGTGTGTGTGGTGTTTGTGTGTATGAGTGTGTGTGTGTGGTGTTTGTGTGTGTGTGTGTGTGTGGTGTTTGTGTGTGTGTGTGTGTCTGTGTGGTGTTTGTGTGTGTGTAGTGTTTGTGTGTGGTGTTTGTGTATGTATTTGTGTGTGTGTGTTTGTGTGTCTGTGTGTGTGGTGTTTGTGTGTGTGTGTGTGGTGTTTGTGTATATGTGTGTGTGTGTGTGTGCTTGTGGTGTTTGTGTGTGTGTGTGTGGTGTTTGTGTGTGTGTGTTTGTGTGGTGTTTGTGCATGTGTGTGTGTGTGTATGTGATGATTGTGTGTGTGCGTGTGGTGTTCGTGTGTGTGTGTGTTTGTGTTGTTTGTGAGTGTGTGTGTGTATGGTGTTTGTGTGTGTGGGTGTGGTGTTTGTGTGTGTGTGTGTGTGTTTGTTTGTGTGTGCGTGTGTGTGGTGTTTGTGTGTGTGTGGTGTTTGTGTGTGTGTGTGTGTTAGATGTTTGTGTGTGTGTTTGTGTGTGTGTGTATGTGTGTGTATGTGTGTGTATGTGTTGTTTGTGTGTGTGTGTGTGGTGTTTGTGTGTGTGCGTGTGTGTAGTGTTTGTGTGTGTTTGTGTGTGTGTGTGTGGTGTTTGTGTGTGTGTGTGGTGTTTGTGTGTGTGTGTGGTGTTTGGGTGTATGTGTGTGTGTGGTGTGTGTGTGTGTGTGTGTGTGGTGTATGTGTGTGTGTGTGGTGTTTGTGTGTGTGTGGTGTTCGTGTGTGTGTGTAGGTGTGTGTGTGGTGTTTGTGTGTGTGTGCATGTGTGTGGTGTTTGTATGTGTCTGTGTGTTGTGTTTGTGTGTGTGTGGTGTTTGTATGTGGTGTGTGTGTGTGGGGGAGTGTTTGTGTGTCTGTGGTGTGTGTGTGTATGTGGTGTTTGTGTGTGTGTGTGTGTGTTTGTGTGTGTGTGTGCGAGTGTGGTGTTTGTGTGTCCATGGTGTGTGTGTGTGTATGTGGTCTGTGAGTGTGTGTGTGGTGTTTGTGTGTGTGTGTGTGTGTGTGGTGTTTGTGTGTGTGTGTGTGGTGTTTGTGTGGTGTTTGTGTGTGTGTTTGTGTTTGTGTGTGAGTGTGTGTGTGTGGTGTTTGTGTATATGTGTGTGTGTGTGGGAGGAGGGCGTTTGTGTGTGTGAATGTGTGTGTGTGTGTATGCGAGTGTTGTTTGTGTGTCTGTGGTGTGTGTGTGTGTGTATGTGGTGTGTGAGCGTGTGTGTGTGGTGTTTGTGTGTGGTGTTTGTGTGTGTGTAGTGTTTGTGTGTAGTGTTTGTGTGTGTGTTTGTGTGTGTGTTTGTGTGGTGTGTGTGTGTGGTGTTTGTGTGTGTGCTTGTGTGTGTGTGTGTGTGTGTGTGTGGTGTTTGTGTGTATGTGTGGGGGGAGGGCGTTTGTGTGTGTGTATGTTTGTGTGTGTGTTTGTGTGGTGTTTGTGTGCCTGTGGTGTGTGTGTGTGGTGTTTGTGTGTGTGTGTGTGCGAGTGTTGTTTGTGTGTCTGTGGTGTGTGTGTGTGTGTGTGTGTGTGTATGTGGTGTGTGAGCATGTGTGTGTGGTGTTTGTGTGTGGTGTTTGTGTGTGTGTGGTGTTTGTGTGTGGTGTTTGTGTGTGTGTTTGTGTGTGTGTGGTGTTTGTGTGTGTGTGTGGTGTTTGTGTGTGTGTGTTTGTGTGTCTGTGGTGTGTGTGTGTGTGGATGTAGTGTTTGTGTTTGTGTGTGTGTTGTTTGTGTGTGTGTGTGTATGTATGGTGTTTGTGTGTGTGTGTGTGGTGTTTGTGTGTGTGTGTGTCTTTGTGTGTGTGTGTGTGTGTGTGTGATAGATGTTTGTGTGTGTGTTTGTGTGTGTATGTGTGTATGTGTGAGTGTGGTGTTTGTGTGTGTGTGTGTGGTGTTTGTGTGTGTGTGTATGTGTGTGTGTGGTGTTTGTGTGTGTGTGCATGTATGTGGTTTTTGTGTGTGTGTGCGGTGTTTGTGTGTGTGTGTGTGGTGTTTGTGTGTCTGTGGTGTGTGTGTGTGTGTGGTGTTTGTGTGTCTGTGGTGTGTGTGTGTGTATGTGGTTTGTGTGTGTGTGTATGTGTGTGTGGTGTTTGTGTGTGTGTGCATGTGTGTGGTGTTTTTGTGTGTGTGGGGTGTTTGCGTGTGTGTGTGTGGTGTTTGTGTGTCTGTGGTGTGTGTGTGTGGTGTGTGTGTGTGGTGTTTGTGTGTGTGCTTGTGTGTGTGTGTGTGTGTGGTGTTTGTGTGTGTGTTTGTGTGTGTTTGTGTGGTGCTTGTGTGTGTGTGGTGTTTGTGTATATGTGTGTGTGTGTGGGGGGAGGTCGTTTGTGTGTGTGTATGGTGTTTGTGTGTGTGTGTGTGTGTGTGTGTGTGTGGTGTTTGTGTGTCTGTGGTTTGTGTGTATGTGGTGTTTGTGTGTGTGTGTGGTGTTTGTGTGTGTGTGTGTGTGAGTGTGTGTGGTGTTTGTGGTGTGTGTGTGTGTGGTGTTTGTGTGTGTGTCTGTGGTGTGTGTGTGTGCGTGGTTTTGTGTGTGTCTGTGGTGGTGTTTGTGTGTGTGTGTTTGTGTGTGTGTGTGGTGTTTGTGTGTGTGGTGGTTGTGTGTGTGTGGTGTTTGTGTATATGTGTGTGTGTGGTGGGGGGAGGGCGTTTGTGTGTGTGTATGGTGTTTGTGTGTGTGTGTGTGTGTGTGTGTGTGTGGTGTTTGTGTGTGTGTGTGTGTGTGTGAGTGTGTGTGGTGTTTGTGGTGTGTGTGTGTGTGTGGTGTTTGTGTGTGTGTATGTGTGGTTGTGTGTATGCTTGGTTTTGTGTGTGTCTGTGGTGGTGTTTGTGTGTGTGTGTTTGTGTGTGTGTGTGTGGTGTTTGTTTGTGTGTGTGTGTGTGCGAGTGTGGTGTTTGTGTGTCCATGGTGTGTGTGTGTATGTGGTCTGTGAGTGTGTGTGTGGTGTTTGTGTGTGTGTGTGTGGTGTTTGTGTGTGTGTGTGTCTGTGGTGTTTGTGTGGTGTTTGTGTGTGTGTTTGTGTTTGTGGGTGAGTGTGTGTGTGTGGTGTTTGTGTATATATGTGTGTGTGTGTGGGGGGAGGGCGTTTGTGTGTGTGTATGGTGTTTGTGTGTGTCTGTGTGTGTGGTGTTTGTGTGTCTGTGGTGTGTGTGTGTGTGGTGTTTGTGTGTGTGTGTGTGTGTGCGAGTGTTGTTTGTGTGTCCGTGGTGTGTGTGTGTGTGTGTGTATGTGGTGTGTGAGCGTGTGTGTGTGGTGTTTGTGTGTGGTGTTTGTGTGTGTGTAGTGTTTGTGTGTGTGGTTGTGTGTGTGTTTGTGTGTGTGTGTGGTGTTTGTGTGTGTGCTTGTGTGTGTGTGTGTGTGTGTGGTGTTTGTGTGTATGTGTGGGGGAGGGCGTTTGTGTGTGTGTATGTTTGTGTGTGTGTTTGTGTGGTGTTTGTGTGTCTGTGGTGTGTGTGTGTGGTGTTTGTGTGTGTGTGGTGTTTGTGTTTGTGGTGTTTGTGTGTGTGTGTGGTGTTTGTGTGTGTGGTGTTTGTGTGTGTGTGTGTGGTGTTTGTGTGTCTGTGTGTGTTTATGTGTGTCTGTGTGTGTGTGGTGTTTGTGTGTGTGTGTGGTGTTTGTGTGTGTGGTGATTGTGTGTGTGTTTGTGTGGTGCTTGTGTGTGTGTGGTGTTTGTGGATATGTGTGTGTGTGGTGGGAGGGCGTTTGTGTGTGTGTATGGTGTTTGTGTGTGTGTGTGTGTGTGTGTGTGTGGTGTTTGTGTGTCTGTGGTTTGTGTGTATGTGGTGTTTGTGTGTGTGTGGTGTTTGTGTGTGTGTGTGTGTGAGTGTGTGTGGTGTTTGTGGTGTGTGTGTGTGTGGTGTTTGTGTGTGTGTCTGTGGTGTGTGTGTGTGCGTGGTTTTGTGTGTGTCTGTGGTGGTGTTTGTGTGTGTGTGTTTGTGTGTGTGTGTGGTGTTTGTGTGTGTGTGTGTGTGCGAGTGTGGTGTTTGTGTGTCCATGGTGTGTGTGTGTATGTGGTCTGTGAGTGTGTGTGTGGTGTTTGTGTGTGTGTGTGTGTGGTGTTTGTGTGTGTGTGTGTGTGTGGTGTTTGTGTGTGGTGTTTGTGTGTGTGTTTGTGTTTGTGTGTGAGTGTGTGTGTGTGGTGTTTGTGTATATGTGTGTGTGTGTGGGGGGAGGGCGTTTGTGTGTGTGTATGGTGTTTGTGTGTGTCTGTGTGTGTGGTGTTTGTGTGTCTGTGGTGTGTGTGTGTGTGGTGTTTGTGTGTGTGTGTGCGAGTGTTGTTTGTGTGTCCGTGGTGTGTGTGTGTGTTTGTGTGTGTGTGTGTGTATGTGGTGTGTGAGCGTGTGTGTGTGGTGTTTGTGTGTGGTGTTTGTGTGTGTGTAGTGTTTGTGTGTGTGGTTGTGTGTGTGTTTGTGTGTGTGTGTGGTGTTTGTGTGTGTGCTTGTGTGTGTGTGTGTGTGTGTGTGGTGTTTGTGTGTATGTGTGGGGGAGTGCGTTTGTGTGTGTGTATGTTTGTGTGTGTGTTTGTGTGGTGTTTGTGTGTCTGTGGTGTGTGTGTGTGGTGTTTGTGTGTGTGTGTGTGCGAGTGTTGTTTGTGTGTCTGTGGTGTGTGTGTGTGTGTGTGTGTATGTGTTGTGTGAGCATGTGTGTGTGGTGTTTGTGTGTGGTGTTTGTGTGTGTGTGGTGTTTGTGTGTGGTGTTTGTGTGTGTGTTTGTGTGTGTGTTTGTGTGTGTGTGTGTGGTGTTTGTGTGTGTGTGTGGTGTTTGTGTGTGTGTGTTTGTGTGTCTGTGGTGTGTGTGTCTGGATGTAGTGTTTGTGTTTGTGTGTGTGTTGTTTGTGTGTGTGTGTGTATGTATGGTGTTTGTGTGTGTGGGTGTGGTGTTTGTGTGTGTGTGTGTGTCTTTGTGTGTGTGTGTTTGTGGTGTTTGTGTGTGTGATAGATGTTTGTGTGTGTGTTTGTGTGTGTATGAGTGTATGTGTGAGTGTGGTGTTTGTGTGTGTGTGTGTGTGGTGTTTGTGTGTGTGTGTATGTGTGTGTGTGGTGTTTGTGTGTGTGTGCATGTGTGTGGTGTTTGTGTGTGTGTGGGGTGTTTGTGTGTGTGTGTGGTGTTTGTGTGTCTGTGGTGTGTGTGTGTGTGTGTGTGGTGTTTGTGTGTCTGTGGTGTGTGTGCGTATGTGGTTTGTGTGTGTGTCTTTTTGTGTGTGTGGTGTTTGTGTGTGTGGTGTTTGTGTGTGTGTGTGGTGTTTGTGTGTGTGTGTATGTGTGTGTGGTGTTTGTGTGTGTGTGCATGTGTGTGGTGTTTGTGTGTGTGGGGGGTGTTTGTGTGTGGGTGTGTGGTGTTTGTGTGTCTGTGGTGTGTGTGTGTGGTGTTTGTGTGTGTGTTTGTGTGTGTGTGTGTGTGTGGTGTTTGTGTGTGTGTTTGTGTGTGTATGTGTGGTGTTTGTGTGTGTGGTGTTTGTGTGTGTTTGTGGTGTTTGAGTGTGTGTGTGTGTGTGTTCGTGTGTATGTGTGTGTGTGGTGTTTGTGTGTGTGTGTGTGTGGTGTTTGTGTGTGTGTTTGTGTGGTGTTTGTGTGTGTGTGGTGTTAGTGTATATGTGTGTTTGTGTGGGGGGAGGGCGTTTGTGTGTGTGTGTGCGTTTGTGTGTGTGTGTGTGTGTGTGTGGTGTTTGTGTGTATGTTTGCGTGTGTGTGTGGTGTTTGTGTGTGTGGTGTTTGTGTGTGTGCATATGTGTGTGGTGTTTGTGTGTGTGTGTGGTGCTTGTGTGTCTGTGTGTTTGTGTGTGTGTCTGTCTGCGGTGTTTGTGTGTGTGTTCGTGTGTGCATGTGTGGTGTTTGTGTGTGTGTGGTGTTTGTGTGTGTGGTGATTGTGTGTGTGTGGTCTTTGTGTGTGTGTTTGTATGTGAGTGTGTGGTGTTTGTGTGTGTGTGCATGTGTGTGGTGTTTGCGTGTGTGTGTGGTGTTTGTGTGTGTGTGGTGTTTGTGTGTGTGTATGTGAGTGTGTGGTGTTTGTGTGTGTGTGCATGTGTGTGGTTTTTGTGTGTGTGTGTGGTCTTTGTGTGTGTGTGTGTGGTGTTTGTGTGTGGTGTTTGTGTGTGTGTATGTGGTGTTTGTGTGTCTGTGGTGTTTGTGTGTATGTGGTGTTTGTGTGTGTGTGTGTTTGTGTGTGTGTGAGTGTGTGGTGTTTGTGTGTGTGTTTGTGTGTGTGTGTGGTGTTTGTGTGTGTGGTGTTTGTGTTTGTGGTGTTTGTGTGTCTGTGGTGTGTGTGTGTGGATGTAGTGTTTGTGTTTGTGTGTGTGTTGTTTGTGTGTGTGTGTGTGTATGTATGGTGTTTGTGTGTGTGGGTGTGGTGTTTGTGTGTGTGTGTGTCTTTGTGTGTGTGTGTGTGTGGTGTTTGTGTGTGTGTTAGATGTTTGTGTGTGTGTTTGTGTGTATGTGTGTATGTGTGTGTGTGTTTTTGTGTGTGTGGTGTTTGTGTGTGTGGTGTTTGTGTGTGTGGGTGGTGTTTGTGTGTGTGTGTATGTGTGTGTGTGGTGTTTGTGTGTGTGTGCATGTGTGTGGTGTTTGTGTGTGTGTGGGGTGTTTGTGTGTGTGTGGTGTTTGTGTGTCTGTGGTGTATGTGTGTGTGTGTGTGGTGTTTGTGTGTGTGTTTGTGTGTGTGTGTGTGTGGTGTTTGTGTGTGTGTTTGTGTGTGTATGTGTGGTGCTTGTGTGTGTGTGGTGTTTGTGTGTGTTTGTAGTGGTTGAGTGTGTGTGTGTGTGTGTGTTCGTGTGTATGTGTGTGTGTGGTGTTTGTGTGTGTGGTGTTTGTGTGTGTGTTTGTGTGGTGTTTGTGTGTGTGTGGTGTTAGTGTATATGTGTGTTTGTGTGGGGGGAGGGCGTTTGTGTGTGTGTGTGTGTGTGTGTGTGTGTGTGTGTGTGGTGTTTGTGTGTATGTTTGTGTGTGTGTGGTGTTTGTGTGTGTGGTGTTTGTGTGTGTGCGTATGTGTGTGGTGTTTGTGTGTGTGTGTGGTGCTTGTGTGTGTGTGTGTGTGTGTTTGTGTGTGTGTCTGTCTGCGGTGTTTGTGTGTGTGTTCGTGTGTGCATGTGTGGTGTTTGTGTGTGTGTGGTGTTTGTGTGGTGATTGTGTGTGTGTGGTCTTTGTGTGTGTGTGTGTATGTGAGTGTGTGGTGTTTGTGTGTGTGTGCATGTGTGTGGTGTTTGTGTGTTTGTGTGTGGTGTTTGTGTGTGTGTGTGGTGTTTGTGTGTGTGTGTGTGTGTCTGCGGTGTTTGTGTGTGTGTTCGTGTGTGCGTGTGTGGTGTTTGTGTGTGTGTGGTGTCTGTGTGTGTGGTGTTTGTGTGTGTGTGTGGTGTTTGTGTGTGTGTGTGTGGTGTTTGTGTGTGTGTTGTGTTTGTGTGTGTGGTGTTTGTGTGTGTCTGTGGTGTTTGTGTGTGTGTGGTGTTTGTGTGTGTGGTGTTTGTGTGTGTGTGTGGTGTTTGTGTGTGTGTGTGTGTTTATGTGTGTATGTGTGTGTGTTGTATTTGTGTGTGTGTGTGGTGTTTGTGTATGTGGTGTTTGTGTGTGTGTATGTGTGGTGTTTGTGTGTGCGTGGTGTTTGTGTATATGTGTGTGTGTTTGGGGGGGAGGACGTTTGTGTGTGTGTATGGTGTTTGTGTGTGTGTATGGTGTTTGTGTGTCTGTGGTTTGTGTGTATGTGGTGTTTGTGTGTGTGTGTGGTGTTTGTGTGTGTGTGTGTGTGTGAGTGTCTGTGGTGTTTGTGGTGTGTGTGTGTGTGTGGTGTTTGTGTGTGTATGTGTGGTTGTGTGTGTGTGTGGTTGTGTGTGTGTATGTGGTGGTGTTTGTGTGTGTGTGTGTGTGGTGTTTGTGTGTGTGTGTGTGTGTGTGGTGTTTGTGTGTCCGTGGTGTGTGTGTGTAAGTGGTCTTTTAGTGTGTGTGTGGTGTTTGTGTGTGTGTGTGTGGTGTTTGTGTGTGTGTGTGGTGATGGTGTGTGTGTTTGTTTGTGTGTGTGTGTGTGGCGTTTGTGTATATGTGTGTGTGTGTGGGGGGAGGGCATTTGTGTGTGTGTATGGTGTTTTTGTGTGTGTGTGTGTGTGTGGTGTTTGTGTGTCTGTGGTGTGTGTGTGTGTGGTGTTTGTGTGTGTGTGTGTGTGCGAGTGTTGTTTGTGTGTCCGTGGTGTGTGTGTGTGTGTGTGTGTGTATGTGGTGTGGGAGCGTGTGTGTGTGGTGTTTGTGTGTGGTGTTTTGTGTGTGTGTGGTGTTTGTGTGTGGTGTTTGTGTGTGTGTTTGTGTGTGTGTTTGTGTGTGTGTGTGTGGTGTTTGTGTGTGTGTGTGTGTGTCTTTGTGTGTGTGTGTGTGTGGTGTTTGTGTGTGTGATAGATGTTTGTGTGTGTGTTTGTGTGTGTATGAGTGTATGTGTGAGTGTGGTGTTTGTGTGTGTGTGTGTGGTGTTTGTGTGTGTGTGTATGTGTGTGTGTGGTGTTTGTGTGTGTGTGCATGTGTGTGGTGTTTGTGTGTGTGTGGGGTGTTTGTGTGTGTGTGTGGTGTTTGTGTGTCTGTGGTGTGTGTGTGTGTGTGTGTGGTGTTTGTGTGTCTGTGGTGTGTGTGCGTATGTGGTTTGTGTGTGTGTCTTTTTGTGTGTGTGGTGTTTGTGTGTGTGGTGTTTGTGTGTGTGTGTGGTGTTTGTGTGTGTGTGTATGTGTGTGTGGTGTTTGTGTGTGTGTGCATGTGTGTGGTGTTTGTGTGTGTGGGGGATGTTTGTGTGTGGGTGTGTGGTGTTTGTGTGTCTGTGGTGTGTGTGTGTGGTGTTTGTGTGTGTGTTTGTGTGTGTGTGTGTGTGTGTGGTGTTTGTGTGTGTGTTTGTGTGTGTATGTGTGGTGTTTGTGTGTGTGGTGTTTGTGTGTGTTTGTGGTGTTTGAGTGTGTGTGTGTGTGTGTTCGTGTGTATGTGTGTGTGTGGTGTTTGTGTGTGTGTGTGTGTGTGGTGTTTGTGTGTGTGTG